>NC_142260.1:2577500-2881176 GCF_052056855.1 Sturnus vulgaris
AGTTCTTGACTACAGGCACCATTCAAGAGGAAATTGATTTCCATGGGTGACAGGCGTGGAGGCTCCGTGGGTTCCCGGGTGAGCAGCACCAGTGCTGTGGGGTCTCTATCCCTTTTCTTCTGGGGCTCTCAGACCCCACCTGCTGAACCCACACATCTTCCTCCTCCCGAGCATTAAGACATTGGTGCTTAGCAGTCAGTGCTTCCCACGAGCTGTGCCCGCTTCCAAATTAGGCGAGCACTAAGGGAAGAGAGGAGCACACGTGGGATGGGGGGGGCAGAGGATTTTATAGAGAAAAACTGACGGTGCATCACCATGGACAGGAGCCTTAAGGGCAAAATACAGTGCTTGTCAGTTCACGTTTGTCTGCGCTTGGAGAAGAGGCATTTTCAGGCTCTGCATCATGATAGCTGTAACAAGCTGAGTTGAGAGACTTCAATACATACCCAGCTATGAGTATGGACACTGATGAGAAAGCTTATGTGTGCCTACTCACATTCATTTCATATGAGTAGACACTTAGCTCATTCAAAAATACAGCTGGCAAGATAAGCCTTTGAGAGTACAAAATACATATGAGGGTGTTCAGTTTTCAGTCAGGGTTATGCCATTTTTAATGGCCATATACTTACCCTGTCTGGTGCATTTTATTCATTTTTGAGCCAAACTAGATTCAATGATTTTCATCATTTTTTTTTTCACCTCTGTTGACATTGTCTGACAAGACTGTTCAGTCTCAGGCTGCTTAGGAAAAATAAACTTTGGTGCCCGATTTTGAGCCATCAGCACTGTTCAGTCTCATCTTTATTCTATTATTCTGTTGCAAAGGAACTTTCAGCTCAGGAGCCACAATGGAAAGAAAACAACTCCAGCTTTTTTTTTTTTTTTTTTTTTTCTTCTTCCTTTTCTTCTTTTCCTTTCTCCTTTTTTTCCATCTTGTGATCTTAACCCAGCTGGTGAGGGAGAAAATTCCCGTGTGAGGCATGTGGGTGGAGCCCAATTGTGTAAGCTCCATGCTTGCAAAGTGTTTGGCATGGATCCGCTGCCTGGCTTTGTTTTCCGTGGCCGGACACAGAGGGAAGCCACATTCAGCACATTAACAGCCACCACCTGTTGCTCTGTTCTACTTCAGAGGAACCCTGAGGCTGAGGAATCACACTCTGCTCTGGCCCTTGATCTCCAGGCGAGTTTGATATATCTGGGATGTGCGTTTGTCCCCGCGTTTTTTCTTGCTTTTGCAAGACACGATGCTGGTGGGTTTGGCAGTCCTGATGGAGAAGAGGTCCTTGGAGCAACTCGAGCTGTGCTCTGGTCACTAGGAGGGATTTTCAATTTGATGTGGCTCTCCTGAAGACAAACTCTTCTTGGTTAATTCACTGCAATCAGAAATTTCCCTGCCAGAGACTACTCCAAAAATCTTAACTGTGTCAAGCCTAAGTACAAGGAACAGCAAGAAAATGCAAAAAGCAAGAATTTACTAACCTTGCCAATGACATTTGTAGGGCCATCACCAGATTTCTCCCCTCTTTGAGCAGTACAGCTTAAATTGATCTCCATTCCTATGCACTTTCCTGTTCATATGTAAAGCACAAGGAGAAAAAAAAAAAAGCAGCATATCACTAATGCAGCTAATTCTCAGTATCTTGAAGCAATTGACACAAGTACGTGAATTAACTCATCACTTTATATCACATACTTGAGGCAAATGTGCTATTTGGAGTACCTCTTGGTAAGAATAAGCAATTTAAGATCCATTAGTATTTGGAATATTCTGTTTCATTAAAACCACAGTCATCCCTAAATGCAGATGAGTGGAGAGAAGCTATCAACCTCGTGGTTGTACTAGACAAACTTAAAAACACTTTATATTACAGGGTACTGTGAAAGGGTTTTAACACAAATACAAGCCAGGCTTTAGGTTTCCAAAAGAGGGTTCTGCTACCTTGGCTTGAAGTTTCTCATAACTTTCATAAGTTTGAAAATTATAATGTGAGTTGGAGGGAGACAGCAATTCTGGTAGATTTTAAGCTTTTCATATAACACCAGAGTAGTTTTGAAAAACACTATCTGCTACTTGTGTGCCAAAGTTCATTCTCCTTTACAATGGCCTCAGTGCCTAAGATTAAGGGAGAGCTGGAATTATTTTTTAAAATAATAAATACCTATCTTCTGTTTTCATTGAAAATTTCCAAATAAATCAGGGCCTCTTTGCCCTGGGCTTGACCTGTAGAGCTTTAAGATCAAATCAGTGTCATTTATGATACTATGTCCTAAGTTTTATAAATAATATAAAAGCAATGGCTTCGGATTTTAATTAGACTTGTGACAAATATATAGGACATTAAACGAAATATATATTTCAATGATTTTTTTTTAAACACTTATGGTACAGGCCAAGGAAAGAATCCTGAAAAACTTCTGGAAAAAAAGAATGTTCTTTTTTCCTCAGTTCAGTCACATTCAGCCCTCAAGAAGTTCCTCAACTTTAGCTATTTTTGTCTACACAGCAAAGGTAGAAATGTTACAGAAGTCACAGGAACTTCTGGAAAAACTAAATCCTTTCACTGTGCTGCCTAATTTAGTCTTAAGTCTTTCCCAAATGTTGAAATACACTTTCAGGGCCACAGACCTTACAATTCATACAAAACTGGGGTGCCTGCAGGCTCTGGCTGTGACTGGATGAGAGATGGGCACTATTCCACTGCTGAGAAAGGAACAGTTGGGTCCTGGCTGACACAGAACACAACCTGCCTTCCCCCCTTCACCAGGGGCCCAGTCCAGCCCTCCCAGGAGCCACTGATTTTGGACAAGCTGCCATCCAGAAAAGGAACAGATCAGTGCAGCTAAAACACAAAAGTGCAGCTGTGTTGATGACATGATGCTGCTGGGAGGAGTGTCCCAATAGACCATCACCCCTTGGAAGAAAAATCACTTCCTGATTGACAAAATTGATGTGATAACACCTCATGTCCTGCTGAAATAGCAACGTAGAGCTAAAGTGAAGTCAGTGCTACCCTGGCTGACAGGCTTGTAGAATATGTCCAAAAGAGAAGGTGTCCTGGCTAGGCTCACCAAGGGCATGCAGTGCATCCCATGACTGCTCTATATCCATGGTATGGCTCCAAAAGATTCAAAAGTTAGTTTCTATAATCAAACAAAGGCACTGGATTCTGGTGAATCAGGATTAGTGCTCTGCAGCTGTAGGGGAGATGCTTTATAATTAAGCCAGCACCCTCCAGCAGATCTCAGTTGGAGGTACCAGCAGTCTTAGGCAAAAAACTGGTTTGAAATCAGCCTTGCTTCCGGCTGAATAGCTCTGCTGGTGATGAAGAAAAGTCTGTGTGTTTCTATGGCTCCCACACAGCAGAAGCCCACCTAAAATACCTGAAAATGTGGACCTAATACATCTTTATTTTCCTGCTTTTCATTTCTCTGCAAGATTTATGATTGTACAAAAAAAAAAAAAATAGAAGGAAAAAAAGGCCTATTTACAAGAGTGGCTGCAAAGTTAACCATTAATTTTCTGCTCAAATGCATGGACACAGTGCAAAATGATCCTTAAATGACAGAGCAGAAGCCAGGTTAAATCTGAAATTCCTATGCTGTTCACTTTTCTAGGTTCCAATGCATATATAGAGATAATAGTTGGGTAGATCCTTGTCAGGACCAAGGTCTAGCCTGCCTAGGTTTGCAAAAATCATTGGCCTAGAATTTGAGGCTAAGTGGGATCTTCCACCTGACTCATAAGCATTCCACATCAATATCTCTGATAAATGTCTCAAGCATTTGAACACAGAAATAATACCAAGGGTACTTCCCTCACAGCTGAATCAAGCTGTGACAACAGATCCTGAAAGTGGTGATTTTTGTAATACTTTATCTTGTAATTGTCCTTTTTTTTTTTTAAATGTCTACTTGTTCAGGGAAGAACAGCAAAGTCCTTTCATGTTGAACAGGTTTCAGGGCACTTGGTTGTTTATTTCCCTGAAGCTGTGTAGGGTTTCTGCATCAGGGTGAGACTGAGGTTTGTGTCAGGCACATTCCATGGTGATGTTATTTTTAAAATCATGTCTGCTGTTAGTTTACCCTGGCTGACAGAAATGACCCCCTTTCCCATCTCTGCATTCCTACACAATCTGGCCAGCAATAGCTGAAATTTGATAGCACACACAGGTATAAATTTAGTCAACTGTTGGATTTTGGCAGTTTCTTGGCCACAACCTGTGGAGTCCACAGACCTGAAATGAGAGTGATAGAGCAGCTGCCATTCCTAAAACTCTTATTTTAGACTCTCTAAAATCAAGTGCACCTTCTTACCTTGTCCCTTCACACTTGGTTCAGATTTTAAAGAGATCTTGGCAACTCTGAGAGCCACGAAACATTTTAAAGTGATGAATAAGACTGCACACTTAGAGCAAAGGATGACTCCTGCAGGACTGTGCCTACATGTCATGTTACATCAGATAACAATTCATCCACATAAAGCAGATAACTCACAGATTTTTCCTATGCATCCATAACAAAGCCTAAACAGCAGGAATCACAACAAAGTGCTTAAACACACAACATTTTCAGAACAAGACAGATTAAAAGAAACAGTCCCTTAAAGAGAACAAACTTATTAATACCATAAGTCTCTGTTTGGGTCTCCAAGCCACAATTTTGCCTGTCTAAACACATGCAGCATTAAACTGTGTTTTCATTTTCACATGGTCTGTTCAGCTGCCTCGGTGGCACATGCCCTTTCCCCTTGCTCCCATCCCCTGTACATCCCAGTGCCCCTGACACAGGAGACTGAGCTTCTCCAGGGCTCTGCCTCTCGAGGTGTCACAGCCAGACCTCACAGTGGCCTCTGGTGCCACAGCCCAGTCACCCTGGGGCTGCTCTGTGCCAGCCCAGGTCCAGCAGCGCCAGGCACAGGCACAGGAGGGGGATGCTGCTCCCTCACAGATGGGCTGTGTGCAGCCAAGGGACATGTTCCACTAAAAGGCAGCTTGTTTTGGCTGGAGGCTTGCAGGCTGGTACAACCTGATGAGGCTGGGTAGTGCCACAGAGCCGTGTGCTGTGTCTCAGGGTCACTGCAGTGGTGCTCAGATACAGGCTGGCCCTCGCTGCTGTGACCTGTCACAGCTGGGTTCACACGTGGCCTTCTCCCATTTTATGTCCTCAGCATCTTTACTGAGAAAACACCACTGTTGCTTTCCATGCCACCTGTGTAATTTGTAATTTTTTTCCTCTTCTATTGCACTTCATTGCTGTAATTTTGGATAAATTTTCTCCCCCTGCTTGTCTATGTTTTTTACCAGCAACACCCTATGAAGACATCCTAGCCACGTGATAATACTAGTGGTAAAGCTGTCTTTGTTTCCTTAGAGCAGAAAGCTGCCTGTGCTCACACTGGAAAAGACTGTATTTTCAGAATATTTTCAGAAATCCATTGCTGGTTGTGTGCCCCATCTAGCATTCCTCTTTCTTCCCTTTGGGAATAGCAGTCACAATCAGCAGTTATTTGGCCACAAACCTGTGCAGCCCATGGGCCTGAAATGAGATTAATAGAGCAGCTTGCAATACCTCGAGCTCCTATTTTAGACTCTCTCCAAACTCAAGTGGACTTTCTTACTTTGTCACTTCACACTCAGTTTTGAAAGGGATTTTGGCAAGAGGTCTTGCAGTCCCCTTACTGTGTGTGAGGAAGTGTAAGCACTTACTGTGATAGCAGCCTTACCCAAACAGGCCAAGAGACAGGGAACTCTGAGCTAGTCAAACTCCTGAGGCTGAAACAGATTTATGAAAATATCTGTATTTATTTATTTGTATATACATTTCTCATCCTCAGTCCCCCTCCCTGTAACCTGATATTCATGCAAGTCTATTCCTTTGTTGCATTTTTGCTTCACTTCCTGTCAAATTATTTCATTTTATTTAGCTTCACCTGTCAAAATACATGAGCTAATTCTCTCTGTGATGACCTGCCACTGCTTCTTAGTCTCCAGTGACAGGATGCAGCAACTGCATGCCTGCAAAGCCTGTGCCATGGAAATCACCTGGGCATCTTTACATGCACACAGGCAGAGGAGACAAACCCAGGCTGAAATGCCTTGAACCAGCCTAGCTCTGCTCTCAGGTGCTGCCACACAAGAAACCTCCTCTGCCCACAAACATGGTCCTTTCACACCTTTCATCTCTGGGTTGCCAAATGTTTAATGTGCAGAGTCTAACACAGTGGACACCACCATCCCTCTGAGTTTATCCCTCACCTAAAGCATCCTCTGTGGAGACTTATGTAGGAGGTTTTTTTGGGGGGGTGAAACAACATTCTGGTATAATGCAATATGTTCTGAAATAATTTCTTATTCTATGAATTGACTGCATACTGCCTGATTAAAGGCAGCTGCAAAGGAAGGAACTCTCTGTAATACTATGGTATTTATTTTTGTCATTTTTACAGCTTTGATGCTGGTAGTTATAATTTACCTGACTCCTCAGTCAATGTGCAGAGCTCCCATGGCTCCTTGCCACCTTGCAGCACAGGAAGCCCTTCCTGGCCAGTCCTATGGCTGTCCAGCAAGTCATTACTTGCACTGGGAGTGGTGAAATGCAAAGCCAGAGTGTCTTGAGTAAACAGATCCCTCTTTCATCTCCTCTACAGAAGTGGGTGAGTGAGAATTGGTGTTACACAAGGCTGTGTTGATGCTGTTCAAAGTGATGAGTTTTACCCTTAATGTTATACTGAGGGAACCCATGTGGTGGCCAGTGATTGATTACCTTCACAAAGCTCATTTTCACTCAGCAGTGGTGAGTTTCAGAAGGGTGATAATAACAGATATCATTGCCTAAGTTCTCTCTCACAGGTTTTCCATTGTCCCATGGAAATCAAAAGGTGATTAATTCCTCTAACAGCTTTTTGTGGTACTCTGGAAAAGTTGACATAAAGTGGAAGATACTGCATATTTACCTGTAGGAGCTAAAGCCCATAATGGGTCTTTAATAATGAAAACTGAGGATACTACATCAGCAAAGACCTGGAAGAATGTGTGTAAAGAAATAGGAACAAGGCTCTCAGCAGAGATTCAGGACGTCCACAGGAAAGAACAGGAAGTCTGTGTCCACCTGTGAGCTTGTGTGCTTGAAGAAACAGAATCAGAGCTAGAGGCTTTGGAAGGATGCTTGTCTGACCTTGGAGAGGCAGGTTTCACAACCTGAAAAAGAAAAATAGATGGCTCACCTTACCTGTTAAAGTAGGGAAATGCTCCTCTTTGGGAGTTTTACCTGAGGTTCTTCCAAGCATTGAACTTTCCTAAAAAAAGACAAAACATACAGATGGCCAGACATCCCAGAGGGGTGAATAAACACCTGCTGGGGCTGGTTTGTCAGCAGTGCCCCATCCTCTGTGGCCAAAGGCCCCGTGGTGGCCGAGGCAGGTGCATGTCCCTGTCCAAAGGGGTCGGGTCAGCAGCTTGCTCCTCGTCCCAAGGAGCAGCAGGGCTGGGTGAGGGCACTGCTCTCTCCTCTCCTCTCCTCTCCTCTCCTCTCCTCTCCTCTCCTCTCCTCTCCTCTCCTCTCCTCTCCTCTCCTCTCCTCTCCTCTCCTCTCCTCTCCTCTCCTCTCCTCTCCTCTCCTCTCCTCTCCTCTCCAGCCGTGGAAAGGGGTTTTAATCCTTTAAGTGCAGCAGAAATAAGATGCACAGCTATATGGTCGTCTGTCATGACAGGAAGAAAGAGCCAAGTTTATTCACAAACACACTTGGTTTTATAGCAGGACTGCAACTCCCAGAGTAGAGAAAAGGAGATTGGTTCAGAGAGAAGACACCCCATTGCCAGGGCCTGGGCACACACCACAACAGGGGTTTGATTTTGTTATTAATTCCTTTTTATTGTGACCAAATTATCACCCTGGGAGAAATTCTCCCTAGCCTTGAGCTGGACCAGTTCATGGGCTGGGAACAGAGCTGAAAAACTCCAGCCTGGAATATTTTTCAGGCTGTAACTTTCTTACTTTCTCAATATGTGTCCCACTCTCCTCTCCTCTCCTCTCCTCTCCTCTCCTCTCCTCTCCTCTCCTCTCCTCTCCTCTCCTCTCCTCTCCTCTCCTCTCCTCTCCTCTCCTCTCCTCTCCTCTCCTCTCCTCTCCTCTCCTCTCCTCTCCTCTCCTCTCCTCTCCTCTCCTCTCCTCTCCTCTCCTCTCCTCTCCTCTCCTCTCCTCTCCTCTCCTCTCCTCTCCTCTCCTCTCCTCTCCTCTCCTCTCCTCTCCTCTCCTCTCCTCTCCTCTCCTCTTCCAGGGCAGCAGCAGCAGCTGTTCCAGCCCCTGAGCAGCCCTGCAGGGTGCACAGTGTCAGTAGGAAATGGAAGTAATGAGCCTCAATTAAGCAGCTCCCCACACAGCCAGGGATGAACCTGTCCCAGCGAGAGTAGCCGGGCCCAGGGGCTCTGCAGGGTGGTTTTGTGATGTGCAGCTGGTTCAAAGGCGTTTGTGGAACGCTGGATATTCCTCCTCCCTGTGGGACACACTTGCCCTTTTGAGTACCACACACATGGGGGGAGGCACAGACTGAGGACAGGAATGCCATCCTTTTTATACAGGCCTGTTTTCCAAGGAGGAAGAATAGACAAAGTGAGAAAAGGTCTCCACCTTCATAAAAATGATGAAGGTTTTGGCTGATGTAACACTGGTTTGCTCCTGAAACAAAATCTGGGCACCATTTAGCTTTGCTCTTATTACTGTTTATGTAGGACAGCACTTACCTTCACTTAGAGAGCCAGCACAACATTTTGTGTCTTTTCTTCTTCCCAACTGAGTCTTCAGTGTGGGATTTACATGGTGGTCAGAAGTTATGCATCCTTTTCCCAGTGGGATATTTCTGCAGTAATATACAGATCTGAAAAGATAAACCATTTATTCCCACAAAGAGTACTTAGGGAGTAAAAAAAAATAAATAAATTGTTACATTCTGTATCATTACACTTGGTATGTTGGTTTCTTTTTTCCAGGCCTTTTTTTCTCCAGCTGTTTTCATATGAACTCTGCTCCTAAACTCCCAGCCATGATGGAAAGGGGACATCAGCCTCTGCTGTCTCTGAGGTTAGGCCACAGAAATTGTGCTTATTTCCTTCAGGGAGGCAATGCTGCTTTCAGTGGCCTTCACACTTCTTTGCAACATGGGAGTCACCCAGTTGACTTTTGCTAAAAGAGCACACAGAGTTTGCAGAACTGCACTTACATAAGCTTGTACTCAGTAATTAGAGGAGCAACAGCATTCACTGGGGAACAACATTCAGCTGGACCCCTGTGTGATAAAATGACCTGGGGGGGACTTTTGGAGTGGGTTTGGGCAAGAGGTGGACCCCTTGCGTGGTGGCATTCAAAGGAGGAGATGAGAACTGTAATTAATTCAAGGGTTTCAGGTATTTTAGGAAAGGTTTTTGCTGACTGACAGTAGGACAATGTTTGCATAATTGCCCAAGCATGCAGCCTTTGAATAATAATAATATTGCTGTTCTCTGAGATACACTTTGTTTTCGGAAGTGACCTGATATCAGCAGAAGCAAAAGACTCAATTTCACAGTTACTTCGAAACAAAAATAATTATGGGAATGCATGCAGAAATTAAATTTGTGCAATTTGTGGTAAGAAACTAAACATCCCCTAAAGCTAGACAATTTCAACCATTTCAGATTGGTTATCCTCTCTGTATCACTATTTAGGCCTGAGATCTCTTCTTCATCTGCTCTAATCCCATTCTTTTGCTGTCTTCCATCATGCTAGAGATATTCTAGGTCTTAGACAATGTGTATATCCAATAAATGTAATTAAAATGTAACTACAACTATCTCTTTCATTTTCCTTATCACAAAAACAAATTACATATTGAACCCTAACAAACTTTATGGATGTATTTCTCATTTTGAGTCTTGTGCAGGATCCACTGAAGACAAATAGGATAATTTTCCACAAATACAGGAAACACTGGTACAAATAATATAGCAACATTTTTAAAAGCTGGTTTAAAAATTGCAGGAATGTGAAAATCTCCTTGACTGAAGATATGGAACCCTCAAATCACTGAGGAACCTACTCATCAGCTTTCAACCTTCCTGATAACACCACCCAAAGAAAGAGAAGCTTCTTTTCTCTGTTCTGTCTGTATTTTGAGCTGCCTAGAAAACAATAAGCACAACTTATCTTTCCATACATTTGCTCCTTCCAAAAAGAGCAAACCAGCAAATGGCCAGACAAGCCATTGTTTAGCCCTGCTAAGCCATTTTTGGGGGATCACCTTCAGAGGTTCCTGAGATTCATTTGTCCACCTTATTTGGCAATAGTTCATTAGCAGAGTGTTTCTGAAAGAACGACAGAGCACCTTTCTGTGGTGCTGTAAATGGGAAAGCAAACCCAGGTACCAGAGCCCTGTGTTTCCCCTTCCTTTTAGTGAGCAGCAATGGCACCACAAGTCGTGACAGGCTTGGAGAGTGCCACCAAACTGTCCCTCAGCCAGTGGGGAAGGATCTGACAGTGACTTACAGCCAGGGCAAGTGACAGAGACAACATTTCCCTCGAGTGCTGAGCCATCAGGGGAGATAAATGCTGTGATCTGTGTCCCTGCACAGCGACCTTCGTGGCCGTGTTCAGTTCCCACTGACACCTCCTGGGCTGCCACCACTGTGACCAAGGGTGCAATGGGCACCTCCTCCCCTTCCATCCCATCCCTGTAGAGAGCTGCAGATGATGCTGGCCTCTGCCTCAAGGCTGAGGGCCAGTCTGCTCATGCCATGTATGCCACCAACACCATCGAGGAGGAAAATGCTGCAGTAGGTCTGACCCAGGGTTTAGTGGGAGGTATGCTGTCAGTCATCTGCTCAGCCTGCTTCCATTCCAAATCAGATGGTAGGAAATGAGGAACAAAAAGAAAGTACTTGGCAATGCATCCTAGTATTTTTTTTCCTCCCCTCTGCATTCCTCACCCACCTTCATTTCATAGCTTTGCTGCAAAGAGCTGAAGAGAGAAAGAAATGGCTCGAGTCTAAAGCCATTTTTGATAATGTAAATGCACCACCATTTATACTTTCAAGAATTCAAATCTGCAGTTTCAAAATGGAATAATGCCAATCACGTTTCCTATCTGGCTAAATTAATTGATAGGAAATCCACTCAATGGAAGGACACTGACCTTCCCTCCATGCTTTATTACTATCCTCTGGTCCAAACTGAAGTGAGCTCATGTTCTCAGTTTGTCCCTTGCCATAAGAAGCAGTTTTGCTTTAGAAAAAGGCTCAGAAGTGGTTTGAGGATCTCATTTATTTCTCCTAGGAAATACATTCTCTTTTGGTCTCCTCAGAGGGATGTGTCTTTGTAGGCAGGTTCAGCACTGCCAGGGGAGGGGAAAACCAATCATTTCCAGCTTCATGATCATGGTTTCAAGAATCATCTTGGCTGCACACTAGCATTAGTCTCTGTATATGTGTCTGAGGGAGGATAGGCTCTCAAAATAAGTAAAAGGCAAATTCAAAGTAGAGAGTAATCTCTGCTTTATCCTCAGTGCCTAGGACAAGGAACGGGCTTACCTGCAGCTAGAGGTGCTAAGAAACAGCAAAGTTCTGTCTGAATCTTCTCACAATCCCTGAGAATCTTCTCAGAATGCCTGAGAAAAAGTGCCCAATGAGGTGTGGAGTGTAAAGTGTTGGTAGAGGTGCTCGACTCAAGGCACTGTTCCTGGGGAAATGCAGATATTGTTAAGGACAGAATAAATAACCTCTTGGCAGACATTCCACCCCTGTGAATGACAAAAACATTTTACTCACGCCTGTTTTTTTGTTTCTGAGATCTTCTAGCACTGAGAGCAGTGACAGAATATCTCAGCTCTTCCTGCCACGTGTCACATGAGAGTACACCAAAGGCAGCAAGGAAAACAGACAGGGGAAATGTAGCCTCAGAGCATGGAACATGGAAAATAAGGATGTGCTGATGGCATGTGAGCCATCCTTCAGTCTGCAGGTGAAATCCTGGGCCTGGGCAGGCATGCAGACAGCTCCTGGGTGTGTGTGTGTCTGCCTGACACTGGAACAGCTGCTAGCACAACCAGCCTGGGTCATCCAGACAATTCAGGGGACTCATGAACTTTATGAGCTATTATTCAGCAACAACCAATAACCAAAACCAAATATGCTGCAGGTAACATGGGGAACAGCTGACAAAGCCCAGCAGTACGGACACCAGCTGAAAAAATGAACCCAACAGGCTGAGAGAGGCTGGAATTGTGGAATGAGACAGGCTCCACATGAACTGATGACTGCCAGAGTTGCACTCGTACGCCGAGAACTTTTCGTTTTAGTGCCCTTTTAGAGAAGCTGAAAATATCCACTAACCCTGCGAACAAACATATCATTTTAAAGCAGAATAGGCCTGTAAGACTTTTTAACACTTGTTCGTTGATTATATTAATGCCAGAATATATTAAAGAAGTGCAATATAAATTTGATTTTAATTGTTTTGTACACACGCCAGTGAAAAGGAACTGATTGGATACAGTTCACAGGCAGTATGTTAATACGTTATTTTCATATGATGATAGCTTTGCATAATCTTTCTTTTTCCAAGATTTAGAAGAACCTGTTGTTAACCAAAGCACAGGAGAGAGGAAGAATACAATTTACATAAAATCGGCTACCCTACACATTAATTAGTAATGTGGCTGAGCGGAAGGTGTGTTCACTTAGTAGAAAGTACACTTTATAATTTATACACCAGCTGTTTCAGTGCTTTCTAGTCCATTTTCCTCCCTGCCTGCCTCTAATGAAATCGTGTTACTGGAGAATTGACTGGGGTGAATTGAGATTTTAATCCCATTGACGCTTCTCTATGGAAAGGCACACTGGTGGGAACTTTTAATGGAAGGTCTGTAATCAGAAGACACTTGTATTCAGTCCCCCACTATAATGACTCTCATCAAATGTTAAAGCCCAGGCAGTGTGCAGAAGGCTAGAATTTCAAGGTTTTTGACCAACCCCATTTGAGGCATTCCTCTGGGAGTGTGTGATTACTCAAGTTTAGCAGTTTATTGCCTCATCTTTCAATATCCAGTGAAGCACAAAATTCTCATCTAGGTTGCTCTTTTTACTTAAAGAACAGGCCAAAATAGACTGCAGAGCTACTAGCACTGTCATTGAGGTTAATTCTTGCTTCTCATTTAACAGGAGATCAATGAAAAAGCTTTAAAATATTAGAACACAAATGCTGCTTCGTCTCTAAAATTGCTTAGCAGCCTTTGTAAAAATTCTGGTTCTCATCACACTTTTCCAACACACGCTTGCATTTATTTATTATCAATTGCTTTCTTAAGGCTAAGAGTAACATTAATTGAGAGGCGGTGCTGTTCTGCAAAGAAGGATGTAAACATGTATTAAAATCCAGCAGAGCGAACAGTTTTCCTATTCCCCAAACTTTGCAGTCAAGAAAAGTACAGTCATTAAAAGAGAGGTGGTCAAAAAGCAAGCTGAACTGGGAGTTAATGGGACTCATTATGTCGGCTGCATGTTAGTAATGTCTCCTTCTCTACCAGAAAAACAAGCAGAAATAGACACAGAAAAGCAAAACCCACTTAAACAAATGCCTGTTAAAATCCCTGTGAGGAGAATGCATTTGCTCTGAACAGACACAAACACATCAATTAATACAGTGGAAGCCACTTATACAAATACATGTTAAGAAATAAACTGGAGAAAATGAAGGAACTTCTGACAAAAGATGTCAGATGCTGTTGAAAGGAATAAATCTATTTAAAAGACAACATATTTTTCAAATGCAGCAAGTCAAAATAGAAGGAATAATAGGAGGAATGCCTCTGAAGAATTAATGTTAAATAATAAAAAAAACCCCCTTCCTTCTTCTTTTCCTCCTCCTCCAAAAAGGAATCAAGATGAGAGTTTCTTTAATAAGCATTTCTCTGGCAACTTAATGAATACATTTGAATGACTTTCACTATTCCCTGTTCCTTTCTCATTGAATTGGTCAGACAAAGGTCTAATTTGGGAGGTTTTTTACTTAAAGGAGCTCTTTCTTTCTGATACTTCTTTCGGGCCAGCATGGGTTCAGGATTTTCCACTCCTTATGCAATTCACTCCCTCTGGTCCCTTTCTTATTTTAGTTATTTCAAAAAATGTTAGGATCCACTTGTTATTAGAGGTTCCTTTTTCATGGCTTCCAATCTGAATAGGTGCCTACATTCTCACATTCCCTGCAGAATTCATGGCAGTTATTGTATATGTGCTATAATTCATACAGGAAGGATCACAATGCAGCTTTTCACCAGAATATGTTTGTGTGCATTTTTCAGGGCTTGTTTAATGCTTATTTAATTTCAGGGTTTAAATTAATCTGTATTAGATTTTTTTCTCTGTGTGCTCTATGCAAGTGCCTTTCAGGAGGTCTTTCTTTAGACTTTTAGACTTCCCACTCAAATTTGATGGATTAAAGCGTTCCAAGTGTCCAAATCTGAAGGGAACATCCAAATGTCAGATTCCTTTAGAGTTTCTGAAGCAAGTAATGAATGCCTTTTGTTACATCAACCCTAATTTTTCCAGGCTCTCTCCTGCTTCCTTTTACCATTCTCCTGTCCACTTTTCTGGGAGTTTTCTCACTCTCCACCCTGGCAAGTCACCCTCTGTTCCCAACCAGCTTTCTGCTGGTGTCTCTCAGGGGTACCCATCAATGATCTGCATGCTCCACAGGCATTCATTAATTTATCTCCTCAGCACCTATATTAGGCATGGAATATTACATCAGTCTGGCAGAGAGAGAGCTGAGACACAGACAAGCAACTGAGTCACCCAAGGGCACTCTGAAAATTTGCTCGAGGGCCAGAAATCTCATCCAGGCTCTCATTTCTTAAACACAGATAGTACTGAGTAAGTTTCCTAAGTGGTCCTAATCCACCAAAAAGAGCAAGATATAAATTCAGACATTCTGATGTTGTTCCTAACCACAAAATACCAGCATCTTACTATGTGGGCTGTCTTTTCTAGCTCTCCAGAAGAAAACAGCTTAGCAACTAATAAGTAAGGCCATTAAAAGAGGATTAGGTTTGAGGAAATGTGAGAGATTCTTTCTGTAAGGGGCAAGGAGGCTCCTGAGCACAGACTAGCACTCCACACTCACCTTTCTTATTGAAGCTGACCTAGTTATTAACTCTCCATTTTGAAAAGGACACACCAAAGAAAACGTGGAGACTGTTGTGAGATAAGAGCTGGTCAGAGGGGAAAGGAAAAGATGCATCAGCACAATAAAATAATTGGCCAGGCAGTAGCATTGCTGGAAAGGACTGAAAGGAGCCCTGGATCATGAATGGATCAGTGAATCAGCAATACTGTTACTAAAACTGAAGAGTGAAAAGTTTGCAAGGTGTAAATAGAGTCGTGTAAGAAAGGAAGGGGAGAAGGAAAATATGTTCCAATTAAAAAAAAAAAAAAAAGAAAGAAATTAAAAAGAAATTAAAAACAGGGATAGAAAGCATGTCTAATCTTTCAGGCCTCTCCAGCACCATCTCTCTAGGATGTTTATAGCATCTTTCTGCCCTTAGGTAATTGTTGGTTAGGGGCAATCTGGATCATCAGACTAGAACTACAGGAAGAGTAAAGAACTCTGTTTTCTGATTAGAATTCAATCACAGACATCTGCCAATTCCACTGTTTCTGTAGTGCCTTCCAAATGTGTCTGTCACAGATCAATCTGAGCACGTACTTATCCTAAAAGATCAAAAGCTATAGATCCATATATATATTTTGTTCTGAAAATAAGAAACCTTCAAATTTTTGTTTCAACCCGTTTATGTTTCTTCACTCTGCTTGCTTCTGGAGGCTTCTTTTTGGACACGTGGAGTGTGACAAATTTTCCCTGGAGTAAAGACAGCAAAACTCCAAATGTGGTGGAGACAGAAGATAGAAAGAAGTACTCATGTGACAGAAATGTGTCGTCTGTCTTAAGTTGGCTCTTCTGACTCTTACTAAGACATGACTGTCCATGTGCTATTTGAGCTGCAAAATAGAGCAAAGAGAGTCACAGGAATAACAAGACCTTCTGCTTCTAACAAAAATATTGCTGTTTATAGCAGGGAAGCCCTCTAAAATACATTTGCACAGCACTTAGCACAATGAGCCCTGGTCTTCAGTGATATAACAGTAATAACTGTCAATAACACTGTTTATGGACATTTTCTCTTTTCAACAGCATAAGGGTGCTTTTCTAATCCACAAAGGCTATAAACTTGAACTATTGCACTATTTCTAAGGGCAGAAGTGAGAGCAGAGATCAGGCAGATGAAGCGTGTCTTGTGTGATTTATCTGCTCGCTGCCACCACCACCTCCTTTCTGCACTGAAGCCATAAGGAGGGGATCACCAGTGCTTAACTCAAATGTAAATAAGTATGACATCTTCTGGAGGCCCAAGCAGTAATCCCATTCACAAAGACATAAAATTTGGTATAACTGGGAAGTATAAGCCATCTACACTTCCTGCATAAGGCAGCTATAGGGTAATTTAACAGGGAAACTACAGCTTTTGTTCTGTGAAAAATCAACATAAGATAGACTAGGAAGAAAACACAGACATCTGTGGTAGGAGAGAATCCCATGAGTTCCAGGGGATAGTCCAGGCAGCCTGGTGTGGCACGGGTCTTCCCCTCCCCAGACTAGAGCTATAGAGTCCATGGCATTCAGGAATTTTTTGATAATCTCTGACAATGTCAAATAGTTCAATACACCATATGGGTTTTTTTCCCCAGGACATGCTGCCTTCCACAGCATGCTCCTAAGGAAAGGATGAGAAAAAATCCAAATCTAGCACTGCCTTTCAGAGGGAAAAGGCAAGTCAACAGTCACAGAAGAAAGAAATGTCATTGAGATTTTGTTGTGTTGAATCACTTAAATGAGATCATAAGCTACTATAATGTATTGATTTTTTTGCATTTCCTGGGAGGATGCCATCTGAAGGAGACAAGGTGCTTTCTATTTGCTTTTAGGCATTATTTAACACCAAGTTTTACTCTTCTATGTAAAAATTGAGTTGTGTGCCAGTAACTTGATGAGCATACTTTTGCTATATCCACCGGGATACAAAATGGTCAGAGAGCTCAGAGCTCCATAATGTGCAGTAAGTTTTCTTATAAATTCCTGTGACCTACAAAAAACACTTTTGTATGTGAATATCTTCAATAGATTGATCTAACTTCCCTTAATATTTTATGACCATGTATGTTTAACAGGGAAAATGCTTATAGTGACAGTATTTTATACCCTTTAATTACACAGTAAATATTCCAAATGCAACTCCATGGTTTCTTACAACAAACAGCAATAGCAGTGGCAGCTACAAAAGTGAATGAAGCAAGGAATAGGTTATTCATTCCCCACTGAAGAGAAGAAACAGCATAGGAATAAACAGTTTTCTTTGAACTTTCAATGATGGAGATGCCCATGCAAGTCAAACACATAGCATAGCAAGTTTCTCAGGCTATAGCTGGCTTTTCGCCAGGAGTTTTAGTACCAAAAATATCTCATTTCTGCAAGTGTTAGTCCAGACCTTCATGAATTGGTTTGCTTTCAGCACAGGGTGTTCGTTTACCTGAGCAACACAGCCAAAAGAGGATGAAGTGCACATGTTATTTTCCACATGAATCACTGACATGGTGACTTAATTTTCAAAGAGGATGGAAAAGCAACACTATGGAATCTAGCAAGATGGAATATAAATTTGCAAAGACCTAATGAATAACCCTTCTGCAGATAGTGACAAGTGCAGGAAGTATCTGATGGCTGATGTTTTGGACCAAATGACCTGCAATTGTGAATTCACAATATTACAAGCACTGGAGATTTTTACAGCTCTCAGCTGGTAGATTAGAATAGATAACTTCCAGAAAGGTGTATTTGTCCCACCAACAGTACAAATACATTCAGTTTCTTGTTGCTTTTGGAAAAAAAACCCATCTGAAATTGACTGACCATTTTGAGAACTTTAGCTAAACTGTAAGCAGAACTCACTATCCCAAAGGTGAATGTGATCTAATAGGAAAGGAAAAGAAATAAAAAATAAAATCATCAGTTAGCTGTAAGGTAACATACAGCCTATTGGAGGAGGGTTCTAGAACAGTCCTAATTATCCCCCAGTGCCAAGAGACACCACTTTTGATGTACCTGTCCCCATGTGATCTGGAGGATGGTCTGATTGCCAGAAGAGCCTTTGGGTTTTGTCCCTGCAGCCTGGTGTGTGCCACAGCAAGAGCAGACCCCCTTGCAGGATGGCTGTGGCAGCTCTGATAGGAAATCTGTGCCTGTGTCTCTGTAAATGCTCTCTGTGCCTCTCCCATGGGCCCAGCTGCTGTGCCTGGGGAGTCCCCTGGGGCTGACAGGCCAGAAGCACCAGCACCACATTTTCCACAGGAGGCTGGCTGTTCTTTGTGCCCAGAGAGCTCCTGCTGAGCTCAGCCCTCTTCCAGCCTCTTCCAGCAGGCACTGGCCAATGGAGCCAGCTCCTGGCAGAGGGGCTGGGCACAGACTGCTCTCCTGGGAGAAGTCCCAGGTGCCTGTCTTGGGTTGCAATGCAGGATGTGACCAAAAGTATGTGTCCTGTCACCACCTGTTAAACCAGGTGGGGCAGTGATCCTTGTCTCCATGGGAGATCTCTCCTGTTCATGGCCATGCAGTCCCAGGGCAGGGCTGATCAAATTCCATCATCCCATTGGGAGATGCTCCAGCCAGGGGCAGGAGCCGAGCATTTCCTACCTAGATAAAAACTGAGATTTGGAACAGCAGAGCAGCCTTTTCCCACTGGATCCCAGAGGAAAACCAGAGCCTTGCACATCATCCCTGCAGCTTTGGAGGAAAACTGCACCTTGTGCAGGAGCCCTGCTCCAGCAGAACCACATCTGTCACTGCAGGAGGATGCAGCCACCATGGAATGGGACTGCACCAACCCTGACTGACTGACAGGGCAGCTGGGATTCTCACTCTGGCATTGTTCTGAGTTTTTTCTTTGCAATACTGTATTTCTATTTTAATTTTTCCTAGTAAAGAACTGTTATTCCTATTCCCATACCTTTGCCTGAGAATCCCTTAATATCAAAACCATAATAATTCAGAGGGAGGGGGTTCACATTATCCATTTCAAGAGAGGCTCCTGCCTTTCTTAGCAGACACCTGCCTTTCAAACCAAGACATGGCACAGCAGGAGTGGCTCCCAGCAAGCACCCAAGTGGCCCTGGGCTCGTGTAGCTACAGCAAGCCTGGAGTGTGTGCTTGCAAACAGGGCCAAGGGAACCGAGCTCCTGTTACATGTTTACTCGGGGTGGAAAGTGGATCCACGAAGCAGCACATATGTTCTTCTGATAGTCGTTAAACAGGGATTTGACTGCAGATCTTCTGGGAGAAATCTAGCAGGAAAGAGCTGAGTATCTGCCTCGGTCTTGGCATGCAATAGTGCAGCTCCATTTCCATTAGGGAATTCGCATATGTCTGGAATTAGGCACACTGGCAATCAAGCCACTTCTTTACAAATAAGTAAGAAAAGGGAACAAACTGTTTGTTATCAAATTGATTCAGGCATCTGGGACACAGTGGGTGAATACTATTGATTATTTTCATTCAGGTTTTAAAGTGAATTTACTTTGGCCGACTGCTCTCCTTTCATATTTACTTGCCATGAACATTTGAGTGATCAAGTTTTACTTACACAGATGTGACCTTGACCAAGTCCTTTTACCCCTTTGTGCTTCCATTTCCTCTTTTTCTTTTACCTGTCTGTTATAAACTCAAATATATTTCACCTACCAAGGTCTACACTTTAATTAATTAAGCACGATGGGTCCTGTCTTCTCTGGGATCACTCCTCACAACTCTAATACAAATCAGAATAACAATAAACTGTGCAAAATGCATTTCCAAGTCTCAGATATGAATGATGTTAGTAGAAAAGGAATTTGAAATTCAGAGGTGACATTTGAGCCAGATGCACTTGCTTTCTCACTCATCCAAACACAAAACCCATCTGCCCAGTGGTGGTGAGGCCATGCTGCTCAGTGTGGGCTACTTGCATCCAATTACTTCCCAGTGGGATTGAAAAAATAGGAAAAAAAAGTTCACAAAGGACTGACTAAAGCCAGCATAGGACCACATTCTGATCTGCTCAGAAAAATTTCAAGAGCAGAAAAAACTTAACTACCTTTATCTGATATATTACTTGAACATTACATGTTCAATTGCACCTCAGTGCTTTTTTAAACTGCTTAAGCAGAGACTTAATAAACAGAAGTAAAAAACTATAATAAAAAACTTTTTTTTTTTTAAATCTTTCATTTCTCTGTGATTAGACAGGTATGTGGCCTCTAGGTCTCTTAGTTATAAAGAGTTGTGTGTGTATGACTTCTTTGGCTCTATATTTTTTCACACATTTGCATGAATTAAATATCTTGGAGACCTCTCTCAGCCAGCTTTACTGATGCTCTACAAGAAGAATGAGTAGAGAGTAACCCACAAGGGAACATACCTATAGAATCCATATTTCCAAGGAACTCTGGCTGTGGCCTTGCAGAGTCTGTTCTGCCAAGGGCACAGGGGCAGCACCAGTGCCAAGCACAGTTCTGTTCCCATAGGTGTGGGATGTCAAGCACAGGTATCATTTCTTACAGCAAAGCTGCCATCTGCAGCATCCCTCTTCACTACAGGACAAGAAAGAGGGACTGGAGATGCAGAGAAAGACAGTAGAGCTTATGCCTCTTATGGAACAACACCAAAAATGTGCTTTTGGGTAGCCTAAAGGGGAAAAGCCCTTCTGTGAAGCAGCTGCTCAGCAGAGAAGTCCCTGAGCACCCATTCCTTGCCACTTATCACTTCCATTGGGCAGCCAGTTCAGCCTCCTAGACCACAAATCCCAGCATCAGAGAGAATACAAAGTCCTGAAGGGTGGCTGATCCTGCATTATTTAAACCCTTTTCTAACAAGGGCCAGATTCTCAGCTATTGTAAATTGAGAACTCACTGAACTCACTCAAGGCAGGTAAAGTTAAACCAGCTGAGGATGGTTTAACCAATAGAACTTCTGAGTGCATTCACTCAATAATGAAAAAGAGAGAGATGTGCTTGGTTCTTGGGGCATATTTGGTTTGGGGTTTTTTTTGTGTTAGCTTTTTCTTGGAGTTGTTATTTCAGGAAGGAGGAGTGAGGTGAGAGGAATTCTGTTTGGCCTGCTTGGGAGTTGCAGAGCTGAAGCTGGGAAGAAATGCAAAAGAGCACTTTAATAAGTAGGGAGTGCCAAATGAAATGCTGCTTTTTCTACTGTGGATGAAGAAAGCTAAATACAATATTCACGTTACCTCAGTTTCTTCCATTGCTCCAGACAAAACCATTGCCAAGACAAAATAACCCCCTCTGCTATTGCATAAACTCTTCATGTGCACTTATTTGTACTAGCCAAACAGAAAGAAATTAATCCCATTTTGAGCACTGAATGCGTGGCCAGAGATTTCATTATATTGTTACCATTTGGGACAAATATGCAGGAAGAAAAGAGCTACTCTGCCAGGATCTCAAACTGAAATGTACATTTAAAATTTAGCTCGTGACTTCCCAGTGCCATTGTGAGTTTTTTTTCCCCAATGTTTCACCCTGTAGGCATCATGTTGTGAGTTCAGCAGGCAAGATGCTGCCATGACTTATACCTCATCAGATCAAAGGCACTGCATGGACTGCCAGGGACGGATATGATTCCTTGGACTAATTTTATTATTATAACTCCACTGACTTCAGGGCGTTACACCAATGATGAATTTGGCTCATCATACAGCAAATGAAGCTTAGCATCTTTTGTTCCAAGTCTTCCTTTCTATCCACCTCCTCTGCTACCACCTGCTATTACTCTTTGGGTATGTTTACACCACATATTGCAAACAGCCATGAGCAAGCTCTGCCCACGCTCCAATCTGACAGAAGCCATGTGATTGCACTGGCACCAAGCCTGAGCTAATAATCCCTCATGAGAAGGGTTTTTTTTCAGTGAATAGCACGAGCACGATGAGTGTACATCTATCCATACAGCATCAACATGCCCAAAGACTAATCTGTGCTGGAAATCTCTCTACAGCTCTGGAATCTTCTCCTTCCCTCTTTCTTTTTCCCATGCCCTATAAAGAGATCTTGTACTTGCACTCGTAATCCCCAGAGTCAGAAAAATGCTCCTGAGTGCTACAGAGAATTGCTGTCTTCACTTGTTGGTGCAGGGTCCTTCAGTGCTGCTCAGTCCTAGATGCTGAGCTTTCTTCTCTTTCTTCTCAGTTTCAACAGCTTTTTCACTCAAAGAGCTGACAAAATGATCCCACATCATACCACATCTGCCTCCCTTTCTTTCTACTGCTGCTCTACTTTCCTTGGCCTTCTGTGCCAACCTCACTAAGGTTTGTTGATGGTGCCCCTCCTGCACATGGCTCAGCCTGCTCTTTGTAGCAATACCGACTGAATTTCCTGGGTTCTTATTTGGCAGCTTCATCTTTTGTTTTCCAAGACGTGGCAGAGCATTCCTTGGGGTCTCACTGCTCCACCACATCCCTGCCTTGCACTGTGCTGAAGACAAACCTGCAAACACCAGGACTGGCCCTCCACAGCTGGAAGGGAACAGCCAGACCCAAAGCCTTGTGGTGTCTGTGAGGAAGTATCACATAATTTTCATCCCTTTAAATTTATTTCCTCTGATGTAGGGAGCAGCTGGATGCTTCATATTTTCAAACAATTTAAAGCTACCTAAATTCTTACTTTACTTTTACTATCAGTTTAAATGAGTGGCCACAGACCAAGAAATTTCAAGTCATTATCCCACTCCTTGATGGTTTCCTACACAACATTCAGTCACACACTCCTGACTCAGACACTTTGGATTGCTCTGCAGGTACACAGAAGCTCTCATGGCTTTAGCACCTTTACTTATAAACTCAGGCTGTGCATGTATATTCCCATTTCTCTGCATTGCTCAGTAATATGAAATTCTTTCTTCTATCCCAAGTTCCAAGAGTGGAACCAGAAAACAGTTCCATGCCAAGAAGCACTTATTTTAAAATCAATTCTTTGCAATTTTTTTTTCTGCATTAATGGAAGCCCGAAGAGAAGCCACCACTGGTTTTCCATGAGCTTAACATTTACTGATAGTTCTGCAAAAATTTGGCTCTTAAAGAAAGACCCCAAATTAAACAGAACCAATAAAAGTATGTGGCTCAAGAAAGAAGAGTCAGGTAAAGTCTGTAGAAGCACATCAAGAAGATAGAAATAAGATAAACATTTTACTTTCCTCAAAACCAGCAATGGAAATGTTATTAAAATTAACATTTTTGTGCATCTTCATGGCCACATTTACTATCCTTTAAACATCTCTGTCAATTGAAAGGTTTTAAGTCCAGAGGATGCAGTATCACTCCATCTTTCTTCAAATCTGAGACTGCTAATGAAAGACCTTGTAAAAGTTATGTGGAGTTTGTATTGGCAAAGGATTACAGAGATACCTTTCCAGAGCTTAGCAGTAGCTCATGAATTGTCCATTGATGCAGGCAAAGGGAGCCAGAGAATCCAAATATCACTCCACACTCCACAACTTGCATTTTTTTTCCCATGGGCTGCTGTTTCCAGTGAACAGCTCCACTTCTCAGTGATGAAGAAAAATTATTTAAAAGCCACTTGATCTGTGTTGTCTCCATTCAAAAAGAATCTAACCTGATTTATTGTTCCTCAAATGGCTGAAACACTACTTTGCTTAATGTCATTAAAAACCTGATATCGGCACCCAGCCCTAATAAAAGCAACGGGAACATGGTAGTAACCTACCCATAGGAGGAAAATGAAGCTGTCATTTTTCAATATAATTAAACCTGGTTTCAAAAATCCAAAGGTCTGTAATATGAATTACACTAATTACTTCTTGTGGTTTAAACATTGATTCCAATGTTAAATTTAATGGACTTAATGGATGTTGCTTTTCCCATCAGACTGGTGGCCGATGTTTGTCTTGTTTCTTGACCACTTATAGATTTCTGTTGACCCTTTAAACATATTACAGGCAGCAGCCTGCTCATTCTTTGTGCATGAGAGTACTACTATTACTTTCCATGGATAATCCCAGCTTCCATGTAACCTGTCTCTCGGAGTTATTTTTGGCAGCCAAAAGCATACCCCAGGAAATAGAAAAAGAGATCATTGGACTAAATTTTCAGAAATGTGCAAGCAATTAATTTTGCCTGGGCAGTATGTGAAATCCAAACAAACATTAGGAAATAGAGAAACGTGCAAAAATTCACAGAGCTGAAGTGCTGCTGCTTGCTGCATTTCTTCATTGCTGGGCAGAGTCAAAACAGAGAAGCAGGGAAGCTGAACTTAGCTCTGAACTCCAACTGGTGTTGGAATCAGAAGCTGTTGGAATCCAGGATAAAAACCTTTGGAACCAGGTTCCCCCTTGAACTTTCTGCTTACCCGGAAAACACCAAAAGGAGTGCTCGGGTTGAACAAATAAGAAATATATTACAAATAATAAACCGTGGGCTTTCTGTGGACTTAATGACAGAACCCCCACGGATTTCAAGGAGAGGCAGATGAGATACATTTCATGTGTGATCAATGGGAGAAGAGGACCAGCTCTGTTGTTTGGGCTCACACCCAAGAGACACCCTGAGAAGGTAATGTTTGATGCTTTGATTCTCTTCAGGAGTTGGAATTAATCAGTGTTGTGTCCAGGCAAGATGATGTGGCTTGTTCTACTGTTAAGAACACAAACAAAGCCAAGTTCTCAGACCACAGAGTGTGCCTTCACAGGAATTTTTAAGGTTCCACTTGGGAGAGAAGGCCTAATTCTGAAGATCCAGGTGTAAATAAGGAGTAGTGATGGTTTCTTCATATTTCTGGAAACAAGGCTATTTTCAAATAGGCCCATGAATAAAGAAGTTAAGAGAGGATTTTCAAAGTACCTTGTGTTAAAAATCTTGTTCTCCTAATATATCACAGTTGCTGAAGGCATCCTAGGCTAAGGTTGAAACAACAGCAGAATGCCTGTTTTCCCACCAAACTGTTTTTACATCTGTTTTCCATAGACAAGGGAACATTCATACCAAAAAGGAATCAGTACCTTGAGATATTTGCACCATTTCTTTTTTCGGCAGCAAAAACTCTACATGCTACATGAGAGGTGGTTGGTAAGGAATGGAAGAGAAGTCTACAAATATTTATAAATTCAGTCTATCAGGACACCTACAGCTGCAGTGAAGCCAAGTGGAAGAGTTTGCTGCAACCAAAGAACTACCACTTGTGGCTCAGGACAACAAAATTATTACCCATTTATCTATGGCAGTGTTTTTACAGTGGTGATGCCAAGGGGGAATCATCATTCAGAAAAATGATTTTCCTCTTTCTCTCTGTGGAACATTCCTGAGCAAAGCTGTGCTGCTGTATTTGTCACTGGCTGGGCCTGAAACTGGTATGACTTTTAAAAGAATAACATTAGCACTGAGTAATCCTGCCAGCACCCAAAAGACTATTTCTATCCATGGCCTAAAACATCTGTGCATAAGTGAAAAATACATATAATCCATATGTGGATTGAAAGATTTGACAGAGTCAAAACACACAGCTCTAGGAAAACCTTGTTATGTTAAGGGCCAAGTAATCAGCATGTATAAACTTGCATGATTTCACTGACACCAGCAATGCTCTGCTGATTCACATCAGCTGAGGAGCCTCGTCTCATAAGTATGTTTTTCTTTCTGTATGGAATTCACTCAGCCCAGAATTAAAGAGTAGAACATAATCCTCAAAGAAAAGGGAGAAGATTTTTGGAGAGGTAATTTAATTCTTTCAGTTTAGGAATTCAAGTCGAATGAGAACACACTGAGGATTTCCTACACAAATCCTACTCAATAGGGAGAACTTTTCTAGATGTTTAGAAAGGCCTTTGTGCTGAACTGCCAGCACTGGCCTCCTGGCCAGGGTCTAATGAGAGGAGACAGAGCATGACCTATTATGTCTCAGAGTTTGAGTGAATGGAGACTTTTGGCAGGTGTGCACTGGCATGTGCAGCTCCTATGTAAACTCTGCTGTTTTATGATTGCATAAAACCTTTTTCATAGCCAGAAGATATTTGAGTTCATAACATGTGCCTTTCCAGACTAGATAGAATGGAATTCTTGATTATTTTCTATCTCAATATCAAGATGTAAAGATGACAGGTTAACAAATCCTTCTCCTTTCTGAGGTAGCTCTGTGAGAAAATAATTAAGCAATGGAAGTAGCTGGAGAAAATGGTTCTCTGGTCATCATTACTGGTCACAGGCCAAAGTCAAACATAACCAGCCATCAAAATTCCACTTTGTTTGACACTGGATCATGAAGGTATATTGGTCTCATCACTCACTGAACTTTCCTCCTTTCTGGCAAGTATTGACTCCTGGCACCATATTTATTACTTTTCAGAACTGCTCAGATAATTTTCTAAGCAAACCATGCAGTTCCATAGGTTTAACCTTCCTTTTGCCCACCTCAGAGCTCAGGTGTTTGAACCAGCCCATGGGCTTTCCTGGAGTGTTTTCTCTGGGAAGCCAGCAGCCCCTCATCCCTGCCAGGTGTCCTGCTCAGGGGAGCAGTCCAGGTGCTCATGGCCACCTCTCCATGGGTGCATCCAATTTCCACAGCACTTCCTCCCCATTAGAACTGCAGACAGGTGCCCAAGGAAAGGGATGCCTGGACATTCATTTAATCCCAAGCCTGCAGTAAAACACATGCCATGGAATAATGCTGCTTGCTTGGAGAGGACAGAAGTTTGATGTGCTCACAGCCTGTGAGTGCAGGGCAGGCAGCTGAGGTGGGAAATGCTGTGCCAGGACTGCCAGCCCTGCCCTTGTCCCAGGAGCTGCTTGGAGCCAGAGCCCTGCCACCTTCTCACTCTTGCCTTACTTAAACCGAGGAATAATACCGTGTTTTCTCATCCTCTCGGGCATGAGGGAGGACAGATTCTTTAAAATAATGATTTTAATTCACAGTACTTAAAAATAGGCTCTTAACTCTATATGCTGGCATCTAAATAAAAGCAGCCTGACTTTGAGAGGTGCTAAGCATTTGCACCTCCTAGCAATGTGTACACGAGCTGTTTTAAAGATCTCCAAAGATACAGATCTTCTTCCCTGCCAATACCATTTCTCTCTCCTTCAATATAATTTTATAGGCCATCCATTTTGACATTACATCAAATTAACACTAAAAACACACCTACCACTTTGGATAGAGTTTTTGAGAACTCACTCCTCCCAACACACAAGGCAGGGTGCCTACTTTGTGTTACAGACAAGTTCACATTTAACTTTGAACATTTGCACAAGTCACGGAGAATTCATTTTGACTTCTGTGTTGTCCTGAACAATGACATTTTCCTGAATCAGGGACAAAGAAAGTCATTGGAAAAGCAGTGACAGCCGAATAGATCATGTTTATGCAGTTTAGCAGGGGCATCTGTTTCTCTAAATGAAACCCCAAAAGAAAAATAATAACCAAGAAAAAAAATGTATTCGGTAAGATTTGAAAAAAAAATAAAACCAACCAAAACCAGAAAAATTTCTCCTGGCTCCTCTAGACAAATTAGCCTATGGAGTCAGGAATGCTAAAGAAAAGGGAGAGTGCATTGCTGTGAACTTGTCTGAGCTTTTATATCTCTTCCATTAGGTAATTTTCAAGTAGTGTTGATTTAGCAGTTTCAATTTCATTCAGAAGAGGCTAAACAATGTTAGATGTTCAAGTCTTCCTTTCAGGTTTGCTTTACAATTCACTATTGCTCTTTCTACTCTTAAGCCTGTGCTCCGATATATAACCAGTTATATATTCCTTATTAAAAATGTACAATGTTTCAGAAAATTGAAATAGTTTTCAAAATTGTCCCCCATTGGTAATTCTGCATTTGATTGTCAAAAATATTAATCTTTTCTCAGGCCTGAAATTATGAGCCAGCTTTATTGGTCAAAGGCCATAATAATTTGAGCTCTTATTTTATAAACTCATTTCTGCCGAGTGATATCCTGATAGGAGCAAGAATAATAAATCACAAACATGTCCCCCAAGATTGCATTGTAAATGTCAAACTAGACAGGAAATTGTAATTAAAGAAAGGAAATTGCTACAAAGAAGCACTTGATTTTAAAATGAGCTAAGCACAGAATTTTCTAAGCATTTAATTATAGACCAATTTCAACTGACTGCTTTGCTTTTGCAGTCATATTTCTTATTATAACTCCTCTACATAATAACCAAATCTCTGTGCTTACACTGGTCAGGAGCATTACCACATAACACTGCATAAGCACAAGGATTACCAACTTTACAGGAACCATTATCACGTTTTAGTGTGATGGACAGCCCTATCAGATTTTTAAATCAGTGACAATCTGATTTTAACTCAGCAACCGAGTGGATATCTTTTCATAACAGCAACTGCACCTTTTGGCACCTCACTCTTAAACAAGCAGCAGGACCAGTTCTGAAACACCTGGACTGACAAACGCCTGGATGAGTGAATAATGTGGTCAAGGACAGACTCTGCCATCACAAAAAAAGTCCCTGTGAACCACGAAACTGCTGTGGTTCCTATCAATCCAGACAGAGCCTTTCAGTGCCATAAAAAAAAGGTGCTATTCACTTCCTCTCCAACACATATAAGTCAGAAAAGAAAGGATTTAGGCAAGAAAACAATATGTTCTAGTAACACTAGTCTAGCAAACCTCTTAAATATATGGGTTGTTGTGCACTGAGCAACTCAGGGCAGCCTTTTTGAGCCCTAAATTCTGCTATTGACCCTTTGTTTTTTACTGATCTTCTGTTTCAAGAGACTTAGCAGGCCTTAAAACCCCTTCTTTCCATCTTCTCAGCCAGACCCAGGAGTTAATCCTCACCTTCCCAACCATCTTTTTCTGCTTCTTGTCAATACCACAGTGGTATCAGTGGTAAGACTGAAGTGCACAGTTCTCTTTTTCTTTAGCATAGCCTAAAACTTTATTGGAAGTAAAATGCACTATATACCAGCACACTGTATCTTTTTTTTTTTTTGATTTGAAAAGACAGATATGCAGAAAAACTTTTCTACAAGACTGAAGCTGGAGAAAATCCTGTTACACTGAATCCTCATTAGGACCTAGCAAAATTCACTGAATACTTGACACTGCATATTTCCAACTAGTAAGGAATAAATCAAGATGCAGATGGGATCATTTGCACCCATAAGCTGACTGCAATGGAAATATTATGCTGCTGCAGGAGCAAGATGGAATTGGATAAAGCCTAGTCAACTGGCAAATACTTACCAACCACAGAATTTACTTGTTGCCTTGTGAATCAATATAATGACCTAGAATTTAACTACTCAAACATTTAGGAGAGCAAGGTTAATAGAAGCATTCTGATCTTTTACTTTCCTAGGGAATAAAACCCATTAGACTGGATGAAAACAGTGTCACAACAGAAACAGCATTTTCTTCAAAGTGTGGATATGTAATTGTAGTGTAATGTAACCATTATTTGGCACATGGTCTAAAGATCCCTCAAGTAGGTTACATTCTAAAGTATAATATGCAAAGGAACACAATCTGTGTGTCTGGTAAAATAGATGAGCTGCTGTCCAGCAGAGCTTACTTTCAGATTTCATCAGCAACCAGAAGTCAGGTGGAATGAGTGGACACAGAGAAACTGCTCATCTCAAAGGGAAAATTATGCTAGTTTGGCTGGAAAGAGGTGTAAAGAAATTGAGCCCATCAAAAAGATGTGTCTTGGCAAGAGAACTTACAAAAAAAAAAAATCAGTGTGAAAAAGCAGCAAATATTTTGAGGTTGCTTTCGTTGGGAAGAACTATTGAATTCAAACTAAATAAAGATGTTGTGGGTCAAGTACTCTGCATCATCTGTGGGATGGGATTGTATAAAAAGGAGAGAATCGAGCACCTGTGAATAGGTAGGTGCTAAAAAAATAGGATAAAAGTAAATGAAGAGTAAGTCATTGTGGGAATCTGTGTGGATGAGGATATAGATGGAGAAGACCAAAAGGCCCCACGAAGAAGCAGAACCTTTGAAGAAAAGATTCCATGGAGAGATGGGAAACCCAAAAGGAATAATGAATCAGGGGGTGCAATGAAACAAAAAGAGACCAGATCCCATCCTTTGGTGAGGTGTGCAGCACAAAGGCCACATTTGCCATGGTGGCAACCAGCAGGGCCAGCAGGCTGTGACTGAACAAACCCACTCTTTGCTGGAGGCAGTGCACTGCTCACATGCTGAACCTGAATGCTGGCACCACACATGGAACAACAGCCAGGGGACAGAGGTGCCACAAAGCTTGATTTTGGGTCAGGGTGAACAAATGTGTATCTATTTCCATTGTGCATCACATGAAGTGACAGTGACTGCAGAGGAGCTGAGGAAAAGGAGGATGGAGATGGTGCTGTGATTGAATAAGCAGCACAGAAAATAATCATGTCCAATAAAACATTCTCCAGAGCACCTGGAGAATTCTCCTGCTTTACACAGAGTTCTCCTCATTATTTCCTATTTCTGTTTTTCTTCATGCTTATGGCTTTTCCACAGAAGTGGCATTACTAACACTATGCCTAAATCCTCTCAAGTTAGTCAGAAACACAGAAGAGAATGGCAATTTTTGCAAAATCATAAATGGAGCATTTTAGAATTACTGAATTACTTCATAGAGCATTTTATTACCAGCAGAGAAAGTTGCCCTGGCCAAGCTGTAGCCTGTGTTCAACAGGGCTCAGCCCCACCATGGGATTTTACCAGCATTAAGGTCTGGGAGTTGATGAGATTAGGGCCAACAGTTGGATGTTTCTTCAGATAAGGCTTCCTTCAGCTAAACCCAGCATTTTTGTCACTTCATCTAATTGCTATTACTTTTTTTTCCTTATGCATTTCTCATTTCCCCTCTACTTGCATTTATTTTTTATATCTTCCTGTGGTAAATTCGACCTAAGTCTCCTTTTATACTTTATTTTTCCCCCCCCGGAAGGTGATGTGCTTAATTCAGGCAATAGTGTGAATACAACAATTTCATTGCTTGTGACAGCAGGGCTGAAAGCAGGCACGAGCAGGGCTGGGGATGGCAAGCAGAGGAATTTTGGCTGGTGCTGAGGGAGTGATGGCACAGGGGACTCACAGTGACCAAAAAGGGGCTTTTCCAAGGGCAGGAGCTGCTGCTTGCCCACCCTCACCTCTCCAGCACTGGCCACCCTATGCAGCTCTGCCACCTGATAAGCATCTCGTCTCTTTGGAAAGCAATATTTCCTGATTACCTGTGAGCTTCTAGTGGCACGGACAAATTTATTTTGGGGAAAAAGAAATACAGCCTGGCATCCCACTCTTGAAAGGCTACTCACCTCACGCAAGGTTTCCATAACAGTGAGGTCAGGAAAGCAACACATCTCTTTGACAGGAAGATAGCACAATGCATTTTCTGGCTCTATTACATCCTCTCCATGCAATCTGGACACGGCACTTCATGACTCGTTTGCCTCAGTTTCTCATTTATAAAAATGAAGACAGAAATCCTTCTCGCCTCTTTGGGCTCTGAGCTCCCAGGTACAGGCACGGGCTCAAATGAGGTTTTACAGCACTCAGCCCAGCAGGAGCTATGTCTTACTAAAGGCCTTCTTCCATTTTAATACAAACTGGAAACTCCTGTTACTGAAACGCTATTTACATTTGTCACAGCACTCATTAAGTTGTTAGAAATACCAGGCGAGACTATTAGTTACAAAATTTGCAACCAGCACCTTAATAGCAATATATATCAAAAAAGGGGAAGTGTTTGAAATGTCTCTCAAGCACTTCAGGAGGAATTCTCCTTCTGCTGCCCACCTGGAGCACTCTCACTCCCCCTCATTGTCACCGTGCTGGGGACACCACACTAACACATATTTATGTTTCAGCTTAAAAAAAATGGCTTTTCTCCATAACCTGCAGCCTTAGGTACTTGCCATCAGGAAAGCATGCTCGCAGGGGAAGGATCCCAAATTACCTGGCAGGTATGGCTAACACAGCCCAGGGAATTATTGGTTGCAGCAGCATTGTGGATGTGCAGAATCAAGGCAGAGAGAGACTAACATATAAAATGTGTACAATATAAAATATATAAAACCACACACACGCACGAAATGAGGGCATTTAAAAAGCCAATGCAATGGCAAAGCTTCTTCCAGTGCACAGGGAAGGGAATTGCTTTGTTTATTGCCATCACTGCCCCTGTGAATCACAGCCCATATCACTGGAGCAGATGAAAGGCCACAGCTTCAATCCCTCAGCAAAGTCCCACGTCAGAACAGTCAAAATTTCAGACAAAGCAAAAATTCCAACAAATGAAAATATCTAACTATGTCAAAGTAACTTCTCAGGATATAGTCCCAGTGCTTCCTTGCAACCAAACACTTTATATCTCATGTAATCACTTCAGCCTCATAAAAATGTAACATAATGATAATTTTACAAACACAATGATCAAATCAGCTTGTTCCCACAATTTTTTGAGGCTGCTAAATCTCTATTTTCCATCATGAAGGCTGTAGTGCTCTGTCACTTGTCAAATGCTGTGTCACAAAAATATCTTAAAACTCATTTTGCCTTTACTGCACTCCTTTTCTTTCTTAATAAGTAACAGAAATAATCAAATTGGTGAGCAAGGCCTGGCTTTGTACAATAGTTTCAGTATGTTCCTACCAGTGGTAAAAAAAGTTAGGGTAAAATTTTGTGTTAAAGCATCAGTTCAAACTCCAGAGAGATAAGAGCTGGGACAGACACTTGGGATAGAGCCCACTTGACAGAGCCATAGATTTTGTAGACTAAATGCTGAACTCACACAGAAGGAAATGCTGTCTTATGAGAGGCTTGTGAGATTTAGATATCAGGAGGAAATTCTTCCCTGTGAGGGTGATGGGGCACTGGCACAGGCTGCCCAGAGCAGCCGTGGCTGCCCCATCCCTGGCCAGGCTGGATGGAGCTCTGAGCAGCCTGGGATACTGAAAAGTGTCCCTGTCCATGGCAGGGGGGTTAAAATGAGATATTTCAGGTCCTTTCCAACCCAAACAATGCAATAATTCTATGATTTATCCAGGATCCCCTGGGAAGCAGGTGCTCATTGACCAGCAGACTCATTAATGCCCTCATTAATGCCAGCCTAAGTTACTGAATAGCCCTTATTGTTTCACTTATATTACTTTTTTCCCCAGGACATGGTTTTATTTTGTGAGTTAAAGTCTCCAGATGCACAGGTTGGAAAGTCACATCACTGTGGTCGTGGGGACATGGACATAATTATCATCTGGGCTGTCACTGGGGGGTGAAATGTGTGTCTCTTTTCTTACGGGGGGGATAGTTGTTTCTGCTGTCCTATTTTGAACGTGAAATATCAAGAAATCCAGAGGATCCCAAGCCTGTAAGGAAAATCAGGGTACAGGGAAGCTAGCTCAAGTCTTGAGAGTTCTTTTTCACAAAAGCTACTGAGCTCAACTAGACTTGAAAAAAAAAATCTTGGAGATGATGCTGCCTACATATGCCATAAGCAGATGTAGAGTTGGATTTTGTCCACATAGCATGAACATTTAAAACTCAGTAGAGGCAGGATATGCAAACAAAGAGAGAAGCTTTGTGTATTCACTCATACATTGACTTATAAAACTCAAGCTGATGGGTCATAAAAATATTTGAAGATGTTTACATGAAAATTTCACTTTGCTTGCAGCAGTTTCAGCAGCATGTTCTCCCAATAGACTGTATTATTAAGGCAACCTTTTTTCACAACGAGCTGCAAAATGACAGTGCCCAATTCTAGAAGATCTAAGCTGGTTATACAGGGTGGGAAGGCTCCATAATCACTGCTCACTGGTTCTTTCCACACAGAATAAAGGAAAATTTGGTGTACTCTCTGGCCACAGTAGTAAGCAGGATGGACAAGCCACAAGTGTTTCTTACCTACATGTCCTCATCCTGTGACAGCCAAGCAACACAAGAGGAGTCCTTGCTACTGCCACAGCCCTTCTCAGGAGTCCCTGCAAAGGCACTTCAGTTTCTCAGAAAGGACAGAAGCTGTGCAGCTAAGCACGAATCTAAATGACCGTTTTGAGAAAAATCCCCATTTCTCATTTTCTCTTCATTCCAAACACGAATGAAGAATCAGAAACGTGAATCTTCCCTAGGACAGATATTTTATATTTTCAGAACACTCTCCTTTGGAGACCCCCACGGGGAGTGTGTCACACCTCGTGTACACACGAGCTTGTGGGGATCACGGCAGAGTGAGGGTGGCAGCCCAGCCCTCCCCTCCTGGGGGCTTGGAAGCCAAGGCAGCCGGTAGCCCACGAGCCAGGCAGGCAGAGCCCATGGGGAGCTGGGGATGGAGCACAGGGAAGGCAGCTGGGGAGCTCAGCAAGGCTCCAGGCAGCCTCCCAGTGACCCCAGGAGTTTGCCAGGGGCTGCTCAGCATGTCCAGCCCTGGCCAAGTGGGGTGGGCATGTCTGCAGACCAGGATTATCCCCCAGGACCAGCCTTTCCTAAAGAGAACCCCTCTCCCAGAGCCCTTCTCTGACAGCCACAAATTCTCTGCTGCAGTCACCAGCTCCTGGCCATTCTGCCTCATGTTCTGAGCTTTTCCTCATGTTGGAAAGGGGAACTTTTCCAGAAGGCTCAAGGAGTTGTGGCTGCTCCCTTGGACTATCCTGTCCTGGGCAACCCCAGTGAGAGTCACTGAACAGCCCAGATTTCACCCAGCATTCTGCCAGGATTGCAAACTCCAGTGAGAGCAAACATTCCCCAAAATGCACACCTCATCTACACAGAAAAATCTAAAATGAAACCTCCAGCAGCATCCATATCACTAGATACAATCCTGACTATTCCTACAATTAATGAACTGGGAAAATTACAGGTAAAATAAAAATGACTGTGTGAAAAAGACCTTGAAAGACATGAAACAGACAATGAGTTTTTTCTACTTTTTATTTCTCTTTCCCTCCCTTCCCTCACTACAGCTTTATGCATAATTGTTTGGTCAGTTTGTTCTTCCCTGCAACTTTTACTGAAATGGATTAGGTAAACCATGCTCTGAAACAGATTGAAAATGGAAAATATGTAAATATATAGCATATAACTTATAAAACTGTATATATATGTGTGTGGGTGGGTGCTGGAATAAAAAAGCGACTGTTACTTGCTGGTAGAACAACATATCAACAACTGTTGGAGCTGACTTGAAGGTTAAATATTAGGAAGGAATCCAATTTCTCTTGTCTATTCAGCTCAGCGGTGTGTTAGATTGCGGTTGGAGTGTGCTTATGGAGTGTGGGATATGAAGTAGGCTAATCAATCCCTGCTGCTTCATTCTCAGGTTCTTCTTATATCAGGTCCCTGCCCTCAGGCAGCCTTCAGCTTTCCAAAAGCCAATTCCATACAAATAAAAATTGCGACCTGCAGCTAGAGGGTGAAGCTGAGTTTCCCCCTTGTGATTAATCTCTTCTTGGGTGGCTTTCAGGGGAAAAGAAAAAAAAAAAAAAAGGAGAAAAAAAAAGGAAAGGGGAAAAAAAAAAAAAAAAGGAAAGAGAAAAACCATGCATGCTGCAGCCCTGTGAAAGAGTTTTCCTATTGAATGAGCCCAGTGCTCTGGAGCCAGCTTATCAAATGAAAGAATTCATTTTTTTTAACAGTGCCTCGTGTTGACATTGAGAAAATGAGCTATCAAACACTATGATTAAACTTCAGCTGCCATAATTGTCGTCCGAACAACTGCATGGTGGAACTGAAAAGCATTTTTTTTTAACCAGCTCTATATGGTTCACCAGTAATACTCAGTTTAAAAGGTTGTTGCTGCTAGCAAGAGAAACAAGGCTTGAAATTAACTTTTTCCAATCCATAGACAAAATTAAACATAGGTATTTGAGTCACACAAACAACAGGTAAATCAGATGTGCTTTAAATTTCATTTTTAGTAATTTTATCTGCTGAGGGGTAGCTCCAGGGTATTAAAATCTCTGAGCATTTTCTTGTTTCACTGCATCTGACTGGATAGGTCCTGCCTTTTATTTTGAGAAAGACAGACAGACAAAAAGAAGCACAAGGAAGGATGCCTTAAATACTCAATTTGGTGCAAGAGAGGGGAGATGGAAGGGAATCTAAGATTTGTGGGATGTTTTCCCTGCATCCTCAAGATTTAACATGAGCAGGGCACAACCTAAACCACAATTGCCCCATTGCATGCAATTATTGCTCAGCCTCCTTTTGGGCCTGGACTAGTGCATTCCTTAACTTGAGGCTTACAGGGATACTGAGTATTTTCTATTACTGTGTTCTATGCTAATTCTCAGCAATGTATTTACACACATCCTCAAGGAGGCTGAAGAAGTCCCGTTAAAGGCAGGATACCTCGGGAAGGTGACAGCAGCCCTCTGTACTCCTTTGGGAAATGAGTTCAATTAAAATCTCTGCTTAAATTTGTTAAAAAAAAAAAATAAAAAATCAAACGCTACAGCGCAGCAAGCATGAAAGAAATAATGATGTGGAGTAACTGAGAGCCAGGTTAGGAGGATATAAATGAAATTTCCTTGCCGCTTTCCCGAGGAGCCTCGGCGCTCCGTCCCGAAAGGAAAGGTGGCGGGATGGGGAGGGATGCGGATGAGTCTGGGGATGCGGGGAAGGAAGAGCTCGCACGGGCAGCAGTGAAATGAATGCCCTGTAAGCAGCCGTGCCACCGCTAGATGTCCGCCCCGGCCCCGCGGGGACCCGAGCATCGCCCCGAGCATTGCCCCGAGCCTCCGCTCCCTCCTCCGGCATCCGCAGCATCCGCGCAGCATCACCTGTGAGCAGAAAGGCTTCGCTGCCCCCCATCCCCACCGCACCTACTCAAGCAGGTGTTTTTTTTTTTTTATACAGCCTGTTTCCTGAACATATGGGAACAACGTTTTGAAATAACAGGGACGTTTTCATCGTGCTTAGTTCGAGTTTCGCGCGCTCTGAGCTTTTCTTTATCCCTTTCCAGGAGTAAAAGTGATAACCTCCAGGGCTTGTTGAGGATACTCAGGGGTCGAGGCTCTTGCTTGCAAACCGATTTCCTGAACTGAACAGAGCAGCTGGAGGAGCAGCGAGGTGCAAGATGACTTAGACATGGGTAAGAGTTAGGAGCTGAGCTGCAGAAATAGGAGCAGCTTCCAGAAAAACGAGCTAAGCAACAGACTGGATGTTGTTGGTGAAAAATAACACAGGTCTGCAAAGTTATGTAATGGCAACTGCTCCATAAAATTAACACTAATACTAATACTACCAATACTAATACTAATACAACCAATACTAATACTAATACAACCAATACTAATACTTAGTTAAGAATTTGTGGGTGTAAAACTAAGAAAACTGAAGTCACTCAGCTCTGTCACTTCCATAGCACTTTCAGCAGCTCTTTTATCAACCTAGATATCAATGTGGATAGTTCCCACCTGCTGCACTGCACACACCAAGTTATTATTGCAGGGTTGCTTATACATGCTGAGCTGCATTGCCATGTTTGCTATTTGTAGGGTCACTCAGACATGCTGTCTGGATCATGACTATTTCCAAGCACCCTGGGCTGCTGGAAAGGACTCATTTATCCAAAGCAACAGCAAAGATGTTTGTGTCAGAAACAAAGATATGAAAAAGGTACTCGAAGCCAAATTCTGGCCCAAGCTGCAGCAGCACTGGGCAACGCATTTTTCACTCATCATAAGCTTTGTGATATGAGAACGGCAAAGTTATAATCAATTAAGAAAACAGAGTCTGACACTGCAATACTCTTAGCTTAAGGAAACCAAATAAAAGATCACAGCTTGTTCAAAAAGCTTGTTTTGAAATCTCAGTATAAATAAGAGGTATAAACACACATCCTTTCAGCTAGGTTTTGGGTGAACTGTCGGATCTATTTGCTGCTGTGCAGAAAGCTAAATTGCCTTTTAAGATGAGTTTTTCATAAAAGGCCTTGGAATTCTCTCTTATTCCTCATTTCCTACATTTTAAATATTTTGATTTAAAGGGCCCAGTCTGTTGTTTCTGCAATAAACTTAACAACTGCAAAGAGATGAACCTAATATGGTCACTTTTAGTTGAGGACACAACTTTTATCTTTCTCTCAAGGCAATGTCATTGAGCACCAGTGCAAGTGATTTCCAGGCAGTTCTGGAGATGGGGTAAACACAGTGAACCTGCAGGTTGCTTTGGCTTTAGGCTGCTCTTTGACTAGAAAGAAAATGTGAAGTTTGGATTAGCTGGTGAAGAAAAAGGGAACCCCTGGCCCTTCTGCACTTGGAAACTGTTCCTGAGGATATCAGCCTGCCAAGCTTTTCTCTAGGTGACAGAAGTGCTGGGCTTTAGCACGCAGGCATTGTGCTAAAACAGCAATACAAGTGTGACAAACTGACAAAAGCAGGGCAATTCACAGCTCAGGGTGACATCACTTTTTCAGCCCATATTGGTCGATTACCAATCAAATTTCAGGTATGGGGGAAGAGAGTGGAAGAAAAAGGCAGCACCCAGACACGTCAAGATATGGCAATCACGGCTCCCTTAGGGACCCAGGCAGCTCCACCTCTTCTCTCTGTTTTTTGGCAGCCTCACCACTGCAGGCATGTATGTGATAGGTGCTGGGAGGAACCCCTGGAGACACCCACAGAGCAGGCACCTTATGACACCCAGACAGAAGGGAACCTGCAGAGGACATCCAGGCACAGGTTGGGAGGCCGGGAATGCCAGGACCAGGTTTCAGGGACAACAGGAGGGCCCTGTGCTCATAACCTCCCCAGGCAGCAGCTGGAATAAGGGTGTGAAGGGTGTGATCCTCCCCTGCACCACAGTGCTTGAGGATCTCTCACACGTGGACTTGCTTTTCCTTGCATCCTTTCCCACAATCCCAAAGGAAGGCAATCACTCATACCACACAACTTTTAAGCTGGCACATTCACCCACTGATAGGCTTTTTTTTTTCTGTGTTCAAACTTGGGTTAAATTAATGCTTTACAGTAAAAGAAGGAGCTAATCATGTCATTGCTGCACGAGGATCGCTGGGACTGACAGCCTTTCTGAAAACACAAGGCCATGACTCAGTGCACACAACACAATTTGAGAAGGGCAGGATGAAAACTGCCTGGAAAATAACGTCAAAGTAGAAGAGGAAAAATAATACACAGGATAAGATTATGGGAGGCAAAAAACCCTCTTAGTCCCTAAATGTCATCTATTCTCCCTCTACAGGTTGTTCAGAGGAAAGAAGGATGCTATATCTTCCCATTCACATTTAACTGCATACCTATGCATTCTTACTTTTAATGCAAAATTTTGGCCTCACATTTGCTGTGCTGCCTACAGAGAAATTAGTTGTATACATAAAGCATCTTTTCTCCTTTTGCATTGTCAGAATCAACTGTCTGTCATGGCTCTATGAGCTCCTCTTTTTCAAAAGTGTAAGAGTGAGAGCTGGGCCTTGGCATTCAGGAGCAGCCCTGGATCTGAGTCCAGCCTAAGTATTGCAGGGTTAACATCAAATAATTCCTTTCATAAATGTACTTTCTGAAACATGTCAGACAATATGGCTGCTGCTACAAAGTGACAACAAATAAATCCAAGGAGTCTTTTGCCTTTTTATGGGAAAAATAAAACAAAAGTTAAACAACTCCCCTCAATTAAACAATGACTAAAACCCATAGCAGCTTCCTTCATCCAAGCCCAAGGCAAAGTTCAGAAAAGTAGCTTGCTTAATCCAAGGGACAAGATTTACTTATCCTTCCTTCCCTGACTCATGCAAGCAACTCAATCATCAAATCTCTTCCTTTCACAATGAATTCGTTTGGGGATGGTTGTGGGAAATAAACCTTTATATTGCTTAGCTTGATTTCTGTATCAAGTATCTGCACTGGGAGCAACAGCTGTAAAAAAAACAGCGTTAACCTGTTTGCCACCAAGTTTTCAGTGGTTCTTATACTGATGTTTCTACCAAAATATCAAGCAAAATTCATCTCAGCTCACAAAGAAAAGAGAAAATTAGCACTTAGATTTTCTGAAGCAGATGGAGTCACCATCCCTATAAGAGAGCCCAAGGTCTGGGAGATAACCTTAAATAAAATAGATGTAAAGTTCTCAGAAAGGCAATTCAGGCTGCTGGCTGCCACCAGAGACTTCTGGAGTTCCAGAAGCTGGGCACAGAGTGAAAAACCAAGAGGTGAATCCTTCCAGAGAAGGCAGAGACATGGATGGAGACATCAAGAACCAGACATGCGATTTGTTCAGTGATATTTCCTCTCCAAGTTCCAGGAATGAATTGTGATTATAAATAGTCCTTTTGATGCTACTTGGCAAGTACAAATGTGAGTTCAGCTTTTTATCTCGTAGCTGAACCAGAAAAAAGTACTGAAGACATGGGCCCAAGTGCTCTGACAGTGCATGCAATGCAGCTGTACTGGGTTCCACAGAATTCCACCTGAGCTGTGTGCAATGTGCTTGTCCAAGTGGTTTTCCACAGTCAAGAGCCTATTAGGTTTTCATTATAATTGCACTTGGTAGCATTGCCAGCTCCTGATGCTGCCTGACATTTCCCAGCAATTCCAATTAAATTTTGCCAAATATTACCAGCTCAGGTTGGAATTGGCACCCTGGATATGTACCACTGTGATGAAATTGTCACCAAACCCAGGTGTCCTTTCCAAGGATGAAATTAAAGGCAAATACACTGCTTGGCCTTTGTTCAATCCCTGTGTACACTTCTCCCCTCCAGTTTTATTTCTGTTTGGTTTCTATCACCCACTTGCAGTGCTACACTCTTTCCACTACAGAAATTTTGCAATTTAATGGAAGGAGGGAAGGAGGGGATGTCCCAGTGTTAGGATGGTGGGCCCTGCTGCCCACTGAAGGGGATTAGGTATTGATCTGCTCCTTATCAATTCTCCTCACACTGGAAGGAGTCTGTGCCTTATCTTTCCAGTTGGGCTGGATTCCCTCTCATTTGATCACTGGAGGGAAACTTAGGCATGGCCAAGGGGTGGGACAAGAACATCTGGTCCTGGTTACTCGAGGGCTGTGCAGGAAGGCACATCTCAGGGTGCCAGGGCCCTTAAACTGTTCATCACCAACAATTCACTAAGCTGTGTTAACTGACAGAAATTACAGCAGACCTGTTAAAAGATCCTCATCCTTGGTTATTTGTGCTATTAGGCAGGAGCAACCCCTTAGCTCTGCAGAAATGTTCTACAGTTCTCACGTGTTTGACTTCATTTGCAAGGGGAGAGGGTAAAAATAGACAGTCTGCTAAAACAGATTTTATAATAAACTATTATTCTATAAAGTAATTGGAGAGATTATTGGAGATGATGATTACTCTGCGATTCTATCTAGAGAAATTATTATCAAGACCTGTCAGCCTGCTTGATGGGACTGCATTTCTACCCTTTTTTTGGGAGCCATGCAGTATAATGGCTTTTTCAAGTCCAGAGGAAGGTAGGCAGACCTGTGACTTGTTAGCCACAAAAGTCTGATTACCTTTTTAATTTGGACTAGATGGTGTAAATTGACACAGCTCCAGTGTTGCAAAGTTTCAGGATGATTTGAAACAGTGCCAGTTCCTGCACCTTCATGCCAGTGGGGTTGTGCTTACATCCACTGAAGATGTGGAGATTTACTTTAAAACATGCAGGAAACATAATTTCCTGGAAATAGTTCCCTTTCACTTTGGGGATTTGGGAAAAAAAAAAAAAAAAGAAGTATCTAAAACCCTCAAAAGGGAAAAGAAAACAGAAGGGGTGAAGAAAAATTACTTAATTCAGTGATATTAAACATAGTGATGAAAGAAACTTCAAAAATGCTTAAGTGGAATTTATAAATAGCTAAGTGAAAGACAAATACATTGATTAAGGCATAGTTAACACAGTAATCTGAAATTTCCTGGAGACTTAATGAGTTTGGAGCCACTAACACTGCACCAAGCACAAGGGGACATAATCAGAATCAGAAATGACACAGAGCTCAAAACCATTTGAATTATTTCTTTCACTTACATTAGCTAGAAAAACAGTAAACAGGCAATGGCAAATAAGAAGTACAGTCAGGCAACATCAATGGGGAGCAGCCAAGGCTGGGTCATACAGTACACTGAGAAGAGAACATGACCTTTGGAATTGAAATATAGGCATTTTAAGCTCCAGTGGAATGTATCAAAATGGCCTTTTTCAACTTAAATGCATGAAAGGTCAAGGGGAGGTCATACTTGGCTTTGGGTTCATCAGCACAGAGCATATCCCAGCTCTTTCTTTATTCATTCTCATTTTTAAAAAAGGGTTTTCAAACCTCTCTGGCATGGCATAAATATTCATTCTGCAGGGCCAGATTTCCAGTTGGTGTAAAACAGGATAACCACATTGAAATAACAAACCTCTGCCAATTTATACCATCTCAGAATCTGGCCATCCTGTTCACATTCTTTTAAGATACAGAAACGGCAATTTTGAAACTTTTCTTGGAGCAAATGCTTCCAACAATAATGATGCATGTTGAAATTTGAGACTTTGACATTTAAATTGTCTGGGGTTTTCTTTGAAAGGCATGGCAGGAGGCATCCTCCAGAAGAGCCAAGGAGAGAGTAAATACTGCAAACAATCTACTTTACTGCTTCTCTAAGTGTTCACCCTTGAATAGCAGTTATGTCTTTTTCAATATTCCCACAATTCCCTTCAAACGGGAAAGAACTTTTCTGTTCCCTTACAAATTGCTTTGAAGACAAAAAAAAACCAAAAAACCCAAAAGGGCCACTCACAAATGGCACTGGCACATGAGCACAGCGAGGAGAGACCCAGGAGATGGAGCATCCATAGCAGAGCACCATCCTCATTCTCATCCTGGCAAACCAATTAATTACCCAGAAACTGGATGAACGTGGGGGGATCATCCAAAGTCAAATGGGTGCCCATCTTAAAGAAACAAGCATTCCCAGTTTCCTAATCTGAGTACCAGCATCCTTCCTAAAGGAGGCATTTCACATCCTGCTCTCTTAGTGCACTAAGAGAATTTCTAATATATTGGTACAGAAATCTTGCCTCTCATTTTTAGGATAGAGGATCCATTTGAAGAAATAAAATAATATCAAACTTCTTCAGCCCTGGATAATTATTTTTATCCTAAAATGGATAATAAACAGGAGTTTCTCTTCCTTTATTTTCATTCTGAAGTGTTCCACAGTTTTCAGAGTCTCCTGGGAAGAACATGGCCCACCCCAGGTGGCATTGGTTTTCACGTGGCATTTCTCAGTCTTTATCCAATTTCACTTCTGTCCCTCAGCATGCAAGAGAATCAACACAAAACAGTCAATATTGCTCCATATTGAGAGTCAATTCCAAGGAAGAGAATCTCATTTTATATTTTATTTGTCTGTAATATGCTTATCCTTAAATGAACATTTTAGACACAGATTCCAAATTATGCATTCATTGGAAAGATTAACTCTGATTAACAAATTCATGCTAAACAACTGTGTTTAATTGGATTTTTGTAAGTAGCTAAATGTGAATGCTTCTCAGTTCTTCTATGTGGAAAGCAAAACAAAACCTAATTTTAAAATATTTAATGAGGAACAATCTTAGTGCTGCTGACCTATCTTCACTGGTGATGAACCCTTCCTCCCTGCATTCCCCTGCATGCAAAGTTCCCCTAATCTAGTCCTAATAATGGCTAAAGTTATCTGTCTAATCAAACTAATTAGCACTGGTGAACGGAGACATAACCATAATAGAAAGCAAATGCCAGTTTTACAAAATGAAAACGCCATATGTGCAGTAATTAGTGAACCACACGCACTTTTTATAAATCATATTTATTAGTTCGTAAACAAATCAAATCCTAAATGAAATGAACGTTATCATTACCAAACACCAATGAATAAAAAGATACAATGGCTGGCCCTGCTGGGTGTGTAGCACAAGGGGCTGGGGAAAGGCACCCCCCTCCTCTCCAGGTTCCCTTGGAGGTGTTTATGGCTTTCTGCAGAGGGCTGTGGCCTCTTCTTTAAGTCACAGCATGGATGTATTAGCTGCATTTTGCTCCAATGGGCTGCTCTTGACTGGAGACCAGATGGGCATAAATTAGGATATTTGGGCTACATCCCTGATGAAGAAGGTAGGACTAATAAGTACTCTAATAATGTTCTGCAGCTGACCAGGTTTCACCAGAAATTTAATGTGGATTTTTGGCACCTTGAATAAATGATGGTATAGCATAAATATAGAAATATAGTATAAACTAATTTAATGGCAGCACCCAGCCAGCAGAGGCAAGCTTTCAGCTGCCTTCAGACTCAACATACCAAGGGCTCTCACACACAGAGCTGAAATACAAAGAACTGGAGACACACACAGTGCTGGAAGCTCGGCCTGAATAATAAATACCCACAGGAAGACTTACTTAAAATAAGAAGGTTTGTAATATATATCACTTATCATTACGTATCCAATCACAATTATCACAGCTTTCCTCTCCCTCGGGGAATACTGGCAGCAGAAAAAATTATGGATGGAGATAGTTTTGGGGGTACAAAAGCTACTTCATTCTTCTAACTGTTAAAATAGTCTAATGGTTGAGACCTCTTTACATTAAGTGCTCTTCAGTTTAATAGATCCTGGATATTTGTAAATTTTGGGAAGAAACCATTCCTTTCTATAATTTGGCTGAAAACACTGAAGAACCTGATCTTTTGGGCTCTTGAGCCATTTTGCTTTTGACAAAATGAAGCCTTTGACTCCCAAAAACTTCTGCAGAGCAGATCAGACCACGAATGCTCCTGTGTCTGCAGATACCCAGACGTGAGACTGAGCTGAGCTGCATCCTCCTTTCCAAGGTGATCCCATAATCTGGTGAAGAAGTGTTTAGGAAGGGGCTGTGCACATCCTGCTCTGAGCTCATGGCACAATGTGTTCTCAAACCCTTTGAGGTGAGAGCACAGCAGGAGCTTGGGAGGCAGAAGTACAAACCAACTTTTCTGTCAGTGGCAAGCCATCCTATTCCCTTTGGTGCTCATTCTGAAAACATTAATTAGAGTGGGTTTTTAATGTGACTCTCCTGTAGTTTGTACACGAAGAGCTCCAACTAATCTCACCCCGCCCCAGCAATTCCAATGTACTCTGTTACAATGTCTGAAACATTAACAGTGAATTAATTATAATTGTGCAGTGGCGCCTGGCCACTTTGCTTTCTGTCTAGTTTATCTTTCTTTTAGACTAAAGAAAACAACAATGAAAGAACAAACACGCAATAAAATCTGTGCAGGAGATAGAAAGCAGAGAATCCCTGTCTTGGTTTCCCCCCTTTGGCCATACCCCCCCATCTGGGCAGGAATCATGATTTTATACATTTAAAAGTGCAATACAGAGACAGCAGACCCAAAGCTGCAAGCATGCTGTGTATTTAAATTTGATCCCTTTTTTTTTTGTTTGTTTATTTTCCCATACTTCTTTGGATTGGGCAGGAAGTTTAAGCATTGCAGTAAAGAAACAAAGGCCATTTTCATTGTATATTTGGCCTGGCCAAAAATAAGAGGTAATACCAATATTGTGAAAAAGCCTGAGCAGGAAGGGTCTTTGCACATAGCAGCTGAAATGAATCCACACAATCATCTGAATAGCTCTGGATTTTTCAAAACACAGTCTCACCAACCACACATGGTCCAAAATAGTCGCCCAAAAGAACTATGAAATTGCCTTTAAAATTATTATATTTTGAAATAACAGTAACACAACACTTTCTCCCTTTAGTTTCTGTCTTGTGAGCTCCTTGGGCACTTTTATTTACTCACACTTTCAAGCAAAGGCTTTCGTGAAATTTCTTGTTTCCAAGACCTGCAGTTCTAGAACCTCTCCCCAAACTCCATGACAGCCCTGGGATAAAAATCACCAAAGGTTGAAAACAGCAAAGTGCATCCCAGCTCGGATTGACTCCAGTCAGTGGCAGAAAAGCCATTTGAGACAGCCTGAAGGGTCTCACACCTCTCAGCAAGGGTTGGGGGAATTTCACACTCTGATTCCAGCAGGACCAAAGTATGATCCTAGCTCTGTGGGAGGAACTCACTTTAAAAAACCATTTTTCTGCCTTAGATAGGGTGAGCTGGGTGTGTCATGGAGCAGAGAAGGGAAAGGGAGGAAATACCTGTGCCATGCCAGTGAGAAGGAGGTGTGGGGGAAACTCAGGGAAGGAGGCACAAACAAAACCATTCATACAAATATAAATATGAACTCCAGCCTGCCAAGCCCCTCCACAGCACTCAAATGCTACCAGCCCTCTATTACACTGCTTCAGGAGAGCAATTTTGGCCTCATCACTGTGCAGAAGGCCTAAAGCAACCTGAACTCCCACTGGAAGTGCAATATCAGAAAATATGACAGAACACCCAGCCAGTATTGTGATGGTTCAGCAGGACCAGTCCTGCTCCTGCTGGAGTCCAGTGGGGATTTTTTGGTGGCTAAAGGGAGCTGGCACAGGGGAAATACCTGACTCTGCAACAGCCTGGTGAGTGACCACAAGAGGCACTGAAAAGAGTCTTGTAAATTTAAATAGACATTAACTCTTGCATTAACTAAATGGGGTTCATGGCAGCTTCACATTAAAGCTGGTAGATATCAGTGATCTGACCCCAGCACTGTAAACAGCAGGATAGAGCTTTAATTTGCTTATTCTTTGAAGACTGGCCTTTTAGCATTCTAATAAAGCAGAAGACTAATCTACACAGGATAAACTACAGTACATTTTAAGTAATTATACTCCATGGTTAAACAGTCCTTACTGTAGGAGGACAAAGACCAAAAATATTAGTTCATGCTAAATATTTCCCTTAAGTGATGTTGATTTCCCCTCCTAATTTGGTTTTCTTACAACCAACTTCGCCTTCACAATTATTCCCTTGATTACTGTAAGAGTGCCAACATAATTTAGTATTTGGGGCTGGTACACAGAGCCTGGCAAAAACCTGACTCAAGCAAGTTTTGCTGCAGATTGGAGATTCAGCTTACTGCACAGAAAGCAGTTTTCTATATGAAAACTATTAAACTATATGAAGAGTAATTAAAAGCATCAATTAAGGATGTGAAATACAAATAATTTTATATTAGCCAGAAAACTTATTCTGACATACTAAAATGGGTGCTTAAAAGAAACTGCAGTGTGGGCTGCCACTTATTCAGAGCTTTAAGATACTGCCAAGTTGTGTCTAAATGTATCATTTGATGCAGTATTTATAGGAAAATAATTTATTCTTACAATTTAAATTAGCCTTATACACTATGTTCATTTGTGTGGAGTTACCCAGAAGTGCCACTGCTGTGCTGGTAGTTATTTTTAATTCTGCAAACAACCTTGTCTTTTCTATGCATGGAAAGACACAGCCTGACATTTTCTATTCTCCAGCTTTCCCATGCCAGAAAAAAAGGGCAACAGTGCTGAAAGTTGCCCCCATGCTTTGTCACATTTTCCTGAAATAATTATTTTTTGCTATGAAATAGTAACCACAACTATATTTAACAGCTCTGTGGCAGAAATTTCTTGGTTTATGGTTGTTTAGCTTTTTCCTATGAAAAGTCACTGTGGAAGGTTGGATTCCTTCCTTTCAGCAGAGCTACAAAGAACATCAGAGGCACTTTGCACTGGTCTTTGGCAGAATGCAACAAAGCAGCTACCCATCATCTGAGATGCAACAGCTTAAGAAGGCTATAAATGAGATTTTTATGGAAAACAAGAGTTAGAACCAATTTTGGTTAAGCTAACCTTGCTATTAGTCGCTGCTATTCTCTAAAATCTCCTTCTGCATGTCACGATACAAGGTTACCTACTCATCATTGCTGGCACCAACACAATCCTAGGGAGAAAGAGGCACAAAAGAAAATTCTGGATCATTTCATTCCAAAACAAGAGTAACCTCTCTTAGCATGTGTGCAGAGCATTGGGAGACAAAGAGCTGCTGTTGGAAAGAGCAGGACACCTCTTGTGTTCTGGCACTCACCCTTTGCTAAGGTTCTGATGAACAAAATAAGTTGTCTTTAGCTTGTCTTTGGAAACAAAAAAAAAACCTCACTAAAACAAAGAATTCATGAAAACAAAGAATTCTTTATGGCAATGAAGCAGAACACTTTTTTCTTTTTTTTTTTTTTGTCTTTTTTTTTTGTGACACCCTCCATCTGTACCAAAAGACAAAATAGCAACAGCCTAATACAGGCACCAAAAGAGGAAGATCACAATACCAAAAAATGGGGAGCAGCAGGCAAAGTCTTTTTCTACATCTAATGCAAATCACAATAAATTGTATTAAAATATATTTTAGAAACACACATGTTGGATCACCTGAAGAATGGCAGTCCCAGCTCATTTGTATTTTTAAGCAAGATTTGATGGTACATCTTTCATCCAGAAAAGTAATATGTTAACTCAACCTGCCACCTAATCCCTAAGAGTCCCATTTTGATTGTACAAAAATAATTTAGGGAACCTAACAGTTTAAAACTATCTTTTCTGGTGCCTAAGTGCTTCATTTTAATAGATATTAGCTGTTAAAGATACTCATTTTAACAATGACATTTACAGCTTTAACCAGTCTATCATTGAGCACAGTGCATCACTTAGCAGGATAGCACTGTTTAAAAAATAATCTACTTGCTTTAATGTATATTGGAGTGTATTAGTTGATGTTGAATTAGGTCATTTTAACCCTTCAGCATTTTTCAGGAGCATGAATACATTTCAGACCCTTTTAGTTCAAAATTGCACTAAAAGATACTTCCACATAATCAAATTATCCCCTTCCATTTAAATTCCTTTCAATTAATTAAGCCTCACAACATCACTGCAGAGTGTTTAAGAGCTCCCATAGCCCAGTTTGAAGTTGCAGGTCCATTTGAGATGGATGGAATAACTCCCATTCCTTTGGAGCAGGCCAAAGGGCTGGGCTTTTTCACATCATGGAGAAGACTCCCATCGATTTTTCAGGCATTGGGTCAAGACACAGATGACTGAACCCAAGCCACACACTGCCACATGACACCATAAACCTTCTGAGACATCACAGATGCACAGATTCCTGTGTGTCTGCAACCACAGCCCTGCCCTTCTATTGAAACAAAATCACGAGACAGAGGAAGATGAAGAAAATGTCAACAGGCTGTATAAACATGCAGTGGAAATCTAAGAAGCTGATTCCTCCTTTATTGCTAAAGGCACAACTGCCATGTTAGATCAAACAGCAAATCCAATTAACACAGTATCCTCTCTCTCATGGTGGCCAGCTCTTAGGAAACGGGACCAGAATTCTGTTATGCCATCTCAGTTTCTTAAAAGTAAAAATTCAAACACCTTTCTGAGCCAGACCTTACATCCAGGTCAAGTATTTTTAAACAAACCTGCAGCCTGTCCAGGCCTATCTCCATTCCTGCTCCAAATGGAGGGTTAGGATGTGAAATGAGGGAATGGGTCCCTGAGTGAGACAGAGTCCTGACAGAAGGAAGCTCTCACAGGAGGTCACCTCCTGGCTCTACAGCATCCATAGGGATAGTCCCTGTGTCCCTGGTGATGCCTAGAGAGGCTACCTGGAACAGAGGCTAGACAGCATTAAAGGAATAAAGCAGGTATTTATTAAAAGGCTTCAAAGGATACACCTTGGGCACTACAAGAGCCTGGCCAGGGATACACCCAAGATGACTCAGAGTCACGAGTTTTCACACTTTTATAAGTTTTGGTCCATTTATATATTGGGGTTAATTGTTCAATTACAGCTCCAGGTTCTGCAGTCCCATCCCCTCAGACTGCTCTCCTCAATCCACTCTTGTTTATACATTTTGATCCTGAAGCTGCAATGGTGCCCTTGGTTCTCGGGCTGGAAAAGGATTGTTTCGTGTAACTGAACTCTGAAAACAACTTTATATGGAGTTCAGAATTACATACTAACACAGTACAGAATCTGGAAAACACAAAAGCTAAAACTGAAGGCATCAATGGCACTCCTGCCTCTCCATTTCCCAGGGAATTCTTGCAGGCAATGGAGCTGCTGCCACCCCCAGGGACAGACATCCAGCCCCAGGGGACACTCCAGGGAAGCCTGCAGAGGCTGGGGGTTTGTTCCTGCACAAAACCCCTACACTGCCATGGAGCTGATGACTGGAGATGCCTCACATGACATTTGCAGGCTCTGTGGGGCAGCCATGTGCCAATAATGTGTCCATGATGTGCCCATGATGTGTCCATATGTCCAAAATGTGTCCATGATGTGTCCATATGTCCAAAATGTGTCCATGATGTGTCCATGACGTGTCCATATGTCCATAACGTGTCCACATGGGTGTGTGTGGAACAAGGGAGCTGCAGGATGCTCTGCCAGCTCCTGCTCTCATCCCTCTGGGAAGGGTGAGGAGAGCTGAGCACCCCTGAAACACGGCCATGCCACTAATTTAGGTGGTGGAATAAATATTTTCTCCTCTGTTTTCTCTCTCTTTGCTTAATAATTCGGAAAATTCTCCTTGCTTCCCCAGCTGCTGCTGAGCAATAACTAGCTATTTTTAGAGAGCTAATCACTGCAACTCCACAATATTTCTTCTGAGTAGTAAAAACTCATTTGCCCTTGCTTAATCTAAGGCAGTTTGCTGTGTAGATATTGTCAGGGCTCCCATTTTCCAGTGAGCATTACTTTGACTATATTGCCATTGAAGTTCTCTGCCATTTTAGTTTTCCAGTAATGGGAGTGCCCCAGGCATTAGGTAAGGGAATATTCTTCCACAGCTTCTTGTGGCTATTTTATATTTGACCTTCTTGCTATATAGTCACGTTCTATAGATTTTAATGGCTGTGATGTTGAGATTTCACTGCATTTTTTGGTGCTTGGGATAAAAAAAACTATCTAGATGGGGGACATTTTGTGTGCATGTAAAGTTTGACAAAGGTGACCAAATTTTTTATATCACATGTCATGTCTAAACAACCATATGAGGAACACAGCATAAACAGTGGTTTAAATACAGGTGTCCATAAACTATTAGATGAATAGTTAAAACCTGACTTCTATCTTTCTGTCTAGCACATTGCATTTCTTCAGAGGTTATCACACCTTTGCAGAAGACCAACAGACCACAGAGTTATTATTCCTTAGTAACCAGAGGTTAATAAAGCCATTTTTCAGATACAGAATTAAAAAGAGATTAAAAAGAGGTCTTCTTCTCCTGAAAATGATGTTACACTATGTACAAAATTCAGGTTTGTCACATGGGTACGACAACATGTGAAAAGATACTTTATGAGGCCCAGTTCAGGAAAGAATGTCCTGCTATAAGAGCACATGCTTCCTTTTATCATTTGGTAAATCATCTCTGCTTTCCTGAATAGCAACAGATTTAAGTGTCTGATGTAGTCTCCTGAATTAGAAGTTCTAATGCTAATTAAGTTAAATTTATTTGGTCTAGAGCTACCTGAAACAAGATACTGATGCATCTGCATACAGCAAATGACAGCTTGAGCATCTGCAGAATAAAATGCTGAAGGGATACAATTAAGACAAAAAGAACTTGAGGATACTTTTTCCTTCAGTATGTCATGCAAGACTAAACAGGAAATGGGTTTACATTTCCACCAGAAAGCTGAGTATAGCACCAGCTAACACATCCATTAGTATTCAGGGTTTTAACAAGCTTAGAGCTCTCTGCAAGAGAGGCTGGACAGCCATGGGCTGGATAAAAGAGGTAGGCAGTGTCCTCCTATGGAATGCTGAAGAGTTCTCCTTGTGAACAGGAATAAATCACCTGAATGGCTCATCTAGGACAACAACAAAACCGTGGACAAAAGAATATGCCAACAACTGGAAAATTAAAGCACTCCATGCAGTACAGCACCATAAAGTTCCGTGCATGTGTCTTGGTGAAAATGTCATGTGTAAAGTTCTGATGAATGGATACAAAATTTATTGGGTAAATAAAATCGGGTGTTAATTATAAGAAGTTTGAACTATCAAAAATAGCATGTATTAAAGAAGTGCCTGGGACATGACTCCAGGTGCATTAAACCATTGACAAATTGCCAGCTTTGGGGTTAATAATTTGCATAGGCTTGTTTTAGATACAGGGTGTGGTGCTGGGTTGTTGTCCTAAGGGGCTGACATCAGACACTCCACTCTGAATGTCCCTGTACTTCATCGGGGCAAGGTGTTAAAAACAAAACACATCTCAGAGGGTTTCTGAAGTGTCTGCATTCAGACCAGGCAATTTCCACTGTGTGTGAGAGGAATGTCCTCATGTGAGAGGGGTGCACAGCTGACAATTGACACCCTCTTGACAGCCTGTAACATGTCACAGAACACAAGACTTCAGGTTAATATGAGACCTTGCAACTTCTATTTTTGTTTCCCATCTGGGTTTTTGCAAAAGAAAGAAAACCAAAAGACCTGACCACAAGGGATGACCACAATGGAGCAGCTTGGGGACAGGCCATTTCATCCATCTGGCCAGCAAGCTTGAAATCTCAACCTTCCCGACAGTGATTTGGGGTCACTCACTCTGCTGTGTTCCTTCTCACCCCTTGCCCACTTAGGCAACAAGACATTAACACAAAAATTCCCCAACCTGACTATTTGTTTGATGAACAAAAGCAATCTGTGTGATTCTCTCCCAAAAATCAAATAATGACTGAGTGACTTCCTCTCATGGGGATTTCTTGCACAGGAAGCAAGAGCCACTTGAGTCACTCAGCTATAGGAATGTATCTCACTCTTACTTGGATCACATTCTACCAAAAACCACACTAAAGCTCTTTCCAATTGCATTATCTGGCAGTGGGACCAGGACTGCCTCCCACCACAGTCCTTCATCTGTGAAACTTTTTGGTTCTGGGACCTTGTAAAAGACTTTCCATGAGCACAAGCCTGGTCTGTCTGAGATTTCCAAATTCCTCAACATTGGCACACAGAGCCCTGTTGATTTGTGTCCCTCCAGTTATGACACCAAGGTTGCTAATGTGGCCATTCCTGTAGAGCTCATACCCCATCAGCCAAGAGAACAGATGTGCTGCTCCTAAAATTTGCATTCCCCATTTCCACCTGTGAGAATAGTGCCACCAGCTCGCCCATTACTCGTGGAGATTTGAGCTTGAACTCCAGACCCAAATCTTTTTACAAGAGCTACATTTAACCAATCAGTAATGCACTCTGCAAAAATGCAGCTGAACTGGAGTTGGAGAAAGCATCTGTCTCTGATGCACGCCATTGTGATGCTTTATGTCAGTTTGCATCAGTCAAGCCTGCAGTTTAACTCTGTTTTGGGGTTTTTTAACATGCATCAAAAAGTTTGTCATTTTTCTGTGATTTAGGTAAAGGTAGGTTTAAGTAATAAAATTCGGTGGGCTGGCAAGCACTGAAGCAAACTTCAGCTTTTAGCTTTATGTTCCCTACATTTCCAGGGGGTAGTTTGTCATATGTCTAAGGAAAATGAATGTTAATGAAATAGAATGTGGTGAAAAGCTGCTATAATGGTAGAAAGTTTCCCAGCTAATAGAACAGGTTCTGATAGAGACAATTGATAAAGGTTTCCCAGAGCTCTAAAAAATAATTACTTCAATATTTATATGAGCAAAGAGTGGAGAACTGAGGGAGGAAAGGGTGCATCCATTTGCAAGTCTGCTGTAGAAGGGATCTTCTGGAGGCTACCTAATGCTCATTCTCCCTGCCCTGTGAGTTCCAGGGGAAAACTCCTCCTCTATTCCCCAGCTCAGAAGCCAGCTTGCTGCTGAGACACACTTGTGTATTATGTTAGGGACAGTAATGGGTTTTGAACTGTGCCTCTTCAATGGAAATCCTTCTTTCCCCCCAGCTGGAAGGCAAAAGTATTATGCCTGCTTCAGCCCAGAACTGTCATCACATAGGAACTGACCCCTGACTTTCCAGAAAATTCATAGATTCCATCACGTTTCTCCTTGAAATGTCACATTCTTCCACTCTTAAACGTTTCACTAAATGCAGGAGCCACAGGGAGCAATACATTGGCCTTGGCAAAGCCAAGATGGGATTAAAGCCCTAGAGCCCATTCAAATCAACAAAAGTGTTTCCATTACACTAAGGGGATGGCAATGGGGAAAGAAAATTGCAGCTATTTTGCCAATGCTTTTCCTAATGGTTATTTTTTAAATTGAAAACTTGAAAATCTGATTCATTTTCATAACTGACATACACACGAGCATATGGTTAAAAGAGAGTCAACTTTGCAATCAACCCTGCAGGTCTCCAGAGGTCTGCCACCTTCAGCCAGCAGTTTTTGGAAGATGATGTTTCATTAGTGGATCAAATCCAGACTTGAACTTGAATCCAGCTGGCACACATGAGGCCCTCAAGCTGACAAGCTGTTCCTTGGAGCCTTAGGAATTCTTTCCTCTCCTGCCCTAGCTTTAAAGCCATTGGCAGTGGGATGGACTGTTTCCCCATGGAATTTCACAACGATGCTGTAACACCCACATTTCTGAATGGGAGCACGTGGAGCTCCGGGGAATTCTGCATCCAAACTCAGCCTGAGCAGTTATTGATAAGCATTTCCACGAGTGACTCAGGCCCTCTTATCCCCTGGGAGCAGGGAGCTCAGATGTGCTGCCCTATCCTCCCCATCTCACCTGGGGGCCTGGCTGAATCCCTCTCCCTTCCCCTGCAAATGCCAGCCCTGACTCTCTTCTCAGCTCCTTGACCAGTTTCATCCTGAAAGCCACTGTGATCTGGTGCCAAAGCTGACATGCAGATACTGCCCCAGGCTGCTGGTAGCTGTAAACCTCCCTCCCTTCTCACCCCCTGCTCAAGTGCACGTTTATGGCTAGGCAGATCTTATCACAGAATCACAGAATAAGCTGAGCTGGAAGGTACCCACAAGGATCATGGAGTCCAGCTCCTGGCCCTGCACAGGACACCCCAAAAATCCCACCCTGTGCCTCAGGGCATTGTCCAAACACTTCTTGAGCTCTGTCAGGCTCGGTGCTGTGCCCACTGCCCTGGGGAGCTGTTCCAGTGCCCAAACACCCTCTGGGTGAGGAACCTTTATGTTCAGGAGAGAGATTGCTCCTACTTCATTGCTTGTGAAGCTCCACACCACTTATTACCTTCAGTGAAGAATAAAATAGACTGAAGGGAAAAAAAAAAATCTATTTTTTCCGCATATTTGGTTTACAAACCACAGAAGTCCTTGCTTTTAAGTACAACAATATATAAATTGTGATGGCCTGTCCTCGAGGTGACACCCTGTGTGTGTGTCAATCACAAAGAAAAGCTTATTCTAACAGAAAGTGACCCCTTGAAAGCTTGCTTTAAAATGATGGCACTTCCTGCACTCTGATAACTAAAATGCTGGCTTAGAACTGAGATTCAGTTTCTGGTGATAATTGTCCAGTGCCAACTGCCTTCTAGGTCAGCATCTGCCTTCACACTCAAAAAGCAATTCACACAAACACTGGCTTGCTCACTGGTAGTGAAGAAGCATTTCATGAACTCTGAAAGTAAAGACAAGAGCTTCAGGGTTTCAGTCTGGGTTCAAAATTTATGGTGTTTTCTGTGCATCACAGTGCAAGGGTGTGTAAGCCAGCCTTAATGGAAAAGCTTTGGTGGCATTCTAGTTAGCTTTGATTTAGAGCTTAATTTAGGCCCTGAAAAGGGTTAGTGCATCTTTACAGCCATCTTGTAATTCTCCAAGAGTCCTGCCACGAAGTTAGCCAAGCCCACATTTCAACACGGCAGGGTCACTTTCAGATCAAAGAGGTACTCAGACAACTACCAAAAACCCACTGAGAAAAGTCTTACAGCTTGTCCAAAAAAACCTACCAAAAAGGAGGTAGGTCATTCATGTCACTGCTCAAGTGCATTCAGAGGAGGTGTAATGAAATAACATATGTCATATATGCATACATGTATATAGCCAGTCATGATGTTAAATGAAAACCAAAATTCTAGGTTGGAAGTGGATCTAACTAAATATTTAAAACTCAATATTAGAGCTGAGAGAATAATTGGCAGCAAATAATTCACCCATGAATTTAGCTTCTTTTTCAGCTTGTGGAGTGTCTGCATACAGATTGCCATTTCCTCAGATTTGATCATTACTTTAAATGAGTCTCAGTTTTATAGTGTAATTCTTTCCCTGTGTAGGTCGATGGAGAGGAGTCTCCAGTGCTTTCCTGACACTTTGCATCTGAAGCCTGATGTGCAGACGCATTGCTCTGACCCACAGTCTGATGTGCATGTCCTGTTTGAAAATCTGAGTGTGCCAGTGCAGCACTGCATTTTTACAGGCAGTGGTGTGGGTGAAAGCTGGCCACTAAAGTACCAGGAAAAAGCGAATAATAAGCAGAAAGTATGGCAGAAAGGTGCTGGCTTTTAAATATTATCAGATCCTCAGCACTGGCAGAAGGGGCTGAGGAGGGCTTTTTGCCTCTCCTCAGTATAAGCACCTCCAACAACAGCTCTTGGTTCAAAGTAGAAGGTATGGTTTACTGGAATCAATACCAAACCCCAAGCATTCCTGCAGCTGGGATGGAAGAAACCCATGCACCAGTGCAGGCTGGGGGCCAAAGGGATAGAAATGAACACATTTTTCAGAAAAATTAGCTGAAGGCTGGGTGGACAGCCAATAGAGAGGAGTGAGCAGTACCCCTTGCAGCCAACACAGCTGGTGGCCCACAGGGCTGCACTTGCAGCCAGTTCTGCACTGCCAGCAGGAGCAGGGAGATGATGATTCCCCTCTCAGTCAGCACTGTCAAGGCTGTCCCTGGGGTCTGGTGTCCAGTCCTGGGCTCTCCTGCACCAAAAATAAGGACCCTGACTTACTGGAGCAAGTAAAGCAGAGGGCACCAGGATGGCTGGAAAGCTGGGAAAATGTGAGGAGCAGCTGAAGGAATTGGACTGGCTCGCTTCAAAGAAGAGAAAGTGAAACAGAGGTGTTATTTCTCTACAGCAGCCTAAGGAGATGGTACAAAAAACTGGAGCCAGACTCTGCTTGGAACTGCACAGCGATGACACAAGGGGCTATGGACACGAGCTACAGCTTGGGAAAACTGCACTGGAAAAGCTTTGTCACTGTCAAGGAGCAGGTGGTGGAGGCACTGTGGAGTGTCTGTCCTTGGAGACACTGAAAACCCCACTGGGCACGGCTCTGAAGAGCCTGCTCTCACCAGATGTGCTCTGCCTAGCAGGGGACTCTGTTCCACCTGGGGAGGATCCTTCCCACCCATGTGCTTCTGTGACTCCCTGCCACTCCAATAAATATTTTTCCAGTCCTTGGAGCAAGTCCAAAATATTTTTACACTCCCGGTCTGCATTTCTGTAAGAACGTAAAGATTTTTGGTAGCGATTTCTGCCTATGAAGAGATTTGGAATATTAAAATCCACCCCTACAGAGAGAGATTAGTGGCAAAACGAAGGCAACAAAACCAAAGGTGCAAAATTCCTTAATGGTCGGGCTCTCTGTGAGCATATCTCAGCTCAGCACGACTGACTTACAGTCACCCTGATTTACACCAGCAGAGAGCTCCACACTGAATCTTAAGGCTGCATAAATGAATGTGTTTCACAGTTAACATAACCTCATATAAAGTGCAGCTGATTTAAAGACATCTAAAGAGTGCTGTCTTCCTCACTGTTGTGCCATGGTAGGAACCTGTGTGCACCTCCTGTGATCTCTGACTCGCAGTGTTATTGTGGCTGACACAGAATTATTAGGTAGTGAAATAAACCTCTGCTTTTAATGACTAAAAGTCATGCAAGAGGATGCTGGGTTTGAAAGCCAGCAGAAGAGCCCAAGGCTGTTTGAGAATTCAGATTCAAATTATTTCGTTATCTCTAGTCCTCTTAGATATCTATAAATATCTGCACTCCATGGGGTGCTCATGCAATTTCTGATGGTTTACCAGACTGAAGCCACCTCCTCAACTGTAGGTTAGAGTTGTAACTCCTTGATATCGATGAAAAGGCAAGGGACTTAGTTATGAAGGTCATTTTTCAACTGAACAGTTAACTGGAGGGCACCACAGAATGAGTTTAGCTCTCTTTTGTCTCACAAATTTTGCAATCAAATAATATAAACTTGAACAAAGCCATTAAGGAGATCTCTTTTTCCTGGATGCTATGGAAAAAAATTAACTAACTTCATAACGTAAAAAATTAGAGCATTTTCATTAACACAAAATGTTCTTTTTAATTAGGATTTTGCAAGCTAAGTCTCCTAATGAATGAAGGAATGGAACTTCAAAATGATTTGAATTGCTTATTTTTTTTTTTTTCTTCTCACTGAGAAGAACAAATGTAACTTTTTGGGAAATATATTCTGTTTCTAATGGAGACTTTTTAATTAACTATTTCATGGCTGGGGTTTTCATCAGCCTGTAAAAATGCATTGCTACGAGATGAGTGCTCTCCTAAATAACCCTCAAGAGTTCTAAGTGCTTTAAGAACACATTGCAAACCATGCTGAGAACACATGTGGTGGGCAGAGCCACAGGCAACTTACTCCTACAGAAAATGAGTCCAAGACACCCCCAGGGGATATTTTTCCCTTTTTAAGGAAGAGGTTTCAGAGGCTAATGAATACAGGGACACATTTATTGGGGAAGCTTATATAAACCTGGACACTGCTGTGGCTGCTTTGCCAGCAGCAGGGCTGGACCCACACTCTGGAAGGTGCCAAGAGAGGACAGAGAGCTTTTGCAGGGATGTGAAAGATGGCAGCAGCCACAGAGCCAACACACACTGGCTGTGCCACACAGCAGAGCCCTGCCTGGGGTCACAGCACCAGCAGGACACATCTGGACACAGCTGGTAGGACCTGGCCAGAGCAGAGGGAGTGCAGAGGGTGCCATCAGAGTTGGTGCCCAGCTCTCCAAACACAGATCAAAGTCTCTGCTCCAGAGTTAGGCTGAGCACACTAAACCCAGGTGTGGCACAGCACTGCTCCAGAGTTAGGCTGAGCACACTAAACCCAGACCTGGCACAGCACTGCTCCAGAGTTAGGCTGAGCACACTAAACCCAGGTGAAGCACAGCACTGCTCCAGAGTTAGGCTGAGCACACTAAACCCAGGTGAAGCACAGCACTGCTCCAGCCCACCCTGCAGACACCCAGGAGGTGCTCAGTGCCATCACCCACCAAGGTGAGGGCAGCACCTTCCCCAGAACCTCCAGCCCCAAAGACCTCAAGCAGGTCTCTCTGCCCAGGATACAGCCACAGCCAGCAGGCTGACTGCCAAGGAAAACAAAAGCCAACACACAGTGATAGGAATGCTCACCCTGAATCAGAAAAGCATAAACTCTGAGTCTTCAGTGAAAGGAAAGAAGTTGTCTGAAGCTGGCAGACTTGGTAGATCATGGTGCAAATAGGGATGAGGTGCTGCTTTTGACCTACTGCTCTGGCTCCCTTGCTGTAGCAGCTTCAGAAACCTTTTACATGGGCTAATAGAACCACATCACTGCATGCTGTGCCAGAACAGGCTATAAAACCAATTGCCAGACAGCATCATTAATCAGAGAAGTGCACTTGATCCACAGAGATAGGAAGCTTGAGCAGATGGACTAAGACAGAACACTGTGATAGAAAAGACAGGTCAAAGCAAAGTTGTGGGAAAGGGCCTGAACATTTGCAGAATTACTAAAATCTGGGTTGTTTTTTTTTCTAAAAGAAAACATTAGCAAGCAGTAAAAGAGCAACGTGCAATCAATTATAAATGTAATGCATGGGTAGCTGCTTGCCACTGCTCACTGCTCATGGCCTTCAGCCTGCCTACACTCTTGTGTTTGTAACACTCTGGGCTTTTCTATTCATTACAATCTCAACAGCACTCCTCCAGCTCAAGACATGGAGAAACCTGGGGTTTTAAGACTAAGATGATAGTTCCATTAATGCTCATCAAAACACAAATGAGGCCTGTTAATTCTTTTTGTTCTTAGGTGAGAAATGACCAGGTGAGTTTGCACTAAGCATGGAAACACACAGCTGTGTTCAGCAAAGAGGTGTGAGTGTGTTGGGTAGGCAGCAACCCTTCCTAAATGAGTCATCCTAGGCTCAATAGAAGAGAGGGAGGGAAAAAAGAAACCCAAAAGCATTTTAATAAACAGAATACTGGAAAGCAAAGGTACAGTGAAAGCAAAGGTTAAGATAAAACAGAGGTCTTGGTCAGATGTCCTAATCTATTTACACAGCAGGAGGCTTTCAACAAACTGCACTGCAAGATTAGAAAAGAATTAGCACGTTCTGAAAACACACACTGACGTTCAGGAACAGAGAGCAAACACCACACACATCATTTGTACCAAGTACCCAGCACCAAAAGCAAAATCAAAATGTTATTTGATGTCACGGTGGCCACACACTAAAATAGGACAGAACAGAATAGTTCCAGTCAGAAGGAAGCTGAAATGATCATCTGGTCCCACTACCCCTTTATAGCACAGCAAATCTGAAGCTGTGGGATGGGAAGGCCCATACAGGGTCTGTCTGAAACAGAAAACACCGATGTCTTAGGATTGTGTGACAATTACTGAATAAGCACAATGCAGCAGATATTAAAGAGCATCAGAAGATGCTTTAAGAGATTGGAATGAGTTAAGGATATATTGCACACATGAGTGTTCAGGTAAGAATTCATGCACACATGTAACAGTTCATTAGACAATTAGAAAATATGTTAAATTTGGAAGATAAGGTCAGATCACATTCAGTGTTTGAAGATATAATCTATTTAATGTAGGAGTTCAAACATTTAAATAAGTGACTGAAGATTGAGATTTGGAAGACAGTAATGCTGAGCAGTCCCAGAAAGAACAGCCACTCTAGTTTCCTGCAGACTGGGCAAATCCTAATGCTACAATTAAATTTAGAAATAACTATCTGCAGGTATTTTTCAGGGGTTTTTTTTGGGTACCCACTGTTTTACACGATCAGCTTCAGCCTAGAAGCACTTGAGACACTACTTCATGTGAGGCACTGTGGATGTGATCATGTTAGCCCAGATAAGACCCTTTTTTTTTTTTTTTCTCTATTTGTCTCATGCCATCCTTGGGCCAGGCAGAGATACACTAGACAGACTTGGGAGAGGTTTTGGCACACTCTTTCTGCAACACAAAGATATGTATTTATAAACAGCTGGCCTGAGGTGGGGAGAATCTGCCCCACACATGCAGAACGTGGCAGCTCTGGGGTGATGGAAAGGCAGATGTAGGAAAAAAGGCAGCAGTCATACACTGTGGGTGTTACTGAGTGTCACGGGGTATTTATCTTTTTTTTTTTTTTCTTTCATTCTGTCCTTTATTTACTTTTGTGGATGTACTGAAGGCTGGGTGCTTTTTGAAAAATACAAACCCCTCTCCACAGAGAGCACACAACCCATAGCAGAGTGCAGCACAGTGCTGGCTGCAGAACCCTTTTTGTATTCCTTGTGCACTGGGCAGGGATTTTTTCATTTCATGCATCATCCATAACTTGCCGCAGCAATTCCAAAAATCTCTACCACGCTCACATGAATACGAATAATTTAAATTCACATTTTTGCTTTTGGAAATTTATCATCATAGAAGTCGGGCTCATAAAGCAACTGTATTTCTGAAATTTCTCACAGAATAATCAAGTGATGGCACTGCCCAACTAAACAGCCCCAACTCATTGGTATCATACAGGCACTTTGAGCTATGACTCCATCTCACAAGGTCAGCTACTGACATTCATCTATCACCAGCATTAGTGTTCATTTTCCTAGTTTTTCTTTGATCCTTCTTTATTTAGACTAATTTAATAAGCTTTCTTTTAAAAAAAAGAGTGCAGGTAGGTGTCTTTGCCAATGGCCAGTAGCAAATGTTTTGGACATGAAATGTTGCTGTGGACATCTACTGAAAAGCTGGCCTTGAGCAGATGTTACTCCTTAGCCCCCATTAGAGTCCTCTGTGCTTTGGCCAAAGAACAAAATATTGCATTTCTTAAGCATAACTGTGAATACAGGTGTTTAATCCTCCCTGACGTCAGAGAAATTATTGGCTTTCACAAAAAGCAAAGCAAATTATAACTCTGCCATAAGCAATGAGTCCAACAGTTTCTCAATTTCAAATTAATTGGCCTTTGAGAACTAAACATTTCCTGCCATGGGACCATATCCCACCTATCCCTGACCCTACAGCTGCCTCACAGCACAGGAGCTGTGCAAGGAGAATTAGGTCTTGGTTTTGCACTATAAAATATTTGGTGTGACTAGGATGACTCCCTTTACCATCACCTGTATCTCTGTTACATTCAGCTGAGTGCTTCCACACCCAACAGTGCTTACAGGGGAAAAAAAAGGGAGAAGCCAGAAGAGAGAAGAAGGGAAGAAATTAATTGCAGTGCTTTTTCTGTTGAGCTCACCCCTGGCAGAGGGCCTGCTTGGGATTCCAGCAGCTGGGCACACAAGCTCCCCAGAAAAGATGCTAAAGAAGTCTGCCCAAACAATTGAACCAATCTTGTAATTACACACAAAGTGTTTAACACAACCAGCCTAAATTTTTCATTTCATTTCATTATGTTTCCATTGGAAACATAAGGTATGCACTTCTAAGATTTTCAGGAGGACAGGAAACAATATCAGCACCTACCCAACTGAAAACTTAAATCGGATTTTTTCATTCTAAAAATTGAAGAAAGAAATAACAAGGCTCAAAGTTGATGTTTTTCCTGATACCAGCCTGCTGATGGAAGTGCTGGGGTACCCTTGGGTACAATTCCAGCTGTGCCCCAAAGGGGTTTGTCACAAAGCAAGTGCCACTGCAAGTCCTGCCAGCCAGGCACCAAGGCTGCCTGCTGCCTTGAGGAGTTTTATCCAAAAATAGAAGCTGCTTAAGAGAAATGACCACCTCTTTAGAAGAACAGCCAGTTTCTCTCTGAATCAATTTAAGCCCAGGCACATCAATGAGATAGAGCTTGACCTAAAGAGCTCCACAGAAATCAAGACCTAAGGTAAAGGTGTGCCAGTAACATGGAAGAAGATAAGGAGGTTATGGGCCTGATCCAAAGGCCACTAGGTCAGGGGCAAGCTTTAATGTTGATGTAAATGGCTTTGGAATGGGCCATGCTTGAGGAAAAAAAGCACTCCTTATTATAAAAATAAGCAGCCATTAGAAATGGACTAGAAGTTACAGGAAATTTTTTGCAGACAAAACTTCTCTCCAGAAGCATTTGGCTCCATAAATGAGCAGGCACCAGGCTGCCACCTAACCCCAGTGAGCATCCAAGGGTCAGGAGCACATGGATACCATTTGCCCAAGCTGTTTCTGCAGCTAGAACAGGGTTGGGCACGGGTCCAGCTGTGCATCTTCATCAGCACAGCTGGGCACCCAGACAGCAGCACTGCCCCCCTGCATTGCTGCACACATCCAGTTTGCATGAGCCACTGCAGGAATCCATTCCCCACTCACAGGGAGCAGTGATGGCTCCAATAATGAGAGAGGAGAAAACACTAAACTTTCAGCCACTCCACCCTACCCCACAGCTGCTGCTTGGCAGTGGTTACAAAGTCATTTTTGGCTCAGGTATAATCCTCTCTAAGTAGGGAGAGAATGCAAATGTTTGGCATTAGGCAAAAAACACACCCATAATTCTCACCCTCTCTGGCCCATGCTGAATATTCCTCACCAAAGCTGTTATACTGATAAGGTTATTCACTGACAAGATATGAAAGAGCAAATGCTCTGTAATTGAATACCATATGCCTCACCACAAATAAAAATCACACAGCTCTCTCAGAGATAAAGTAAAGGATGTAGTAAGAGAGTATTGTTAAACTGTGCTAAAACAATGAGGAGAGAGGGAATATGCAACTCACTCTGCTGGCTGCAATATAATTGGCTCGTTAGGGAAAAGTGCACACATGGACACAAGAAGGGAACAGGAGATCACAAAACACTGCGACCCACAGAGCAGCGTGGGCTTTGGGCACAGCTCGCTGGCTGTGCTGCCCAAATGAGGGGGCTGATGATGGCACAGAAAGAAGTGGAGAGCCTTGGAAAGGCGAGCAGGCAGCTGGCTCCAGCTGGCCCCTCCTGCCTGCCCTGTGCCAGCCAGGGGACACTGCTCCTCCAGTGCACTCTGCTCCCTGACTCGGGAGCTGCCAGTTTGCCTTAAAGTATTAGAGAGGCATTATATTGATTACTGCTTGGTATTTGCAGGTCTACAAAACGTCCAAGGAGACACAGGAAAGTTTAGAGAGTTTTAATTTGCTGTACCAAAGCTTTTCTGATGGTCCCAGAAGATTGCACATTTATGAACAAGGGCAGCAACTATAAAAGCTTATTGTTTGCACTCAGCCAAACTTCATGGATTTTTTAAGTATGACAAAAGAGAAAATGAGTTACACAGATTTTCAATAACTTGAACACCAATCTCTGCTGTCCAAAGGGAATTACTCCAGTGTTCTTTCTTTGTCTACCTTGGCCTGGCTTTAAGGGTTTATCCTTGTAAACGACATCAGTAGTTACAGTTAACAGGCCCAAGTGAAGCTGTGGGGCTGAGATCCCTCTTGTCCTGATGTGCCAGATGCTCCAGGGAGAAGACTAAAGATAACAAGAGGAGCTTTGTCAAGGTAGGCTCCGTGCAGAAGATGGGAGCCAGCAGTGTGCACAGCCCTTCCCTTCGCTTCAGTGACACATCACAGCTACCAGGAGGATTCTCTCATCAGAGGGCAATGGCACGAAGTGAGATTAAGGCAGAAACCCATTTTGCTTTTATGTGTTCAGCTAAAGAACAAGGTCAAAGACATAAGGTATTAAAAGTTTTAATTAAGTGACAGTGGAATTATTTGCTTGCTCCTGGATTACGTTGATGCAATACAGCCTGAAAGCTGCTGTTTGACATTTTTCATGATTTCTGCCCCTCTTTGATGGGGTTACACAGTAAATTGTTTTCAGGTACAGACTTGCCACAGCTACTGAGAGGCATGATGCTCCTAAAATCTTCCCCACTTTCTGTTTTGCTGAAATGGCACAAAGGGACCAAAGCATAAAAAAAAGAAAGCTTCACTGCAATACCAGCTATTGTGGCTACAGAAAAGAAAGTTGCAGACTGGGGGTGGGGATAAAGCAAGTATAGATATTTTCTTTGCAAACAATGGGTCACAGAAGGATCCTGAAAAGTCCCTATTCAATGGACCAAAAGTAGGACCTTTTTTGGCAATACTGATACAGGTACAAATACATCAGGTGGCTCTGAATTGGTCCATGGCATGCAGCCCTAGGAGCATCCAGCATTCAAATGTAAGTGGTGGAGCAGAAGCAGACTCCACAGTCAGGAAACAGAGCATAAAATGCATGGCCACGGTAAGAATCAAACTAAGATGTGATTTAAAAAAAAATAGGAGAAGTGTTTTGCTTTCTGAGCTCTCTACTTTATTTTTATTTGTTTTTATGCTCCTGTAAGTAAAATCAACAACTTCTTTTTCCCCAATAAACTGAAATTTTGCAGACCATTAATCCATAATATGGACAAAAGGCTCCGGGTGCATGTGAAACAAAATGAAAAATGGTCAGTCTGGTTCTTCCAGGAAAAACTGATACTTCACATGAGCAGTAAAGATTTTCCAACAAGCAGCAGCACACACGTTTCAGTGCAGACCCACAGTGAGTAGAGGGTAATGGCTCTGAATATCATTTATGTGCACTTAACTACCATTTAGTTAATGTTTATGCAGCATTTTGAAAATGTAAAGTGCTGTAAAGATGCCAAATGTTATTATTATTAATAATCCAAGTGATAAATATGACTCCAAATTCTCTACTTTATCCTTGTCCTTCATGTCAGAGGGGTGCTTGCACGTATAATAAGCTCAGCAATTCAGCAAGACACTCACAGTGTTTGTGCTGCTCAGAGTTCATGAGTTTTACACATAAGGGAATTAAGGACCAACTGGTTTTTCCCCAAGTTTACTGAGTGTTACACCCTCCCCCCATCCCCCCAAATTAAGATGGAAGATTATGTTAAAATCCTGCTTTTAAAAATACTGGGTCAGAGCTTTGCTGTAACACTTGAAAGCCTATTTGGAAAGGGGAGGAGGTCAATATGTTTTAACAAAATGTGTTTTCCTTTCAATGAATGTGAAAGAGGGCTCGGGAAGGGACTTGAAGCAGCAATATGTGGGTATCCCGTGTGCCATGGTCCCACTGCACCTCCCAGCACAGCAGCCTGGACCACTGCTGGCTGTCCAGATTCAGAGCATCCACCCTCCCTGGTCTGTGCCTCCTCACATCTCCACTTTGGTCCCCAGCCACAGAGCCTGATGCCACAGAAACAATTGTTTCCCCTCAGGGATTTTCTCATTTCCCTAAACCACTTCTCTTGTATTTGCACCATTTGCAGCACCATGACAAAAGACAGGAGCCACTCCAAAAGCCGTGGAGTTTCCAGGACCCAGGTTCACCATGAGTGCCTGCCACTGCCGTGGATTGCTCTTATTGCACTAGACCTCAGCAGGGAAAATAATCCGTGAGCCAGGGCCTCTGGTCTCTCCTTTTATCCTCTGAAATGAACCTACTGGTGCTCTCAGAGAAGTGGCTGTTATTTCAAGGAGGTGATCAGATTCTGAAGAAATGATAAGGGAATTTTTGTTCCATATTTTGTTTTTCTCAGGTTTGGAACAGCCTCTGTGATGGCAACAGCTTCACCAGCGAGGCTAAACGTGAAGTTACTTTCCTGAGTGAGTCATCTACCATTCCCCTTATTGAAAAACCAAAAGGTTTTTCTGAATCTGAAAGACAAATTTCTAAAAGAAGGACTTTTAAATATCTTCATTCACTTCAACAAACTGGATTTTCCTGAGTTCAGCTCCCATTCCAGTGTTTTGTTACAGTGGTTGGATGCTGAACTCTTGGATGCTTGGTCCAGACTTTGTGACTGGGGACAGAGGCAGAGAACACGTGGCTCAATACACCCTTTGAAGGCTTTCTCCAAGACTTAAAAAAAAAAACTATCTTAGTTTAAAAAAAGGAAAATGAGGGAAAAAAATCCCACAGAGACAGCCTGATCTTCTACTTGCTCACACTGGTATAAATCAAGAATAACCCCATGGACTTTGTAGGACTTGCACAAGTATAAAACTGCTAGAAATGAAAGGTTCACATTTCCTAACTGCAGCAGTTGGCTGGGTTTTCTTTAAATAGCTTCATTAATAAATACTTTGAAAAAGGAAAAAAAAAAAGTGCTCTTCCTCCCCCAATACTAATTGCTAGTGCTCAGATTTAATCTTCAGCATTTATTGTGCTTCACCAAATCCCTAATAATCACCCCAGAAGACTCCTTAACATTGTTGTATAATGGGAAACAAGGGCAGGGTATTACTTTTTCATGTACAAAGATGTTTCATCAGGAGGCCAGATTTCTTCTATGCAGCTAAAGTACATAGAGCCTGACACTTTTAATTTCTTCCGTAATTGTGTCACAAGAGGGGTTTATGTCACTGTGCCTCTTTGCTGAATTCCAAGAGGCTCAATGCTATTCCCATGGTCATTGCCTCCTGCCTCTACTTTAAAATAATGAAGATTTGGGCTGAAATAAATTTGAAGATATCAAATAAGGACCCCTTGAGTTCCAGGGAAAGAAAATAAAGCAGCTTTTATTAAACTTGTTATGAGACCTTTCATGACCACTATTCTCGCTGTTCTCTTTGCTCAAAGCCTTTAGAGAATGGTCTCACTTTAGCCTAAACTCAGCTCTTTCTCAGCTCTCTAAGCCTCTGTAAAATTGAAGGACATTCACTCCAACACACGCCTTTAATAACTCAGTATGATTTAAACTTTCAATCTGCATTCCTGATTTCTGTAATAATTGAAAGGAATGCATTAGCAGCAGAAAAAAAACCCCACTTTTGCTTCATAAACTTTACCTTCATTGCCTCAGATTTTCAGTAGTTCTCAATATGTAAGTTTAATGGCGTGACCCTAACAAGAAACGATCAGCAAATGAAACGAACCAGTGTGTAGCTGCTCCACACGGCTACAAGTGTCAGCTGTGGCCTGCCTGCCATTAATTTTATTGTAACTCATTTCTTCAGGTTGAGTACAGCACGATTTAATGTTCCCATTCTCCCATTCCTGTTCTGCATGACAAATTGTTTTAATAAACATAAACCGGGTAATAATAAAGTAATAATAAGCCTAGCACTCACCTTATATCACTGCAGTTAAATTCTCCCACAAGCCAGCACTGGTTACAGTGACAATTACAGTCGGGCCAATCCGCAGCCAGGCAAGCACAATGGACAGATTTAATATCGTTTGTAAATATGATTAGTGTGCTGTCATGTTATTGCAGCCTGGTATTTACATTTCTCTCTGGGGTTATTCACTACACCAAATCAACATTAAATAGTGCTCCCTTCTCTTTCCCTTAAATCAAATATACCTTTCTTTGTGCTCCACTCAGAAGTTAATGAAGAAAATGGCATCGATTGTTAATATTCAGGGATCAATCAGTGCTTTACATACCTTTTTTTTTTTTTTTTAAACAGATGTACATCTGTCTATATAACCCTGGAAGATTTCTTTCAAAATTCATAATCTCCCTGCTTCCTCCTCCCCCTCCATACACACCCTTTAACATCAACGCTCGTCTGCCGACTCTCTTATGAAAAATGTTCAAATAATGAATGGCTGTTGTTTACAGAAGTAATTTCATGCTACATTTCCATTATTGCCTGGATTTGTTTAGCTTCTCAAGCTTCCCCATTTCCCTGCAATGAACTTTTAAGGAAATATAACCAGCTTTCACTGTTTATGCCATTACGTTTATAATAGAAGCCGCTCTCATTTGTGACATATTGCAACACTTCATAACTGTGTGCAAATAAGCATCCTTAAACTTGTTAAGGTCAATTAATCATTGTACAAAAGCTTTTTTTAGCCAGGACTTCCACCAGCATAAATTCAGCCGTGTAGCAGGGTAATGAAAGGGCTCTAGCGTGGACTTGGGTCCTACATGGCACAATTGTGTGCTTCAGATGTTAATAAAACTGCCTGCAGATGACACAGGTCTTTTTCTCCAAAGTTATTTGGCTCCTGCCGTCAGGCAGCACAGGTTGAATGCCTGCAGCCCAAACCAAGAACAGACAAAAATTTATAATGACTTCAACGACCAATTCCCACCAACCTAAAAAAAAAAATAAAAAATCCTAAAGCCACTTTTTCCACAGCGAAAGCAAGGAATGGAGCTGTAGGACATCCTGCTGAGCCTGGCCCCATGGCATTTCACTGGACAGGATTGGACACATGAAACACAGCACAACCAGCTCCTATTTTCAGACATCACAGAGGACACCATCAAAGGACAGCGCGCTGCTGGCGCTCAGGATCGTGTGCCAGCGTGGAGCCCTGGCCTCCTCCCACTGCTGTGCTAGCTGCCCTGGGAGGAAGGGGTCCCTGGGGGACAGCAGTGACAGCTCTGCCTGCCCCAGAGCCTGGCACAAACACTCAGCATGGAAAGGGCTCTTCCCAGTCAGCAGCAACCTCCTCCACGCAGCCGTGGCACGCACACACGGCTCGCTCTTGCCCTTTGTGCAGTTGAGAAAGAGGAGATATTCACGTGGTTTGTATTTATCCTTCCATTTTCAACAAAGAGGTTCTCATCTCCTGCACTTTTTACTGCATTAAGGCTTGTGTCTGAAATTTAAGACATGCCTTAATCAGGCTCAATAGGTTTTCTGCATGCCCCAGGCTCACCGATGTCATGGTGCCTGGGTGCATGTAAAATAAGCCTGGTCTGTGTCACTGGACTTGGACTGATGTGTAAAAACAATGACAATAAACCCTCACAAAAAACCCCATTTAAACTGCAATAGTAAAATTCAGTGAAATATTTAATACTAATGGAGAATTTAAAAATATAGGATACCAGTTTATGAGGGTGCCCACGTGCAGGCACATACTTTATGCATTCACTAGCATTTAACTTGCACTTTTCCATGCAAATTGAAGCATAAAAAGATGCCCCACGTTAGAAATCTATCCCAAGGAAGTCCAAAATGCATGAGAAAGACCAATACTCAGGTATGTGTAATAATTGCAAAGCAGACTCACACTTTGTTGTTTACTGCCAGCTAACTTTCCCATGCTACATTTTTAAGTTAGGAGAAGGGAAAAGAAAAATTTAAAGGAAGCATTACCAGCCAGTCAGAGAGCATAGCTATTTTGTGGGGGATGTAGATAATCTGGAGACCAAAGCAGGACCTATCTGTAGTTGTTGCTTTATTGAAAATGATGGATTTGAGAATATGGCTCCTATGGTCACCCAGAGGGCATGGATCCGACTTAACTGTGACTCGCTGATATCCTTTATTTAGAAGAGTCAAATGTCACAGCAAAATATTTCTGCTCAAATGTGTATTTACTGCATTCTCCTTTCAAAGCTCAGCAAGGTGACAGCTGGAGAGGGGTGTCTGTGCATGTGTGGAAAAAAAAAAAAAAAAGAGGGGGAAGAACTGGGGTGTTACTAAGCACAAGATCACAGTACTCGAAACATCCTACTGAGATCAGAAGAATTGTGAAGCACACCGAGGTGGTACTCCAGCTATTCATTAACTGCCTCTATCAGCTGGCCCAGAGATTAGAGCTTAATGCAATGGTGAAGTAAGTGTCCATATCACAGTAGCCATGGAGGAATAGCAAGATGTAATGAAACTGAATAGCTAGCCATTGAAAGTTGAAAAATATATTGATTTTTCAGTGCTTGATCACCCAGGAGGCTTTATCAGGTATGAATACTTGGGAACCATCTGCTAACTCTGTAATGGTATTTTAGGATTTGTGACAGACTCCAGCAAAAATAAAACTTGTGTTAGAAAATAACACATAGTGAAGCCTGCTTCTCTGCAATACATTCCACTGCTCCACATCTGCTTTTCTCATTCCTGCCTTTTAATTGTTCTCGAATTAGCTATAGCTAATGTGTGAGTACAAATTGAAATTGGTACAGGGATTGAATTTCTCCCCACCTTTCACACCAAAGACAGCTCAGACATTTATAGCTGCATTTATCTCGACATCAGCTTGCATTACATACGTGGTAAAGATTCCTCTCCTCCCCAAAGGAAGCCAGCAGGACCCCAGTTATTGTATTTAGCTATTGAACCTCCTTGTCAACATTTCTTAGCATTCATTTGTGTGAGTCAAAGAACAAAACCGAACAGGAACAGGCTTGGAGGCACAATATCTACATATTGTCTGATGTAAATAACACTCCTAGACATGATTGGCATTCTCCAAACAACAATCATTGTTATTGAAATGTGCCTCTATTCCCCTTGTTTTAATACTGAGAATGATTATGAAATCTCTTTGGGTACAATAAATCAGCTGAAAGATGTAATAACATGTTTCAGCTGTTGGAATGGATGTTTGATTACAGCTCTGAGGGTTTTTTCCTCATCTTGTTGCTAGTTTAATTCTTAAACCATTCTCTGATTTAACAAAAATATATTCCATATATCAACAGCAAATACACATTCTTGTTTACGGTGTGGGTAACTGAGCAGGAATTGAGTTGCATTTTAACAATGCAGGGAAAATATTTTCCTATGACAGTTTTGGTTAAAACAGTAAGTTAAGCTGTCATTTGAAACGATACTTAGTAAACACTTAACACCTAAATAAAAGTAGAAAAGATAAAAAAGGCAGGGGGTGAGTATGACAGAAAGAAAAGGAGACTTTGGTCAGGCCCTATTTGATTTCCATACACAGAGAAGAAAAATTCCACCTCTCCTCTGCCGCCTCCCTCCATGATTCTGCAAGCATCTCTTCGAACAAATGGCAGCAGAATTAATCTGCCCCAACATGGTGAAGTGTAAGTGGAGGAAAATTGTTTCCCCCCTGATTTTACAGTGTAGTGGCAACACACAAAAGATGAAGGAAGTCAGACCCAGCACACAGCGGCAGCTGGGCAGAGGCTTTTGAAGGATCTGAGAATCTGTGTGCAGCAAAGGCAGCCCAGCTTCTCCAGCTCACTCTCCCAGAAAAGATTCTGGCAAATGATGCCTTTCCCTTGAGTGGATTTTGTGGAGGAGAAAAGGTGGAAAAAAAAAATAAAACCCAAAACTATGGGAAACAAAAGGATTGGTGGGTGGTTTCCCTTTGCAATCAAGTTTCTTTTCTGTCCTGTGGGGCTGCCCCTGTGCTGGTGGAGGCTGCGAGGACATACCTTGATGTTCTCCCAAAGTTTGCAGAGCCAAAGAGGCAACGACGTTCAAGACTGGTGGTGGGAAAATTCAGAGGCATTTGGGGCTTCCCGAGGCCTTTAGAGCTGCTCAGTGATGTCTTGCCAACATTTCAACAAGGGGCTCCTAAGAGAATTCCCCCCTTGGCCTGCGATAAACTCAGTGCCCCGACCGGTTTGCTTGCCAAGAGCAGGGGCAAGGGACAAGAAAACCATTCAAGCATTTTCCTATTTAAATGAAAACACTTTCTCATCATTGTAATCAAGAAAAGAGGCTGTCCCACTGCGAGAGAAACCCTGCACCACCCATTTGGGTGGAACTGCACTCGCTCTATCTCCCTGCAGGAAAGAGAATTGCATTTGTAAGGAGAAATCATGGTGTGGATAGCAAGACATCCACCCAGGATGGAGTAAACAAAATCTCAGGCGTTTCTCCCAGGGGGCAGAAAACAGTCAGGGGCAGCTCTAAGGTGACATTCCCATGAGCAGAGCTCCCCAGGACATGCTACAATGGGACACACCTGGCAGCTCAGGTCCCACAGGGAGACAGGGAGAGGTTTCCTATTCCCTTTGCCTCCTTGGTTTATAGTGCAGGAACACACAGGAATTGTCCTATTACTCTTGCAATAGGATTAATAATTTTAAATTAGGACACACAGCTCACTCTTCTCTAAGACAACAGCACAGTGAAGAAAATATTTCTAACGTTCAATGGAATTACAGAATACCTTCAAAAAGTTACTCATTGCTTAATTCACTCCCCTCTTTCTGACCTTTATTCAAGGGGAAAACTGCCAAGTGCACAAAATCCTGCCAGCTCCAAGGAGCTTAATTGTGCAGATTACAGTCTGTTTGTAACACAGATTATTGAAACACACTTGGACCCTTCACATGCCCACGTTTGATTCAGTAATAGGTTCTGCATTTGATAAAGGAGATTTGTTTTGATCCTCTCCTCGCAGATGCAGAGTGCCCTACACCTTTTGTATTCCAGACTCTGCCATCCATGACCTCTTTGCATGAGTGAAGGAGCCACAATAGGCTGCTCCATACTCTAACTCCCAGAATCCTCACTTTTGGGAGTGCAAGAAAGGCAGGAAGAGGTTTAGTTCATGGTTTACATGGTAGCCTAAAAAAAAATAAAAAAATGCACATCTTATTCTGTAAAGAGCACAATTCTCTGAGAGATTCTGGACATCTAACCATGGCCATCTGAAAGCACAGCACATAGTATTTTTAAAACAGAAAAAAGTGAAAATTGCCTTTTGAATTTCAGAGAGTGAGGTGAAACACAGAGTCAGAATGGAAAACTTATCCTCAAAATACATGAAGTGAAATAATTTCCTTGGGTTCAATTTCTTTTCTCTCTTTTCCAGGCTAAAAATTTAATGAGAAAGTAATCTCCTCACCCCCCCTAAAAAAATTTGAAAGAAGTTAAAGCATTTTATTTGCCACCTGTTACAAAAGCACAGAAATCACCCTGAATTTCTAGCCATCATAGGGTAATTACAAATCAATCCTCCCTGTCTCAGAACCAAGGTCTGCTCCACAGCCAGCCACCATCACTGCAGGGTCTGGGTGGGAAATGTCAGGATTTTACTTTGCATCTTCACTCTTCAACTTCCTGTCCTTCAACAGCTGGACTTGATGACCTTAAAGATCTTCTCCAATTTTTATGTTTCTATGATTCTCAACATTATTATAATTTAAAAATAAGGAGTTTTTCTTCAGACACTATCCAACACGTGTTTTGTGAGGCTTACACTTCACTGCCCTTATAACAGGAGGGGAGTGGAGACACCAGAGTTGTGTCATTAATGCCAGCCAAGTGCTCAGGACTCAGGGCAGCCACTGCAAGCACAACTTGCTCACACTGACTCTGCTGTGGCTTCTCTCCTCATTTACTGCCTTATTAAGAAGGTAGGAGGTGGCAACAGCTTTCCCTGGCATTAATGTGCTTTTAGTTGCCTGATAAAAGCGTTTTCCTCCCATAATCTCTGCACAGCACCACACTAAAAGCACGGAGCACACTTTTAATTTGAGCACACACTCGTAGCTGTGTGCCAATTCCTTGCTGCTGTACTGTTGATGAGCAGTTGTATGTGGAACAAATTGAGGAAAGAGACACACTAATTTCCTAAATGTATTTTTTTTTCTCCAATGGTAAGGAAATGATGAGTTTTAGATGAGAAAGAACATCTATCTGCAGCTCAATGAACTGAAAATGCAGAAAGTAAACTCCTGCAGCCTTCAGAAGTACTCAAGAGTGACACAAAAGTACTAACCTCTTCAAATTTTAAGATGAAACTAAATGGAGTCAGCAAATTGAGAGGATGACAAGGACAGAGGAAGACCAAAACACACCTGAACTGCTGTGATAAATGAAAATAACTTCTTGTTTTAACAAAATAGTGCTGGCCCTGTGATACATCCCATAAGCTGGCATAGTACTTTTATTGTAGTTCAGCAAAAATTGTGCATAACTGGCAGCTCCCTACTTGTCCAGTTCTTGGTAGCAATGCTGCCTCTCATATTCAGCACAGTTGTGCTTCTCTTAGTGAAAGATCAAAGGGGCAGCAGAAGCAATTATTTCTCTTACTGTGTTGTACCTTTCTGCTGTGAGACACCAACTCACATCCAGCCTGCATTTATGAAAATTAACTTCTGCAAATTTTATTTTCAGTCACAAAGAATGCTACAGTCATCTGAAAGCCCATGAAACTCTGTTTCAATAGAACCAGGATTGCCAACATTTCTAAATTAGCTCCAGTGGAAGAAGCTCAGTGCTGTGCAGGTGGGTGGAAGAACTCTTAAGGTTATTTCACCTCTGGAGCTCTGTAAAACAATTCATAGTGTTGGTTTCATGCTCAAGTTTTACTGCATAGCTGGAAATGCAGATTTGGGGTAATAAAGTGTGTTTGCTGGATGCTCACAGTAGCTGGGTAATCTTACAGCTCTGCAGCTGTGCCTCCACATACCCTCAGTGAAACACAGATGCAGTTTTCCAGAGGAATCCTCACCTTAGTTCATTGAATTTCAATTTCAGCAGAACCTCGTCTTTGCTCCTTTAGGTCAGGAGGCTCCTCTAGAACAGACTGCTTTGCCCATCATGCTGTTAACAGCTTCCTCATGGAATTTTCTTGCTTTTAGCCACCCCTGCTGATCTACAGAACATTTAAGGGAGGTCTGTGCCTGGTGCACTGGTTTCTCCTCACTCCTGGCTGACAAGTTACTTCTAAAAGCAGATGCAATTCCTGGGTAGGAAACTGCTGTCTTAGAGCTCTTACACCACTATGATATGAAAAAAAGGGTTTATATGAAAATAAATTAAGAGGGCAGGATGGGCAAGTTGCATGAAAACAATGGGGTAGTACTGTCCTTCAAAAAAAATCCAGTCAAGCTTGTCTGCTAGGCTGCCTCTGGACATCCAAAAAGTGCAGACAAAGCTGGTGCCTGCTCCCTCTCAGTGCTGTGTTGAGCTCACTGATAAATCAGCTGAGTTTAGGCCTCTCCAAAATGTTATGAAAAAAGAAATGCCCTTGAAAGGATGAAGCACCCATCATCCCTACACTGCCATGGGAGCCCTTGCTGGAGAGACAGGCAATCCCATTTTAGCACCAGCTAAAAAAAGATCAGAACTTTTAGGAAATGATTTATTTTTGATATTTGCCAACAGTGGAGCCTCAACAAGGTCTTGGAGCTCCAAACTTTGCCATGCATGCACTCCTACAAACTCACACTACTGATTGCTAGCACAATGAGCTGCCATGGAGGGGGATAGGAAAACATAATAACAATTACACTATGAAATCAGAATCAAGGATTTTAAGATAAAGTGCCCAGAATTCAAAATTATCATCTGCAATAGAATATTTTCCCAGGTTTTCTTGCAAGGTTTCCTAATTTGGTAGGATACTTCAAAAAGCATATTTCAAAGTGGAAGGAGTGAGTGTTAATCCCTGCCGACAGCAGAACAGTAATTTTCACTGTGTAGGTGATATGCCAGTAGCAAAAAGGGCTCTTAGAGACAGACTTTCAAGTTGCCTCCATATTTCACATGTAAATAAACTTTTTCTTCAAATGTTCAATAGTGATAATTTTGTGAAAATTCTGGGTTAGTTGCCAGTTCATGAGAGCAGTCCAGAACTCCTCCTTTTTAAACAAGAATTTTAAGGATTCTGACATGAGAAAAATTATTTCTTATATGAAACTAAGTGGTCATACAACTCCCACTCAGTCTGATACAACCAGAAGACTATCAAATATTAGAAAATACATAAAAGCATTAGTTTTCTTTTTCATTATTCCTATTAAATCATTTGGGTCTCAATTCTACAAGAGATTCTGCATTCTCGTCCTTATTTATAAGGTTGTGTTTGCCTTAATGCTATGTAAAGATGTGTAAAATACCACAAATTAGAATGGTAATATTCTATAATAAAAACAGTGGTATAAATAATGAGAAATCAAACAGAAACAGTTTTTTCTCCTTCAGAAATCTTTTTGAGGTTCTATATTTTTCCAGCCCCAAATCTGCATAAAAACTACTTTAAAAATCTTAAAAGTGTTCATAACTAAAAGGCTCCTCAATTTGATTTTAATCAAATATATTATTTCAACAACTTTGGAACATTTCACTCCCACTTGACCACAACTTTTTCACATTTTCTAATCTGTTTTTGAACCTAAAGTCAGAAGATTTTGTACCAAAGTATACAAACACTTGTCTGATATTTTCAGGAGCTTGGAACCATTTAATTCTGTAAAAATTAATCTGCTACCCCCAACATCCCACTAGCCTGGACAAAACCACAGGAGCTGGGGAAGCCAGGTCAGCTGTGACAGATCACAGAGAGCAATTAAGACCCAGGTTAGATTCCCTGCAGCCATTTGTAAATAAACTTCCATTTCTTCAGTCTGGGTCCCTCCGTGCATGACAGACAGTGAGGGGCTGGAGAGAGCCCAGAAAAGAGCAAAGGAGCTGGGGAAGGGTCTGGGGCAGCTGAGGGAGCTGGGGATGTTTAGCCTGGAGAACAGGAGGCTCAAAGAGAAACCAACCCATCCCAGCACTGATCACATTTAAACTCTGTTTACAGCTGACACAGCACCAAAGCATCACCAATTTCTCAAAACCACATGATTTGGAAGCTATGCTATATTCCAAAACCTATCCTTTGCCTCTTCTGATTATTGGCATCCCTGTCATCACAGTCTTTAAATGCTTTGCTAACAAAAATAGACTTCTATAGAATAAAACAAGCAGTATTCTTTATAAATACAAACTACACAACAATCTTCTTGCCATACAGGTCAGCTACGTGAAAATTTATTATGAGACCTCAAAAGTTTTTCAGAATGAGAAAAAAGTTATGTGAAAACTAAGTCCCTAAAGTAAACAGCCCATGTAAAACTTGGAGCAGAGTATAAAAGAAATATGCACATACATGTGTATATACTGTGTGATTAGGTTTTCTTCTGACCAATTAGAGATACTCAGAAAAAAAAAATTGCAAAAATTATTCAGTGGTATTTTCTATCACTTTTAGTTACATGTAATTCAGAAATAGAAGCAAAGTTATTTTGGCCCCTGAACTCTTGCATTGGTGTTTCTCACCATCTTTGTCTATGTTAAAATTTCATCCAGGTTTTTTTTTATATAAGATGCATTTCTTATTTGTATGGGAAAAGTCCACCTCCCCCAAATATTTATGTTATATAACCTGTGAACAAAGAGTTAAAAGTCTGAAAGTCTTCAAGAAAATCTATTACTTTACATTTAAAGGTTAGATTTGAGGTTTTTCAGCATCTACCTGTTGTTTTGCATTTCTGTTGGAATTCCTGGATGTCTGTTGCAAGCCTGTTATTTTAACAGGCTATTTGCCTACTACCTTTTGAGAAAATAGCTTTCTGATTAATAAAGAGCTGTTTCATCAGTCTTGCCCATTCAACCAACATTTTCCTTTCTTATTCCCATCATTTTCTGTACCTGTAACTCAAATGGCTTTGCCCTACAGTTTGAGACAGCTGCTGTTTCCACTTGTGTCTAAATAAAATGGGTAGAAAAAACCCTAATTTATAATTAGAATATATCTCAATACGAGTGATAAGTGTTCTAGAATCACTGGAACTGGGGCTTGTTATGTACATTCCCAACATCTCTGTCTTACCCCGGCTGTGCAGTGTCACCCCAGAGGAAGTTTCAGCTCATTTGGGAGAAGCCAGAGCTGCAGCACTGGATGTAATCTCCCTTGGATGGCCCAGACCAGCATCACTTCCCTTCCTCATCACTGCTACACCTCACTCAAAAAGGCTAAAGCCTTGTGAGAGTCTTAAAGGTGACAGCACCAACCTAACAAGAGAGAAAACCCAGAGCAAGTCCCTGTGCCCCAGTGCAGAGGCCATGGTGGGAGCAGCCCCCTCACCTGCCCAAGGTCCCTCTCCTTTCAATCAGCCAAGTCCATGCACAACTGAGAAAGTTGGAGTGTTATTGCTCTAATTATTCTGTTCCTTTTCTTTGCCTTTTCCTGCCTCCCTCACCCCTGGGCTCTTTAAAGAAAGACTCCCGGGAGCTCCCATTCAAGGGGACTGAAAGCAGAGTCAGTGGGGGCTGGCTTGTGCAGCTCGGGCTGCTGTCACCAGTGACCTATTCATCAGCACCAGCACCAGCCTGGCTTTGTCTCCTGCCCCTCCAGACAAACTGATGGCAGACTCGGCTGTGCTGCAGAAATATTGTGAATTAAACAAAGCACAAAGGGAGCGGGCAGCGGGGTTGAAATGTTTAGTGGAAATAGGGGAGTTGGTCAATAAAAGGGGATGGAGGCTGGATCAAAAGGGGATGGCTTACAATGGGACATGGGCTAAAAAGGGGTGTGCACTATCCTGCGGGTCAAAAATGACAAAACATTGTGGTCCTGAAGCTGTCACCTTCTGCACAGTAGGGAGGGATCCGGGAGCAAGGAGAAATGCAAAGCTAGCAACTCAATATATAGGAAATGTACAAAGGAAAAAAAAACATAAAGGGTCAAATTCTAGGGTGCTTGCAACAAGCTGAGACCACTGATCTCCGTGAACAAAACAGAATAAATGTTCAGAGGAGGTACTGGAAAGAAAGAGAAACAAAGGAAGATAAGGAAGAGTGAGATTTTGGCTGAGGGGTTCATCTCAGGCTTGGGACAGCTGGCTCCATTTCAAAACTCTGCCACATTTTTCCTGTGGGACCAGAAGTGAGGCATTTAATCTCTGCAATTCAGTCCCCATCAGTGAAGAAATACTCAGGGAAAGGATATGACACATATTTTATCTGTAGGGTCCCCTGAGTTCAGCCATATTCATGTAAAAGCAAAATAGTTCGTTGAAATGGAAAGATGTAAAAAAATTCCATATTTTGAATTTTTCTATTTTGGAGGCATTTAAATGGATCACATTTACTCTTAAGTAAGTTTTCAAAGCATTAAACTTCCATTCACACCTTTCTATCATTTTCTACCTTTGAGGTTCTGAATACAAATATCTGACTGGTGTCCAGTGAATACAGATATCTGAATGCTAGCCAGAGATTTTCTTCTTCATTTTTTTTCTGTTTCTCTTACTTTACCTTCTGCTCTTGTGTCAGGTTCCAAACTGCCTTCTCTTCTGGAGAAGGTTAGGGGAGATGAGAAAGAATAAAATTGTAATGCCTGTGGCTTTCCAAAAAATAAGTTAAAACATTAATGATATTTGAGAAAAGTAATTTCCTCAGTTTAAAGGGGTTTGGCACATTTTCAGTGAAAATGGAGATTTTTTTTTTCTTCCTTTCTTCCTTCATGTAATTTCATTTAGTTTAAATATATTTTCCTCCTTAACATTTCACAGAAAGAAAGAAGCCCAGAAGAGTAAAACAGCTAGAGAAAACAGAATTTCTTTGGATATTTAAAGACCCAACCCACATGCATTTCAGCTATGCTTTTTTCCCCCTTGGAAATCTGAAATAAAACCCTGCTGCCATACACACGTCACGAGAAAATACATCTGTTTAAACTCTGGTCTATGTGACCAACCTTGATAATCAAAACAGAGGGTTCTGGATCCTGCAAACAGATTCCTAAATCCATTAGTGGGGTAACTGCAGCCACAGGGAACACATCTGGGCTGCCTTGAGGTAGTCAAGTGCATTCCTCTGTTATGGTAAAAATTAAGGAAGGTGGGTTCTTAAGGCATGTACCACCAAGAGATGTCCTGGATGGAAAATCTGCCTGTGTCCTTAAAACCCGTGCATGGATGGCACAAAATTCAGGGCCCCATGGATGAGCTGATGTTGGTCAGACAGAGCTGCTCCCAACCATGGTAATTCCACAGAAACCAATTCCCACATCTGTCCTCAGAGTTTAAACACTGGACACCTGGCTGACAGTCCAGCAAGTAATAAAATTATTCAAACAGGTCAAGTTACCAACTCAGAAACACTGAGGAATTTTTTATTTTTTTTTGCTTCATGCCACGGAGGGGAAAATTTCCAGTCTTTGCTCAGAATTGGCCATCATTATTAAATGCACACATGGATGGGCTTTTTGGCCATGATATAAATGACTTAAAGCTGTGATTCAAATAGGTCTATAAAGTGCTTCTATGATGTTCCTCTCCCTTCTTTTTTCTTTTTTTTTTTTTTGAAACTGTCTCTGCTCCACTGTTCTTTGTAGAGATAAGCCCTTGAAAATCACCCTTCTTAAGGTGTAAACTTGGTGACTGTACATTATAGTAAAACATTTGATTTGTTATAGGCTAGAAAAATAGAGAAGTTGAAATCTCTTCATGGTGTATTAAAGGTCACACAATTATAATAAAATCTTGCTCCAGCAGCTCCACTCACAGACAAAATCAGTCTCAAATTTCCAGCGAACAATGAAGTCCCCACAGAGCTTCAGCTTCCCCAGGAAATCAGGGTATCTCAGGCTGTGTTGATTTTAAGAGTGCCCTGAATGCCCATCATAAAAAACGTGTTACTCAACACAGTCACAGCTCTTTTGGGGTCCTCTGATTGAAAAAAAAACCAAAAAAACCCAAACACTTTTTATTTGGGGCATGGCACTTTTCTGGTTCCAGGAACCCAAAGAGCAGCAAGCTCTACTCTGAGATGCCACAAGCTTGAATGTAATTTCCTAGCATGCCACACACCAAAATAAAATAATAGTAATACAGAATAAAAAAAAACACAATATCCTCACAATACAAGCTAATCTTCCTGCTTCCCATCAAGCGAAACATATTGACAACTGACAATAGGCAATTAATAGATTAATGAGTAGAGCTCTTATCTGTCTGCATTATGAGTTTATCTGGTTGTAACAGGATGAACACAACACGGGCCTGTGCTCACAGGAGTGCTGTCCCAGTAGAAATGAGATCATTGCAGCAAGATAGGAATGCACTATTTTGATTACCAGGTATCACTCAATGGAACAGAACCCCCACACTCACACTTTATTCGATACATTTTAAAATTATTCAAGGGCAAAGAACAGAATATAATTTGCTAGAGAGAGAATTAGAGGGAAAGGTTTTACAAAAGCAGGAGAGATTAGGTTTTGATCCAGGGTTAAGACCACTGCCTCTGGCACACACAGGATCTGTCAAGATAGGTGGTGGAATGTAAAAAGCCTTTCCACCTAAAACTGAGACTAAACTCAGTGATGTCTGAAATGCTGAATAATTAAATAAACTTTTTAAATCCTTTGATAACCCAAATAAAAAAAAAAAATAAAGCACACAAACTAGTTTTTCAATAGTTCTAACTCCAAAAAAATGGGGCTGTTTCTGGCAGTGCTAAGTTCACTCACACCGTGGATAAATTGATAAATTTGATCTGCAGAAGTACAGAGGTGCACTGGAGGATGCTGTGCTTGACGTGAAACCTGCAGAAAAGCAGATTTTCCAAAGGACCTTGGTAGGAAGGCAAACAAGGCATGAATTTGGGGAGCCAGAGAACCATTATCTCGATTGCACTGACATTTTCTCCCTCTTACACTTGCCAGTTTTGTATCTCCCCAGCTCTGTGCTTCCTTGTTCCCTATTCCCTCCACAGAAGGAAGCCAGATTTCCTCCTCTAGTGCCCAGAGCCAAGTTCTGCCTGCTCTTCCTTGCATGTGTAATCTAAGTTTTCTCGAGGGGTCCATTTGTACAGATAAAGAGAATTTGCCCTTGATAGCACTGTAAAGTTTCAAAGCAAATATCGTGATGGTTTCTGTGGGTTGGCAAACACGACCTGCAATTTGCTGCGTGGAATTTGCTGTCCTGCTCCAGAATTATGCAGGGTTTCATAATGACTAATGGCACGAGGCAAATGCAGCAGGACAGTTGCATGTTGATCATTCTCTACAATCTTGCTGTTTATTTTGTTTCTTTCAGAGCCCAGGGTGGCCAAAAAAAAAAAAAAAAAAAAAACAACAAACAAACAAACAAACAAAAAAAAAAAAAAAAAAAAAAAAAAAAAAAACAAAACCAAAAAACCCAAAAAAAAAACCAGCGAAGTGAACTTTGGCTCAAGCTTGATGTTCCTCCATTGCAATACACCAGACAGTGAGAAATGAGGGATTGATTGTGGTTTGAGCTGAGCCTCTGTTTGGAAGCAAAGCTGCAGTGCTGGTGCTGACAGTCCCCTGGGAATGTGCAGGTTCAGGGCACTGCTCCTCCCTGGCAGCCCTTGCCTGTGGCTTGGGCTCCTCACATGGGGGCACAGCATCCGAGCACACTGCCTGCCTGCTGGTGGGCGATTCCAGCAGCAGAGCAGGGGAACAGCTGCAGGCAGGGCCATTTCAGCCACAACAGCAAAAATCACCACAAGGCATTGCAAACCTGCTTTTCACCTGGACCTCTGCTGTTCTAAACAACTGCCATGGGAAGGGGCTCTAAAGCTACTTCTGCATGTGTCTGTCTGGATGACAAAAAGAGCTATATGAGCCTGGAGAAATATGGAATTGTTATATATTGTATACTGCATTGAAGAGGGAATTCAGTTTGTGTCTCATCTTTAAGAGCTAATATTCTTTTATCTGATCAAATGGTAAACAGCATTGGTAAATCAAGTTTTGATGGCATATGTATTTGCAAACAAAACTTTATATTCAGCCTTTTCTAAGATAATCCCACAAATCTGTGTTGATATCCTCTGTGGTCACATTTTTTAAGAGCTTGAAAAATAGAACAGCCTCCCATGCACTGCTTTAAACCATGTACATGCACTTCTACATTTCCTAATTGAATGGGACCTTCTAGGCATGCAGTGAAAAGCAGCTTTGGAAAAATCAGTGTAGAAAGGGACAGAATGTTTTCCAAATGCTGATTTAATTCTGTACTAGGGTATTCTATTCCACAGGAAAACAAACTAAAACTCCCCCACTGAGAACTGCAATGTGTCATTCAAACACATCCCTCATGCTTCAGGGATGACATGTTCATGGATGCCTCCCAGAGCACCCAGCCACGCTGAGCTGAAGCTCCTGGGCCCTCTGAAAGGAAATGTACAGACAGGATGGCACAAAACCTCTGAGGTTCCACACTGCTTCCACAGGCACTGCCTCCCATTGTTTTTGCTGCATGCCTCAGGACTGGTCTGGTATCCCAGCCTTGTCACCTCGCTTTGGCATTCCTCTTCACAGGGTTTGAGGAACCCTGGAATGCTGGAAGGCACAAAACCACCTGTCCTGTCCCCTGGCAAAACCAAGCCGTGAGGGTTTGACACAGCTTGGTACATTTGTTCCTTATCTTAGGGGGTGAGAAGTCCCAGGCGTTCCCCCCCCCAGCATTTCTGGAAAAACTTTTCAGTTTTATGATCGATCTGGGACCTATTGTGTGTGGTTTCTGGGGAGAACTGCTGACAGAAATATCAAAAAACATCCCCAGCCTGGGGATGTCACTGGGAGATGCACTGAGATCAGAGGATAGGAGCAGAGTGGTTGTGACTAACTCGTTTTTTTGATGCCATGAAATGATGCCAAAGGGAACTGCCTATGGAGAAAAGACTGGCACAGAGGAGAGCAGCCTTTGGTCACATCAAATCACTTCAGCTCTTTAGGCAGGTGATGCCTACTTGCAAAATTTTCCATACAGAGAACTAAAATAGATAAATAAATAAATAGGTAGATAGATGGATGGATGGATGGATAGATAGATAGATAGATAGATAGATAGATAGATAGATAGATAGATAGATAGATAGATTGATTGATTGATTGATTGATTTTGAATGTGTGGACTAAAACTGCTTCAATAGGGAGCACAGGAAAGAAAAACTATGGCCAAGAGCCCACACTGCTGACTGCTAATAGACCACAGCTTCTCTTGACATAAAATGGTGCAGCTCCACCGAGGTCAAAGGAAGCAGCAATGCTTTATCTTAGCTAAAGAATACCTGGACACAACTGTTTCTCACTTCTATATTGCAATTAATACTTTAACATACATTTTCCTGTGAAGGAGTTAATGAAGCAATGCTTAGATCTCTGGACACTTTTACTGCCCATTATTTAAGATACAGGAAAAAGTGAGGTCCTTTAAGGAATGAAGCAACAGGAGCCATTAACCAAAACAAAGAGATCACAAGACACGTTAAGCAGCAGTTGAACCAAATGGCTACTTTCCAAGCTGGCATTTGAAACAGGCAGGACAAAGGAATTCAGAGATACTTAGGCTGGGGGAATAAACAAACCCAAAAATAACAGACAGGTGCAGACAAGAATGTTGGCTCAGGGATGCTTAAGATCTGACAGCAGATGCATTAAACCATAGAATCTTTCCTGTGCTCAGGAAAGGCAATGGAACCATGTTTGTTCTTTGCAAATAAACAGGATTGCACCGTGGGTAGAACCAAATTTGGCATTAATTCCCTCCTTTCATTACTGATCCCTGCTGCTTTCCCCAGCCTGGAAAACCCACTGGCAATTTAGCTCAAAAGGACAGCACAACACAAAAGAATCAGAAGCCATTTGAAGACAGCTACACACACATTCTCCTCTCTCCCCATCAAAGCATGGCTCTGTTCTCCCAACCTCTTTGGCCCTCTGTTTTGGTCTGTAAAATGGAAATAACGTGGCAGAAGAGAGTGAGAGTCACAGATCGTGAGCCCACTCAGTGAACTCTGGGAGAAGGAGCTCCCCTTCTGCCCTTCAGCATTTTTATGTCTGCAGTACCTCCCTTGTGGTAAGAGCTACCTACATGGGAAACACCTGGCTCAGTTCTATGCACAGAAGCTACTTCCACTCAAAATATTTGTGGAAAATCACCAGTTTCAGATGTGTGGCTGAGAAACCTCAAATAAAACAGAGGAGGTTTAAATGCAAATATAGAGCTCTTTACAAATATCAGACTTTGTGACATAACATCAGCTGTGAATGTAAAACAACATAGGGATGTGTTTTCCTGCAACAACAAAAATGTAAAGATCAAACACCTTTTTCTTCATATTCCTTATACTGATTTGTGAAAATCTAATGAAACACGAAGTATGTTTGCAAAGTAAAACGTTTGCATATGCTTCATTAATTAGTTTGGCAAGGCCTCCACTACCAAAGGTGCATGTATTTTTACACAGGCTTCAGCAATCTGCCTTGGAGCTTTCAATATTCATGTTTCTGCACTATTTGTGCTCTGTATAATTTCATTATATCTATATATATGTATACATATATATATATATATAATTTTTTTTAACAGGTCTTGGAATTTATCATCCTGCTAGGATTTCTAAAAATATCCTTCCAGAAAACCTTCCATTGAACTTAACTGGAATAGAGGAGGTGGTGCACACTTTTCCTTTCCTTGGAGCTCCATCTCAGTGTGAAAGCAATGCTGTCCATGTAATCTTGGCATCACGTTTCACACCAAGCTCATGATGAGCTGAATTTTCAGTAGAACTGACTGTGAAGTTTCAAATGAAACAACTTCTCATTGGAATACAACAGCTTGCTCAAACAGAATGTTTTGGGCTTTGACAAGCTCCCAGCTCAACAGAGACTGGGATATCTTATAAAACTGCTCATGGGGCTCCTAAATCAACATTCTTTGGCAAGGGGGTGATGGACTTCCTAAGTTTACTGTGACACCTGAGGAGCTGCTTTCTCCCAGTTTGAACAGAAACGGGAATAGCAGTTGTTTTCCTGAAGCCAGTGTTTCTGAATTTCCTTTTCACCTCCAATTCCCTTTTTACATCTCACCCCACACCCAAACATCCCAACAAAGGTCTTCTGACAACAGAGAAATGTTAAATACCACCTTCTCTGGCCAGGTTACTGGGAGTAGAAAGGGGGCTACAAGGAGGAGATGGGAAGCACTGAGAGAAGTGATGCACAGCAGGCTCTAGAGCCTTCACACAGATTTACCTGGCTGCTGAAGCACCAGACTGGATTGAGAGCTTTTTCCATCTAGGTCCAGCCCAGCTTCCACTTTGGGCTTTATTGCCCAAAAAAAAAAGCTTTCCAATGCCAGTCACTTGTGGCAATACTTAGCATTACCTAACAGTTCACAGGAGTACTCTAGAGCACCCAAAAGTAACAGATGGGAAAACCCACATAAATTACTATAATGCATTAAACTCCCAAAGCAAAGGGCACATCCTCATGCAGAACCTGTCTCTCCTCAAATAATGACAGAACATGCTGAAAAATCTTCCTACACATTAAAAAAATAAGGAGGAATGGGGAAGATATTGGAAGGGAAATGCAAAACATAAGAGGGTTGGGGAAGTGCCTCCCTTATTTTTACACGATTATTTTCACCTTCTCACAAACATACATTCATGTACCTTTGTGTGGCACTTCAGCCCCTAGTAACCATCAAATAGTCACTAAGTATTTCTGAATTTAGGAGCAACTTGCTCAGGGTTTATGTGCTCCCTCTAAGAACTCCACACCCCTGCAGAGGCAGGGGCTGGACAACATGCTAGAACACGGTCAACCTTATAAAAATGCACTGCACCTCCTGAAAACCAGGTACCCCTCAGCCTCAATCCTGCCTGCTGTGCACTGTGTGCAGCCATTAAATAAAGCCCCCAGCCTTTTACTGGGCTTGGACAAGCACACTGGACAACATAGCAGGATCAATGCTGGAGATGAGGATAAAGAACAAACAGCTCTGGAGATGTCCTGGTGAAGATGAGTAAACAACAAGCCTCCATAGAGAAGGGGGATAGAAAACTCAAATCACACTGAAATTCACCAAAGCTTAAAGCTGCTTACAATAATGGCTAAGGGTGAACGATTCGTTTCAAGCCAGGCCAAATTGAGGAAAAGAACCTCGATGCACGCACCAATTTTGTTTCTCTAAGTCAAGAATTGCCTAATCAATAGCAGTGCTAAAAGGAGATGGGCACTCTCAGGGGTACCATTACAAAGAATTGCACTGGATTTTAGCCACCTGGCTCCCAATTGCTTTAATAGCCATCACATGGCTAAAACCCAGGCTGAAGCTTTAAAAGTTTACCCCTTGGTCTTCCTGAGCATCCACTGCTGTCAGGTGGCAAATGTGGAGCAGCAGGAGGGACTGCAGGATTTACTCCTGCACTGACCAGTACTGGAACATGCCCAGAAATCTGCACTGCTGCTGCTGCTGCAAGTGTCACTTACTGGGTGAGGAAAGGCAAAGCAGGAGAGGGTAAAAGGGGAGAGTGAGGGAAAGTGAAAGAAGCTGCACTTTAGCCTTCCACTGTTGATGTGTTGATAGCAGCCTGCACCAGGTACTCACATCGCTGCCCTAATCCAATCAGCCCCCCTCTTCCATTAGCTAAAAATCAGCTGGCACTTTTTAGGTAGTGCTCTGACTGCTCCCCCCCACTCCAAACTATGCTCCAAATCTTAATGGAAAACCTTCAAGGAGTTGAAGGTTTTAAATCAAATAAAGAGGCAGACACAAGGAGAAAAATCCAATCAGAGCAGAAAGGGTTGGATTAGACAGGAACTGTTTTTCTCCCATTGTCACCAGCACTGAACTTCACAGGAGCACTAGCTGGAAAGACAGAAGGAGGCAGACAAAAAAGAAGAGAAAGGAGGGATTTCTCTCATGCTCCTATTAGACATAATTTTACAGAAGGAAAGGTGGTGCCATGCCAACAACATCAGGGCTTGACCTGGTTCCTGGGCCTGCTCATGGTCACCTATGGGATGCTGAGCACCCCAAATCCTTTCCCAAGCAGCTCCTACAGCTCCAGAGCATTCCAGGAATGAGGAGGGAAACGGGACTTGGCCTTGGCATCCCCCTCTCCAGAGGTCACCCTATGGTGAGGCTCCCATAGAACATAAATAAATAACCAGCAAGATGAACTTCCTTCTGAAAGGAAGTGGGGCAATTCTCAGTGAATTGCAACTTGAGGTGGAAGGGACCTTAAAGATCACTAGAGCAGGTTACTCAGAGTCCTGCCCAGCCTTGGTCACCTCCAGGGATGGGACATCCACAACTTCTCTGGGCAAATTGTTCCAGTGCTTCACTGCTTTGACAATAAATAATTTCTTCCTAATATCTAGCCTAGACCTACTCACTTCCAGTTTCAAGCCATTCCCCCTTCCTATCACTCTCTACTGGGAAAAATCTCTTTTCACCCTTCTTGTAAGCCCCCATTTAAGTACTGGAAGAATGCTATAAGATCTCCCCAAATATTGTCATGAAGAACAACAAATCAAAATGTTTCTACATGGAAGCTGTTGAGCAAAAGGAATGGAGAAAATAAGTTAACCAAGGAACATAAAAAACCACAAAGTAGCTGAAAAAACCCTCATCAATACTGAAACAAGAGCTGAGCCTGTAATTAAAGATGAGTGGAAAAAAAAAAGAAAAATTAAAAAGAGGATTTGTGTACTATCAACATTCCTGCCAGCCATTTTGAAGACTAAACATCTAAAGTTTAGAGGCCTAATCATTAGATATTGGTACGAGAGAAGAAGGTGAATGACAAAATATTTCCCAAAGTACTAGATAAATATTATGGGCATTCAAAAACTAGGAATTATTTTATATATACATATATATAGATAGATATAGATATATGAGTCTGAATATATTTCATTGTATGGTCCCTTTTCATTGAACCCTACATACATGATATGTACTTTAGAATAATTATTTGGAAAAAAAACCCCAAACCAAACATAATGTCCTGAGCCAAAGCAAACACTGGAAGAAACCAAGAGCACTGGGATTTCTGTTGAAATAAAGGACAGAAATCTGATGAGGTGTTGTTACTTTCAGATCTGACCCAGAATCCATTAATTTGATGAGCTTTGAGTCCAACTACAGGAGTGAGGTCACGAGCCAAAGAGCATTGGTGAGAGCTACTGTTATGCTGGCTTCTGCAGCATCTCTCTTCATAGACATTAGAGCCAAACCACATCAGTTCCCCTTAGCTGAGCTGGATTGGCACTTTGGAAATCCTAGTGCACAGGAAATGTTTAAATCCTCACATCTGAGGGGCAAGAGCAGCACAGAGCTCAGCCACTGGCTATATATGAAAAATGAAAGAAAAAAGAAAAATGAAGGTAGTAGAACCGGCAGGAAAAGAAGAAACAATGAGTGGTAAAATAAAAAGGGAAAGGAAACAGAAAAAAAGTGCAGAAAGGAAGGGAGAATAGGAAAGACTATGGGAAACTGGGGAGAGGGGAATTAAATTAATCAAAACCAAGAAACAATTGGGGAAATGGAGACACTGAGAAACACAGGAGAGCACTTGAGCTCACAAAGTAAAAACAAGCAAGAGGTGCATTGGAGGCAGCAGAAGGAGACAGTGAGGCTATGAGAGAGAGAAAGAAAAGGAAGAGGAAAAGGTGTGAAAAGCTGAAAATGGCAAGATGTAGGAGAGAAAACAGGAGAGAGGAAAAGGGAGGGAAAGAGAAGGAATTGTACAGGCAAAGGAGCAGAAAGAGGAGAACAATCCTAGGGAGCCTGCTGTGGTGGGTCGCAGAGGAGTTCACAAGCCCATGCACTCCAACTATTTCTTTTTGATTCTGTGTCATTGTCAGGCTTCAGACTGCAGCTGCAAATTGTTTGTCTGGCAGTTCTGGTGGGTTTGATTCAATAACTCCTGTAAGAGGGCAGGCAGGATATCAATGCTGCTTTATTGCCTTTTTCTCTGCCTACAATAGCAATCCTCCAGTTATAGAGTATTATAAAGTGCCATCACTGGGGGTTGTATCTCAGCATAGTCACATCTCATCTTCCTGGGTTATAATAAGCTGGGAAAGGTAGAAGTCTGAAACTACATGAGCTTAGTGAAAGGATTAACATTGAGGCCTAAAGATTGGCACCAGGGACAGGCTCTGAGCCAACAGAACCTCCCCTCCCAAGGACCACAAGGGGAGCTGGGCACATCCTGCTGGATCAGCCCCACCAAAATTCACTTGGTAACCTGGGTTAGCCTCACTCCAGCCACCAGTGGACAAAGAATTAACACTGCAGAAAGTTGTAACCACAGCTGGACTACAGAGAAAATAACCTGCAGGGTCCTGGCAGCTGGGGAACCTTTCATGCCTCTCTCCACATCCTTGGGATACGAGCTCTTTGAAAAACAACCATGCAGTGACATTTAACAGAAGGCTGGACTGACTGACATGGACTTACCATTTTTCCTCCTGGAAGTTCATTCCTTCAGGCTGTGGGGGGTGCAGCTCTGCAGTCTGACACAGAGAAATTTCTCCAGCCTTGAGTGTTCATGGCCTGTCAATAAAAAGAGGCTTTCAGTTACACAATGTCATCACACAGTACCTTTCACAAACACTAAATTCAGGTTAAAAATGTCACAGCAAAACAGGAAAAGCACCACACAGAAAACTGCCTGTGAGGCATTTTATTTGTATGTCTTGAAATAATAAAAAAAAAAAAAACTCAGAAAAATTCCTGACACATCATTCTGGTTAAAGCCACACAAATCAGAACACAACTTCTCATTCAGGCCTGGTCATTACAAATATTGGGAGTACCTGAAAAGAAAGAGACCAATTTAATCTGCTTAAACTTTGCCTCTCATATGCACACATAAAGAAATCCTTGTTTCATTGTAAAAATCATAGATGGATGTCTTTAAGATTGGGTCTAGAAATGATTGTGATTTTACACTGCAGTTTATTCCATATATTTCCATCTTTTTGAGTCACACTGTTCAGCCTCCTACTTATTCTTAATAGATTAATTTGCGATTGCTCCCTCGACATTTCAGCCTTTCATGATGGAGAGCAATTCCTCTCATTTCACTCATCAAGGCTCCATATAATAATGAAAGTTCCCATAGGTCACCTCTGTCATGCCTTATTTCCTTAACCCCTTTAGCCTTCCACCCTGATAAGCGTTCTTAAACCTAGAGCTGTCTGGGTTAAGGCAAAAAAAATAAAATTTCTCCTGCAAGTGATTCTGTATTGCACCAGTTTTATAGAAAATGTGACTGTAACCATGTGATTTCAATTCTCCAACTCCTTTACATTGTCATAATATCCTATTTGTTTTTCCCAAGTAGTTATACACACAAAACTGCTGAGATTCTTCTCTAATAACCCCAGGTCTCTTTTTTCCTTGGTACACTGAATAATAAGAATTCTGCTGTGGTTCACTAGCTCTAGACCTACTGTTATAGCCACTAAAAGATCCAAATCATCCTCATCTGGGTGAGAATTGCTTCTTACTTGTTTGCTTAATCTTTGCATTGGGCAGAATAATCAATGTCTGCTATTTTAGTTGTTAGAATATTTCAGAATAAAACTGATAGGGAAGGTTCTGAGCTGCCATACATTGGCATGTCCCTAACATCACTTCACTGGTCCAGCTTCACACACTAAATAGATGCTACAAGAAAAACCTGGAGGGCACGCTGCCAATTTGAATTTCCCAGTTTCTCCTTGTGACCAATAGATGCTTCCCAAGTTGTGGCTCTGCTCTGTGATCTAAATGGATGCAGGGGAAAGTCGTGACAAAACCTGCAGGCAAACAAGCAGGCTCTGGGTGCGAGTGAGGGGGCAGCTGGAAGTGTCCAAAAGTAGCCCTGTCCTCCCAAGAAATCCACATTAAACCAACTAACCACGGCGTTTATTGAAAGAATTATTTTACATTGCATCGTATTCCAAGTTGTCTCTTCCTTTGTGCAATCTGTCCGTTCCACAGGAGACAAAATATTTCTGACCAGCTAAATAGAACAGCTGCCATTCCCACACACAGCTTTGAGGGCTGTGCATCTTTAGGGGGAGGATACAACAGCTAGCTCAAAGCAATTCAGTGCTGATTGGGTTGGGGATAATTTTCTGGCAACTAAGGATGGGATTGAGACCAAAAAATAATTTCAAATAACTGCGGAGGAGTCACAGGATAGCAACACCTTCCCGTCTCCAGAGACCTGGAATTGATTTGAACTGGTCTACCACTTAAATGGAGAAAAGCTATTATCCCATCACTAATCTCTTGAGCCATTCAGTCCCACTTGAAGCAATTTTTTTTCTTCAATAAGCTATTTTACATATTTCACTCAGCCCCCAATCTATGGGAGAAGCTTATCACATGATTTGTTTAAAAAGATAAATACCTCTCCCCTTGGCATTTCTGTTTATTCTGGGGTTTGTTGCTAACATGACAGAACTATTAAACATGTTCCTCCTCTTCTCTCCTTATGGAGCCCTGCTTTTCTTCCTACCATTCCCAAAATAAGACAACTTCTTGTTAGTTTTTGGAAGAAGACCCAGCCTAGAAACGTGTGTTCTAGGTTTTATTCTACATAAATGTAAATGTATTGCCCTCGACCATTATAGCAGCCATCAGTGCAATGCTGATACCCACTCCACACTCAAAAAGGGTAAAATCCAGGATTTGCAGTTAAAAAAACAGACAATTGCTAAAGATGCAAAAGCAATCTTAATTGTTTTGGTGCATTCATGGGCAAAAGGTGGACGCAGTGCCCACAAGTATGCAAAGATGTTATCATTATTAAGAATGTCTTAAAAATTATGTCTTTGGTGCCTGAAATGAGGGAGGCCAGAGCTGCAGTTTGGTGGTAGGGCCACACTGGCCCAGCAGGAGAATTCTTTGGAGAAATCAAACACAGGTTCACGTTCAAACCTCTCCATTTCTCCCACTGTTTTCCCACTATTCTGTGTGCTCACAGGAGCCTGTGGTGTCCCCTTCATGCTTTCCCTTCGTTAAGCTTTTCCTCTGTAGTTCCTCCCAGAATTTACTCAGCCTTCCTCCATCACCCCCAGAACTGGAATCCATGCCTTTGAAAATCCTGGGCTTCCCTCATTTCCAGGCAGCTCATTTCATCTCCTGCTCACCCCACAGCTTACCCTGCTGGAGCAGCACTACTTTAATACTGCTCCTCTGGCAGCAATTAGAATCAAATCAGCACCAGGCTGTTTATAAAAAGGGATGTTGCTGTAATGACACTATCAATTCTTCCAAACATTGTAGCTATTTATCAAGTGATTAAAGTAGAGTAACTTACTCCAGGTTTACTAGCCTATTTTCCATTGGAACTTAAAAGGTTTTACTGCCTCAAGTATGCCACTTGGACTGCTAATAATTTCAATTTTATTACATTATCATATTTTTTAGATTTATTTCTAGGTTTTGCATAAGATTCAAATTGTTACCCAGTTGATGAAATAATGTGAATTTATCTTGGTCAAAAATCACATTAGGATAATTATCTTGCCCTTTTGGCAGATAATTTTGTTTGTAAGATATTGAAAATGCTTATTTTTTGTCTTCCTAGCCCCTCATTCTTGCACAAGAGGCTATTTTTTTCCTGACACAGGCAACTCCATCTCCCTCTCACTGTCAAGAGCTGCCAGGTCCCCTCCATTTCCCCCTCTCCATCAGGGGGAAACCAAACAAAAAGGTTTGCTCCTGTCTTCCACCCCCCTAAAGCAGCAGGATGCAGATAACACTGCAAAATTAAAGACAGTTTAGTCAGATACTAAATACTTGCTAGAACTCCCAAATGATCAGGAAGATGCCACTTGTCCAGGGTCAGAAGAAAGTTGCAGCAGCTAAGGCTGGATTAAGCAAATCTTACCTGATCATCTGGCCAGGGTCTCTGACCCTGCAATGTCTGAAAAGCCACCTGTGATCTCCATCATCAGCACTTTGATTAACTTAAATCAGATTTTACCTTTTTTTTTTTTATTTTTTTTTTTTTATTTTATTTTATTTTTTTTTTTTTTGGTGAAAAATACTTAAAATACCACTTATTTAGATGAAAAAAATAAAATCAACTTTGGGAAATACTAAATGTCAAGTTCTATTTAGAATGCATGAGGTTTCCTTTGTACCTACACAGCATTACTGTAAAATAAGAATTTATACTGACGTGTTTTAAGTTGATATAAGAATTAGTAAAATAAAATAGCTCCTTCTACTTTATTAAGGGCACATGCTGCCTAGAAGTGATGGAAACAACTCTTTTACAAAACAAAATAAGTGGCAGTCTGATGTAGAAAAAGGAGAGTAATATCCTGAGTGCTGAAGAAGTTAAAGGAGGATTTTTCAATGCTTAATTCTAATATCCTAATTCTAAATTTCAGTGATTCTAGGTCTACCAAGCACTCATGACAGAAGTATCAATAAACAGATACAGGGTAATATTCAAAAAGTTTTGAGGAATGATGTTGAAATACGAACCTTTTTCTGAGCAAAATATTTTATGCAGCCTAGGAGCTTTACAAAAGCAATTCTCTCCTTGTGTTTTTCCCTACTTCTTGTTTAAGAGCCCAGGAAGCTACAGGGGGTATTCCCATCTTTATTCTGCTTTAATATATGCAGAGAAAAAGAAGCAATCCAAAATTGGACAACACCTAATTCCCAAAGCAGAGGCGAAACAAACTTTGCTTTAAACATTTGGTCCGTGCTCCAGTTTGGTATTAAAGTGAAGCTCAGTTTACACATTTGTGTTATTTCTGATGGCAATGCTGTGGAATGTACACAGCCAGAAAATCAGAAAAATGCATTTTTGGGGAGAAAACATCTAACTTTGCTGTTGCTCTGAATCCCCAGGGTGTCAGTGTCCGTGGGGACAAAACCGTGGGGACAGCACAGCCAGGACAGGGGAGCAGCTCAGGCTCCCTGCACTCTGGATCTCAGTGGAGTCACAGGGAAATTGCACCAGCAATTTGTATAAATCACGACCCAGACGGGTTGGCAAAAAAAAGTTTGAGTGCTTTGCCTGCTCTGTATCTCTGAACATTTTTTCTCTTGTAATGACACAGTGAAGAAGCTGATGATGATAAATATGGAGTGTATCACCCTGTCCTTTAACTCCCTCCTTATTGCTTTTGCAACATATTACATGCATCTCAAAAAAATTAAACATGTGACATATGAATTCAGTTCATGCTTTTGGGGGGTTAACAAAATCCTGAGAAACCAAAACGTTGAAAATCACTTGTCAAAACGTTCTGGGATGAAGTAGTTAAGCTGTCATCAACAGCTTAAATACTGTTTATTTGAATATGTAAAGCAACTTTTTGAAAGAAAGCAAAAGTACCGAGTCTGTTGATCAGAGTTCTTTCTCCACATGTCTTAATTCTGCTTCCCTGATCTCCTGGGAGGGGGAAAAAAAAAAAAAAAAGAAACTTCAAATGAAGTGCAAGGGCATAGACACCCTCAGTGAAGAAAGCTCTTTGCTGCACTGACACAACTGATGTGACAAAACATGGCAATGGTATTACCATGGCACTGCAGGATTATTACTCCACGGTGCCCATTATTTGAAGTGGAGTTACTCAGTGCTTACCACAAAACAGCAAGCAGCATTTTGCAGTAACACAATAAATAACCCATGTCATCTCTGTATCTACACCTTTTGCAGGAGCAGATACAGAGCCAATCTAAAACCAAATCTAAAAGTGCTATAATAATGCTGGAATGACATGCCTCTTAAGCTGTTTACAGCTGACAGACTCAGTGAAATGGTTTGACAAGGGAGAACACAGTATGTGTTGACAGCCCTGCTTAGTTCATATTTGAAAGGCAAAATTAAAGTCATACTTTTACAAGGTGCAGGGCTCTGCTCACCTGAAGGACATTCTCTTAAGCAAGGCATGGTATTAAGCCCTGCCATCCTCCTCCTGTCTCCCATTTTTATGTGTAGGCCACTAAGTGGGACACCTCAAAAACCAGTCCTGACTGCCTATCTCAGTAATTGCTTGTGAAAACGTATCATTTAGAAAAGTATGGAGAGAGCAACAGTGAGAATAGCCATAAATGTTCACCCTCTGTAATTTAGGGGAGCACAGCAACATATGGGCAGCATTTGGCTTTTCTTACAGCAGGCAGCACTATCAGGAAAGAGCAAACAAAGGCTGAGTACAAATCCCCTCTGTCCACAGAGACACCTTTCACTTGATTACAGGATATGAGAGAAAAACATAAAGACACAGTGAATCCTAAAAAAAATAGGAAATAAGAGCTAAGATAGGTCAGAGGAAAGGGCTGGAGACAGGCACTAGGAAAATCAGAACTGTTTGGCAGAACTTACACAGCTCTAAGGCAGTGGGAAGGCTCAGAGGATAAATGATGGTCAAAAAAATAGGCCCTCACTTCCTACCTGGTCTTTGCTAAACCCATTGGCTGACAGCAACCAGGTGCAGTCAGCAACTCTTGTGGTGGTCAGTGAGAATAATTTGGTGGGCTCAGGCCAGCTACGATTGAAGAGGTTTCTTCACTGCAAAGGTTCTTGCTATTGCTTGGCCCCTCACTGGCCATGGGAAGCCACGAGCATTTTCCTTCCCTGCCACTCAGAGGCTCAGTTAGCATCGGGCAGGTGGCCCCGAGGAGGGAACAGCCAACACCTGCTATTCCTTTTCTGTGGATAAACTGCAATGCCAGTCAGTCCAGCTCTTTTAATGAGCCCTGTAATTGGTGAAAATGAGCCCAAAGTGGCCAAATGAAATCATCTCGCTGAGGGAACTATCAGGAAAGTTGTGGATTTGGAGGCATAGGATGCCATTGCCTTGGCACTGGACTGACTCCCCCAGGTGAGTCAAACAGAACCAAGGAGCCTGGCTGCTGGCAGCACCTGCCTTACAGGTGAGGCAGAGCTGTATCCAAGTGCAGCCTCAGCCCAGGCTTTGTATGAAGTGGTTCCAGACAGTTCCAGTCTCTGTGTTTGGAGCCCACTGGCAGATCACAAACAGGGACTGCACAAAACTTCTGGCTGAAGCTGCAGTTCAGGAATTGGAATGGAGTGGAAGTGTTTTTTCAGACTAATGGAAGTTTTGCCTACATATTTCTTCCCCCACATGAAGGTCATCAAATGTTCATGTGCCAAATGTTAGAATTGATGCCATCCTAATGAACTCTGAAAACATTTTCCTGTCAAAGCAAATAGAACAAGTTGACATCACTGATCCCAGCATCGACCAAAGAGGAAAAACAAACAAACCATCAGTTAAAAAACCAGAGGGGTTTTTGTGTTCTAAGTTCAAGGATGTGAGTCCAAAAGTGCAATGACAAAGGGGAGCACGGTGCAGATGACAAAAGGGTTACACTCCCTGCAAAGGAATTTGGTCCCGAGGGAAAAAAATTGCCTCAGCATCAAGGTCAGGAATATTTGGGCTCGCCCTGCTCCTCCTGTGTGGCACACGAGATCCCTTGTGTCTGGGCTGTGCTGGGTTATTACCTGTGACATGTGCCACGGGCTAGGACCTGAGTGGAGAGTGAAGCCTAGAACTAAGCCCTGACAGAAGTTGCAGAATGATTACTCTTAAAAGCGAGCCAGCAGCTCTCAACTTGTCTACCAAGAAACTTTTTCTCTGCTGCTTAAGCTGCCTGAACTTGCAGCTTTCTCTTCCTCCATCTCCCAGGGGATCTCCCAAACCATCTCTCCAGGTATAAACCATGGAATGGCAACCCTGCTACGGCTGGATGCAAGTGCAAAGGAAATGTATCTTACAGCTGCACTGCTAAATTGGGGTTTGGGAAATCCAGAGACATTTCTTCCTTCTAACACATGATTCCTCTATGTCCCTTGGCAAACTCGTGAAATCATTCCACATGGGAAATAACCATGCCTTCTCCTTTGCCTCTCCTGCTTGTTCAGAAATTTGGGACAGAGCTCATCTTGCTGTGCACTCTTTCTAGCAAAGAAATGTCAGACCACAGCCTCGGTGGGTAGCTTGGTGTGGTCAGTATACAACTAATTAAAGCTAATTATACCTTTCCCACAGCACAGAGGAAAAGACACAGACTTTCTGCAGAGTGCACAGTGGGTATGCAAGCCTGGAGAAAGCAGGTAGGTGCCAAGAACTGATGGAGTCCCAATATTAATATTTCTCTTCAGCTTCTCTGGCCATTTTGTGAAGGGGATTTTTCACAGAAATTGCTATAGGATACAAGTCCTGTTGAAAAGTACAGCATTAAATTTGGGAATAATGACAGAGGAACCAGACCAGAATTGAAAGGATGATACATATTTTGTTGTCCTTACATCAAATACATTTCCTTTTTATGTAGTGCTTTAATTTCCAGATCTCCCATGCTCACCCTGTGCCATCACCCATGTATTTTGAACTGAAAGGTATTATCTCAGCTCCCATTTCTCCAAAAGTCACTTGTAATCTCAGTCACTCTCCAACCCTGCAGTTTTCCTTCTCCTTGACAAGCCTGACCACTTAAATTTCTATCAGCTCAGGCAACATTTGCCCACACCCCTTTCTGTTCCTATCTCATTTCTTCCCCTTCCAGTTTTTGTGATGCCATCATACATCTATGCCAGCACACAGAGCATGCAGCAGTAGACATATAGATCCTGACTGTGTTCAGAAAAGGGGAAAGGTTGAAGTGAATAACATCCCGTGTGTGAATGATTTCCTTGCTGGCTATACTACACTGAGCTGTGCTTTCATACCCTGTGATGGATGTGAGTTATGGGTCACTCCCTCACTTGTGAAAATAAATGTACAACACTTGCCAATTGTTATACTGTATATTACAAAATTCTATCGTTTAAGATTTGTGCACTTAGCAGACCAATCACACAAACAATACAGGTACAGCACAACAGCAGTGCCAGCTTTTTTTTTTCCATTGAGACAGACAGACACACAATCACCCTTAGCCATAAAGTCTAGATGGGGACATTTTATGGACAAAGACTTCATCATATCCAGAGTTTGCCTTGGGTGCAGTAGACTTAGCATGTGTTAAGTAATGCTTAAGTGATTTGCTGAAGTGGCCTAATAGCACAAAACACTCCTGGCTCTATTTGCTTATAGATACATTTCAAAGTACTGATTGAAGTCTGTAGTGCCCTAAATGGTCTGGCAACCAGTTATTTAAGAGATATCATCTCTCCTTATAAATTTTATGTGGTAATTGAGAACTACCAGTTGGTTTCTTTTCCTGGTGGGCAGTGGGATGTCTTAAATGAGAGAGACATGAGCCTGGAACCTGTCCTGACCAGCCTTCAGACACAGCAGTGCTCCGGAGGACGATTTCAAGGAGAAATAAGAAGCTGTTCTCTTCAGTGAGACAAACATCAGTTCATCTCTTGAAAAATCTTTTACATCATGTATGTTAGAAAGAGCCTGGCTGAGATAGATGTTCAGAAAAGCTGTTCCAGAAACCTTTTTCTCTTTCTCCTGTAACCACCAGGGTAAAAGTGCAAAACTTGCACTCTTGCATGCACCACGTGTGCCACGAGGCCTGAGCTGTCCTTGCTTCCAGGAAATGTCACCAGAGAGACTTGAAATCCTCCTGATCCCACCTCCAAAGGCTCCCTTAAAATCCTCCCAGGGCCACTGGCACACCTTAGCTAATGAGAGTGTCTCCTGACCACCTGGATTTTATTTACAGCACGTGTTCCATTTCAGGTTCACTGTCACTGGCAGGAGCTGCTGAAGCCCTGGATGCCCTTATCTGCTTTCTTCAGGAAAACAGATACATAAAATACATAAGATAGCAGGGTTTTCAGATTAAATGCTACAAACACAGATTAAATTACATGCTCTTCATTCCTTTAAGGAACACTTTTTCATGGCATTCTATTCCAAGTTTCCAAAATGATTTCTACTTCCATTCATACATTCCCCATCTATTTAGAAATATTTAAAACACAGCAAAGAGAGAATGCATTAATGGACAGAAGTGGCCACATGGAGTTCAGAACTGTCCCCCAGCCATTCCTGAACCTGAGCTGAGCCCACCCAGGGCTGTTCAGGTGTCTCCAGGGGACAACCAGAGGGGTCCCCAGCAATGGGGAAAGGTGATCGTGCCACAACCCCTTCTCAAAATCAAAATACTGACACTTAGGATAATCAAGAATGAAAGCACTGCCCTCATCTCTGTTTCCATGATGCCAGCAGAGACTGTCTGGCCACTTTCTTGAGGGGCAGCTTGATTCAGGAAGGTTGCCCTGATGAAAAGGAACCAAGAAAGACAAATAGGCACCCACAAGCTGACAGCCTCAGTGGGTTGTTTTGCTGTTTGCTTTAGTTCACTGGCTTAAAAGGGTCAGCAACCCTCATCCTGAGGACCCTGTTAGTGAAGTGGCTTCCAGCAAAACATATAATTAACCTTTGGAACTCACTGTAGCAGGATATCATTGAGGAAGCATATGAGAAAGATTTTAGTTTTTTTAAAAAGGAGTGTATATAGGCAACTCTAAGGACACGAATATCAGTGTTTTTACTACAAAGAATTCACTGGTTACAGCCACCAAACACTGTGCTCCTGAGAATCAAGAATAAGCAAAACCAGGGACTAATAATAAATTCCTCACTCACTAAATGATAGGTGAATAAAATGGGTAGAACCAGTAAGAAGAATCTAGACTGCTCAGAGTCTTCAGAAAATGCCACTCACAGAGGCAGGAGTAGAAACTGCAGTTGGTGAATGGACACTTCATCTATTCCACCACACCAAATTTTGTCTCCAGCCCTTTCCTTCACATTCACTGTACTTTCTAGCTCCCATGTGATGGCCTTTCACAACCTTAGAACAATTAACCAAATGTGCATAAACCCAGGCTGACCACAAGGATCTAACAGGCAAGCTGAAAGCAATATACATCCAGAGAAGATTTTAAAGAATCAGGAACCGACCAAAACCATTTTGTTTTACTGTGTGGGAGGCTCACATGGCTTCTGCTGAGAAGGACCCAACTGACAAACCTGCCTGAGAATGGCATCCTTCAGGTGGCTTCTGTCAGAAAAACACTGAAATCCCTGGGTTAGAGGGACAGGGCAGCAGACAGGAGACATGAGATACTTGGAGTGCACTGACATTTGGAGCACTTTGAAGCAGTGAGACTCACTACCCTCCCTGAGCACAGGGAAGGTCTGAAGTGTGCAGTGCATGCTGAACCATCAGCATTCTGGCAGTGAGAGTGTGTGGAAGGATCTGTGCACAAAGGATGCCACAAATTCTCCCATTTTGTTACCATTAGTATGAGAATAATCAAGAAAACACATCTTTAGCACTACTTATCAGAGAGGCAGAAATTGTACATCATTAGGAAACTAGTGTCATGTAACTCAAGCTCTCTCCTCATCTTGGATCCCCTCACATTCATCAGCCCATTCCAGGTTTGAACAGGTAAGCCTCTAGATTTGATCCAAAGGATGTTCACAAGCTAAAATATATATATATATATATACATAAATTGGAGTTTTGACTTTAACTCTTCTCAATTCAAAGCCAAAATGTCTTTGTGTGTAGTGGTGTGGAAAAAACCCAAACCTTAACAAAAGCCCCTACAGCCCTGTGAAACACAGAAAGGGAAACTATGCTGTGAGTTCTCACATTAATAAAGACTCAAATGGATTGATTCTAGAGAACTTATTAAATAAAATTTAGTTAGGGTCCTTTTGTTTTGATGATTGCACACCACTTAATTTTTATGAGCTTGATTATGCCTTTAAAGCACATTCCAGCAGAGGGCTGAGGTGAAAAAGCCTCTCCAGGGAGGATGTAGCAGAAGGAAAAGCCTCTGGGATGTGCAGGAGTTCAGCTAATCCTTTCTAGGCATGTGTTCAGCATTACCTACTTGCAGCTTTTGCACTTCCCAGTGGAAAAGCAAATGGCTAGGAAACTTCTGCCTCCTTCAGCCCACTGTGCCCACGTTTGAGAGGGGGCTGATCTAAACCCCCCATCAAGCCTAACATCTGCTGGCTTTTTTCTGAGTTATTCCACTTAGAGACTCGGTCCCATCAGCAAACCCTGGAATTTCTCAGGAAGGATGGAGATTAGGCACCTCCTGTAATATTGCATGGCAGTCAACGCTGGCAAGTTCATAAAAACTCTCCATTTCTCACTCTAGAGAATGTATTAGGACTTAAAACATAGAAAATGTTTTACTCAGACCTAAGAATGATCTGGCCCTCTCACCTGCCCAGGAGACCAAGTTGTAACTAACACTGAGGGTCTGAAGCTCTTCAATCCCAAGGCTACTGTACCTCAATCTCTTGATAAGCAGGTGCTGCTCCTTCCACTTCACTTGCCAGCTAAGAGCACTGCTCACTTCCTCAGCACAACAAGCTTTTAGCAACTGGAAAGAAAACCCACTAGAAACGGCATAAAACATTGTTCATCGTGTTTGAGGTCCTTGAAACAACTTCAAAGCACATTCCACCCGGTGCTAAAACAATTCCAGTGCCTCAAATGCACCTTCCTTCCCTTTAGTGCTCTTACATATTGAAATGTACATGTGTGTTTCCAGCAACCCAAGCCCTCGCTTTAATCCATGGATGCAAAAACGTTTCCTTCAGATTCACTTTGAGAAAGGATTTTGGATGATAAAATGCAGTGTGCATCACCTGGTCTTCCCAGGGTCTGCTGTCATAGTCCCTGCAGCAGCAACCAGCCATGCCAGCCCTTGTGGGGAGAGGTGCCACAAGCCTCAGCCACTTCCTGGGGTGCTTCAGGTGTCAGCTCAGCTTCTCCAGAGCAGCTGCCTTCATCTGCTGAAGGCTGCCTGCCTCTCTAGTTGGGCCACAGCTCTTTGAGGTGACCTGGGCTACAAGGGCAGCAGAGGGACAGAGCTGCTGCTTGTGTTCCTGGGCTGCCCCACATCCTCCCCTGCCTGTGCTATAGGAGCTGTGTGTGTGTGTTTTGGGCATTCTGTCCGTGTTTTCCTTCCTTTTGCCCCCATTTTCCCTCTATTTTGTGTCCCAGCCAAACGCTGTATTACAAGGAGTGTTTGGAAAGGTTAAAAAAAAAAAAAAAGTCAACCTGGGCAGATCAGTGGGGGAAATTGAAGCTGAATTTAGAGACAGACTCAGAAGGAATGAGAAATGCCCATTTTTACTGTTAATTCCGAACAAATCCTTCCCTGTCCTGCCAGCAGGGATGGGCAGCACCGTGTATGCCCATTCCTGGTGGGAATGTGTCCCCGTGGTGTCCCACAGCCCTGCCACCCGGGAGGGCTCCTCCAAGGTGAGGGATAAAGGAACAGCAGGGCTGATACTGTGGCTAATGTGGCACAAGGTTCCCTCAGCACAACGTGCCCCAGCTAATGAACGCACTGCCCCAAGTGCAAACAAGGCAGGAAAGGTTCTGTTTTCAAAGCAAATGTATTGCACTTCAATGGAGATTTTTTTTTTCCCCCCTAAAAAGTTTTAATATACACACTAAATTAAGCTTGAGAAAAGGGGACATTTCATCTTTAATCTATTTACTTCTGAATATTTAACATACAATTCTGGCACCAATCACCAGATTTAACTGGAAAATTACTCACTAATCTGTTTGCTTATTTGGAATAATTGGGTAGGCTGCCAGGGAAGAGGATTTCCTACCCTGTTTAATATCTCAGTTAGTAGTCCAATTTCAGCTTGGCGGCATAATTACTCTGACAGAGCTGTAGCCACAGGGCCTGTGAGTGGGGCTGCTTTTTAAACCGTAAATTATGGAGGATTAGCATTTATGAATTTTAAATCAGGGCTGTGGTAGGAGACACTAAAGCTGCTTAGAGCTTGCAAACCACTGCATTCAATCACCAGTCATTAACACATTCCTTCCCAGGACTTTCTGCAATCAGGTTTAATAAAAAGGTATTTTCTAACTTGCTTTAAAATATTGTGGCTCTGTGTCTCCAGTGTAGCACCAGAGATAGGGAGATGCACTTTCCAGGCAAAAAAAGCACCACAATTTAATTTGACCCTGGTTTACTCCCACATAAGATGTTAAAGGGGCAATCTCCTCTGCTTGAGCCCTGCCATTTCTTCTACCAGATGGATAACACGTGGTTTGATCCCCCACTAAAACAATTTCAAACATTAAAAACTGCTGAAAAATCAGAGCAGCGATGTGGCTGATTGGCAGAGATCTGCACTCTGCTGTCCCCACAGCTCAGGAGCTTTGCCTTGTGAGCTCTCCACTGTTGTGTTTGCCTGTCAGGCTCACGATGAGCCATTATGGGGTAAATCCTTCCTTTGATGTAGGCATGTAGCTTCTTTTAAGGCCAATGAGAGTTATGTACATGCACTGAGGGCAGAATATTTCATGCCCTGAAGAAGTCTTAGGGAAAAAACCTGCCAAAAATCACACGGCTTTGAACTTCGAAGTTGCTCCACTTGGGAGCCTAAAGAGCTCTGGAGCCCTAAGACATGCATCCAAATGCAAATGCTGAGCCCTTCTTACTCCTAAACATGTGCATCTCTCCCTCTGTGAGCCTGCAGTTCAGCAAGGCTGTGAGTCAGTCCTTCACATGACCCTTTCCAAGGCCAAACACAGGAAACCTATGATTTTTACATAGAGAGTTCTCATACATTAAATTATATCTCTATATTTTAATAACAATTCATAGGTATGGAGAGCTTCCTATCAGAAAACAGAAGACACCAGTGAAACTTATGTGCAACAAAATAAGAGAAAAAAGGTGGCAAATTGGACAGAGCAAAACTTGATCCAGCGCCTGCCACTAAAACCTGATGAAAACAGTTTAAAAGGGAGCCTAAGTGAACTCCTCCCACAGTCTCCCGGTGCAATTAGCTCAGAAACTCCGAAGAGCTCTGTGCTCTCAAAGCCACCTCCGGGAAGGGGCAGGGATTCCCTGGATTGCTCAGCCGTGGGGATTTGCACACCCTCCTCCTGCTCAGAGTCTCTCAGCACTGACCTCTGACACAAGCAGGGTACCAGCTGATGATGCATTACACTGCAATCAACAGTGCTATTCACTGGAGCAACCAGATGATTTCAGATTCCCAAACCTCATTGAAAGTCGCTGGAAATTAGGCACTTTGAAAAGTCGACACTTTTGAAAATGCCTTTTAATCTCCTAAATTACTCATGCTTTTGAAAACTTTACTCATGCTAAGTACTTTGGGGGCCTCAGTCAGTGAAAGCTAAACTGAAAGACTCTAAGGAAGGGCCATTTACACAGAGCCCTGCTCAGCCCTTATCTCTCCTCTATCCTCCTGGCAACAATAGACAGAAGGAAAACGGAGCTCTTGGCAACACCAGCCCTGTGCCAAGAATTAGTCTGACAGAGTGGCAGGTCCCCAGACCCTATTAAGGCTACTCAGACAGATGGATTTTTTTCCCTACTGCACCCTGAACAGGCTTTTTCTAGCTGACCTCCTTCCTCTGAAGGCTGAGTGGTACCACAGCTTCTCCTCAAACTGCAAGAAAGACGCAGCCTTTGCTGCCACAATTTGAAGAACAATTTGATCACTCCTTGGAAGGTGCAAATGTCCACGTCCCAGGAACCAGCCCCATGCGTTGCTCCTCCTTCAAACCTCTCTTTGCCTCCACATAGCTGAAAAGCCTTTCCCAGTTCTGCTTTCTGATTGCCCCACAGCATCCTCACTGATTGTTTTGTGTGCACACATGCAACAGGGGGACAAGTGTTCTGAGAGCAGGGGAGAAGCAGCAGCATCTCTTTAGCATTCAGAGTCTGAGAGCTGCTTCTGAGCAGGTTTTGCCCCTTTGAGGAGCAGTTAAAGGCAAGGAATGAGCACACACAGGTAACAAGGATGAAGTCCTCCCCAGACTATATTTAAGTGCTGCTTGTCTAGATGATGAATTGAGATTTCAGCAGGTGGCAAGGCCTTGATGTGGAGCTGTGTCTGAGCCTGGTGTGTGTCAGGACTCACCTGGTCCCTACAAACCAGAGCAGTGCCCAGCCTCTAACTATGGGGGCCATTCTTTGCCTGAGCCCAGAGTTCAGTCACCCAACTGCACCTTATCTAACACACCTCTTCAAACACCCTCACCCGTGTCATCCATCCCTCTGTGGAGGGGACAGAGGCACATCACAGGGAACTGGGGAAAAAAGCCATTTCAGTCAATGCTGTGCATTGCTTGGACAAGCAGCAAACAGCAGGACATTCCCCAAGGGCTGCTCCAGTTGGCTTTGGGAGCATTGCTGTGATGTCTGCAGAGACAACAGAAGGGCTACAACACAGGCCAGATCCAAAACTCTGACAATCAAAGCCTGAAAGGAAAAATCCCAAACGATTTAGACTCAACTCCCACACAGCATCTCTAAGAAGCTTCAATCCCTCAGCATTTGGGCAAAGAGCTATGGCACTTTCTTATTCCCCTCTGTACTATGCAATTGCCTCAAAATGTTGGCTGCAGCCAGAAGTTACATTTTAGTCCCCATAAATCAAAGGGAATGGAATATCCTCTACATTTAATGTCTGCATTTCTTATCCCACAAGGTTTTTCTCTATGGCCCTGAAAGTACTTCACAACTTGCAAAAGGAGAAAAACTTCTCCCAAAGCAGGGACGGGGGGAGAAATTGCACCTTATAAATAAATATATATGCACACACAAGTGACTGATAAAACTTTGACTTGGAAATCTCCCTTCAGTAGGCTTAATATGCTTCCTCTGCCTGAGAAATGTATGATGTGTAAAGCCATCCTGCCTGCCTCCTCCTCAAAGCCACCTGAGCAATCTCCTTTCATTGGCCATGGGGCTTTACAAGCAGCTCCTCTGTACAACCAGGTGGCTCAGCCTTTGGTGTCACTTTTCTGCCACTGCAGATAGAAGCATTTTAGACCCTTTAAATTTACCTCTCTGTGGCTGCTTGCTGGCAAACAGAGCCACCCCCATTTCCTCTGGCACAGGAGTGGATCCACTATTGTTCTGAGTCCTTTCCAGTACTGTAACAAGACTGGATCCTTCTCACCTTCTCACAGAAAAATGATCAGTGAGATGCTGTGGACAAGAAAGCCCCTAAAATAATTAAGAGCTGCATCTTCTCTTAGCTGGTTATACTGAGTACGGTATCAGTAGTAAAACTGCAAAAATCCTCCAGCATGCATTGTTTAGTTGTGAAGGGAAAGATAGACAGTAAAGAATTTGGTGATTGCCACTAGCAACTCAATGATCTTTTTCCTGAAGGAAAAACAAAAGGCTGCTGCATGAAGACTGGTGGTATGAGCTACATGGAGTTCAATACTCCACAGGCTCAGAACCTGTATAATTTCTCAGTTCTGCAAACTGTAACCTTTTGGCACTAGCAAGAAGGGAGAGGAGTTTTCATGCTGCTGCTCTAAAGGATGGAGTTTGGGTCATCTCAGCCATCCAGAGCAGCAGGCCTTGGTGGCCATGGAACACAGGTCACATCCTTCTGCAGAGCTCCAAACACAGAACCATTCAGAGCACTTCACTGCCAGCAGCTCCACAGACCACAGTGCACTGGCCCCTCAAATCCTGCTTCGTGGTGCTGTGACACCCAGTGTTTCCCATTGGTTTTTATCACACTTTTGGTCTCATGGCACATGGTGAAATTGCTGTCTCAAAACCATGCAGCATGCTCGATACCTTGCTGTAACCTTTCAGTTCATGTGTGAATTTCTCTTATTTCTGTGAAGCCAGGAACCTGATGAATGCCAGCTGAGACTCTTTTCATTATTGTTAAGGGGATAGCTAACGAGTCAAAGCACATAAGCCATTTCTCATGTATAGCTTGATATACCTGTATACTGTAGGAGAGCATAATCCCATAAAGCCCAGGTTTCAAAATAATTCTCTCATTGGAGAGCACACGGGACTCATCACTGGAAAATATACTGGTCAGGATTGTAGATCTGCAGAAATTCTGTGAGACAGGAGATCAATGAGCATGCCACCTAATCACACCCTGGGCAGCAAAAGCCTCAGCACTGTCCTACAAGCACTGGGAAGTTTTACAATGGCTTGGCTGTGCCTGTTGCATGACAGAAAAGGAAGGACAAAGTTGATTTGAATCCTGGGAGGACAACCAAGCAAGGTTAGAACGAGACAATCCAGATACCAACTGCACAGGGTCACCTCTCTCATTGAAATGTTAGGACTCTTCAGGACACCTTTGTATTGCTGCAAGTGGTTTAATGCCTCCCTCTGCTTCCTGGTTTAACCTGGGGAGAAGCTACTGAGGCAGGGAGAAAGGGCATCAGCTCAGAGAATCTCACACAGAGAGATGCTGCAGTGAAAGTCTTTGAGCTACGTTTTCTATAAAGGGCTTAGTGCATATATTTAGGACATTGGACTGCAAGAAATTCACAAGTTTTTACCATGCTCAGATGGAAAAAACACTTCAGCTGCAAAAACAATATCTCCCTCCTGTACCTCCTTGTACATAACAGACAACTTCTCCCACAGGCAAGCTGAGAGAACTATAAGGTCTTATTTTTCTTGCCAATGTCTGCCAGATGGTACCAGCCCAGCCACTCCTAGGCTCTGGAAATACACTGCTGAAGGAACTGTTCCCATGGGAAGGGGAGTGTAGAGTGTGTAAATAAGGTCCTCTGGAGGGGTCCCACTCCAGCATCACTCCCTGAGCATCAGAAGAAGGCAGGACTCTCTTTCTGCTCTTCCTAAATTTTCTGCTGTTAGTAAGAACATCTACATAGTAAAACACAAAAAAATCCTCCCTTAGTCTTCCAACCTTCAAAATACCAAGTTTGAAGAGTGAAACTTCTAGACTGCAGATTAAAACTGATTTATCACACCAAAAGGATCCTGAGTCAGGATCCACAGCTGGCGTGACTGACTTCAGTGCAGCAGACTGATTTCTACTGCCTGAGGATCTGCTCTTCCACAGTTAGTGACATCTCAATTTCCTTTTTAATAAGCAACAGGCCCTGTTATAATGGGATATATGGAAGGAGAGATGTAAAAGCTTATAATGTGAAAATTGATTATCATGTACTTCAGCCTATTTCCTGCTGTGCCCTTTGTTTTGGTATGCGTGTTTCATTTCATTACTCCGAGCTGTTCTCCATCTCTGAACTACACTATGAAATACATTAATTATCTCATTATCTTTGGGGCAAAACCTGCAGTCCTCCTTAAAAACCATATTCACTCAAAACCTTCTTTGGGTTCATTAGGGATTCTGAGTGTGATGAGAGAGGACAGGACTGCAGATACATCACAGCACACACCAGATAAGATTTTGGTTCTGCTTGTGCTTCTGTCACTTAAAATAAAAAAAGCAAAACCAAAACCACAGCTCAGTGTAGGTTTGCCTTTTGTTTAAAAAGGTTCAAAATGAAATTGCTCTCAAGTTCCCAACTCATATGGCAGAGTGAACCCATAAGAACTTTTCAAGGCTTAGTAATAAACTTCCAAAATAGAGGAGAAGGGACATGACAGGTAACTTTACTAATAGCCCTACCAGAAGGCATCACAGAAATATGGCAATGTCAACATCCTGAATTAGCCACTATATCAGATAAAAATAACATAATACTTTTATTTTCATAAATAAATCTTAATTAAGAAAATGTCTTCTCAAAGTATAAAGTAGAAGAAGCAGGAAAAAAGTCTCTACAAAAACCTGTGTCACACACTCTCACACTTTGAATTTAGGATCGGGTTGGGGTCATTTTGTAAAGAAAATAATGTTCCAGGCCCATCACAATTTGTGAAAGTCAGGTTAGAGTAGAAGCAAAATTCCCCACCGTCCTCACAAGATTTCTCTCCCTGCTCTTCTGTGCATACACCAGAATGGGTGATGGATGGGAGGCTGCCCCTTTCTAGAGTCCTTGCTGTGTTTTGTGATAACTCATTATATTTCTTTCTTTACAAATAGCCCCATTAACGCTCCAGAATTGAAGAGAATCATAAAGCCTGAAACATCCCACTCCCATTCCAGTGGAGCTAGAGGTATTGTTTCATGAATTACAGAGCTGCCAAAACCTGATTTATCCAAGCGAAGCCTTCAAAGCCGAGTCACAGATATTTATTTATTTATTTGGGATTGTAAAAGAAAATACTTTCTACTGAGATAAGGATGATATAACCTAGCTACAGCTTTATTTAAATTGAATTATGTCTCTTTTATATTTCTTCAACAATATGGTTGATGGAAATGTTTTAGTCCTTGTTTTTTGGGGGCTGAACTAAAAACCTTATTAAACCATTTATAGAAAATTTACAAAACATAAGAGAGTCAAGCTCTTTCAAAGTCTCTGTGGCCTCAAAACCTTATATATTCTGAGATTAGATGTCACTCTTAGTCAGATGATTCTAAACAAGACTACTATAATCCTCTCTGTTATGGAGATATTTATTTTTGTCTGAAAAACTTCAAAGCAGGCCGTGACAGATAATCAAAATCAAAATTTGCATTCCAATGAGAATTTCTTTTTAATAAAGAAGAATAATTCTCACAGTTCCTCTGTGAAGGAGAACTGAGCTCACTTACTTCAAGATTGGGAGGTTTGGGGCCTGGGGTTTTATTTTTTTTTTAATATCTCCCATTCGTCATTATTGAGTAAAGTTTTTACAACTTTTGGGATGAAATGCTGCACCAAGACAAGAAATACAGCAAGGAAACTCAAGCATTGCTTTTTCCTTCAGAATTTTTCCTTCAGGACAAACTCAACAGCCAGGGATCACCATGAAGACACAGCCCCACATCTGCATTCCTGGGTGAATATTCACAAGGTTTTCCACAGGCACCTGGAGCCAGCGTTCAATGGAAGCTGAGAATGCCTGGTCAGGGAATGAACCTGCTTTTCCTTGTGTGCATGCTTTTTTTGAATGTGTTTCCATGTTTCCTTTTTGCATTTTGTAGTGGCAATGGGGAGCTCTGTCTGTGGGGCAGGACCTCAGCATGGCAAACCCTGCATGGCACCAAAATACCTGATTCTTCAAAGACATTCTTGAAAGGTGCTTGAAGAGCATCTCCTCAGGGGCACCCTGCATCCCTGCAGCCTGGAGGGGCTCAGCCAGGGCTGGCAGCTCACCTGGAGCTGCTCAACAGTGATATTGTCCTACCTACCCCATTCCCTCTGGTGAACTTTTGGGAAGCAGAGACATTTGGCAGCAAATGCAGTCCCTGAGAGCTGGGGCCACTGCTGGCTGCCTCTTTACAGGGGCTGTGCACAGTTAAGGGAAGGGGCTTTTCCAGTTCCTAGTAAAGCACCAGCCTGGCCTGAACCTTGCTGTAGCACAGATCTCCTTTCAGAGTACTGCTGGTACCCTTCAATATTATTAACAAATCATTAAATGCCCAGAACCTCAATCTTACACTTAATAATTACACTTAAATCCGTTCACAGAACTATCCTGGAGCTTCCAGATTCCCAGCTTCTACCAAAAATGCTGAAATGGTGGAACCACTCCACTTTCTGGTGCAAACCTCCTCTACTGCCACTTCTCTCCTCCCAGGGACACATTCAGATGAAAATGTCTGCAAGTCTCACAGGTAGGGCGGTTGAGATTTTGTCTACCTGTTAACAGCTCACAGAAATACACAATCTGCAGACCCCAAATCATCAGTTCCTTCACTTACTCATTCACACCACAAGTTAGCTCTTCTTCACAAAGAGTTTCCTGTGTGGAAATCGAGGCCAGCTGCAGCAGGAAGAGTGAAAAGCAGCACAATAAGCAAGGGTGGTCCAGCAAACCTCCAACACTTTTGCCAGGAGCTCCGGAAAGGGCTGCACAGAAACACCAATACTCAATAGAAATAACCTCAGGCTCCCACTCACTGTCACTGGGGCTTTGTACCAGAGGAATCCACTTCATCCCCTGGGAAATGAAAGGCAGAGCAGGACAAGGTGCCAAGAAACTGGGTTCAGTCTGGTGGGACTTTGTGAAGAAGCAGAGCAGCTATTTACATTTGTTTGGGGTAAGCCAAAGAGGCAGCAGGCATCTGTGAGCAGCATCTTGCCAGCCCAAAGTGGCCATGCAACACCTGGCTGAGACACAGCATTTTCTGGCTGCTGTCACAGGGGCCTGGAGAGCAATCTTTGCTCCCAGCACCTCTCCCCATCCCAGGCTTGTGTAGTCCCCTGGATGCAAAGCTGATTTTGTACATCCTTTGTCATGTAAATGAGATACTACAACACTTCTCAGACCCTCTAAGGCAAAAGGGCTGCCTGTAAACTGCAAAATCTCACTTCTGTGTGTTGGGCTGGTCGGCTGCCCCATCCAATCCCTTTCCAGTTTGCCGGGATTTATTTTTACATTTCCTTTTCAGGCAATGCATCCTGGCCCCACATGGGTTTTCATTCACTGTTGCACAATTGCTTTGTTCACACCTCTATTTATTCATTAATTCTTTTATTAGTGGTCATTCCAGAACAGCACTGTGTTGAAACACATATGAAGAAAACCTCAAAAAAAAAAAAAAAAAAAAAAAAATGTGGCTGCACATTACATGGACTGCTTTGATATTCTGATCTCACCCTGTTTAAGTACAGTTCTTGAAAGTGAAGGACAGTGGTGTGAGTCTCTTTCAGTTTAATGCTAGCTTTGCTCATTTAACAATGCAATGGGCACACTTGGCTGTGTTCACTAAAATCTTGTTTGATACCAATTAAGCCTTAAAAAAATCCATTAATAGTCTGAATGTCTCTCAAACTCACTTTTCAATTTATTTTGAAAAGACTCAAAGTTGGATAAAACTGAAAAAATCTGCCAAAGATTCCGTGAAAAGAGGCTGATTTGGAAAAAATGGTAGCTTTAGTAATGATAAACCTCTGCATACCTTTAAAGTAGGGCTCTAAATCTGCCTCTATCCTTTTTACATCTTTAACTTTATCCTACGTAATGCACTAAGCACAATTTTCTCCTTGGAACTAACTCTTATAATTGAAACTTTCTTAAAGGGCTACTGAGGAAGAAGAGTCAAGACTCCAAAAATGTGAATTCTTTCTCCATGGATACACCATCTCCATTTCAGACCTTCCATCTGGGGCCTATTCAGTGTCAACCTTCACTTTGATGGGAATGCATAGCCAAGATATTTGGAAGAGCAGAAAAAGAAAGAATATTTCCTCTTCCACCTTGCAATCACTCCACCTCATAGATGATCAAGCTTTCATTCCATGCCTTGCTGAGACATAATTTTTGAGGCCATTTACACCTTTGCTAGGAAGGCTTGCTTTCACTTTTGTCTTTTTAGGACAAAACAAAAAGATTGCAATAACGAGACCCAACACCTGCAGCCTGCCTTGGTTCATTTTGAGTTTTTTTGGGTTTCCTTTCTGAAACTCCCACAGGTCCTAATTCCTGCTGAATAAGAGCATGCTTACATCTCGCTAGCAAAAGTACACCACAAGATTGGCTTGAAAAAAACCAAGCCAGGCTCAAGCAGAGAGTGTTTTTGCCAAGGGCTGACAGAGCACACCCCGGGGACAGCAGGACCCTGGTGGCCAACGTGACAGACATGGAGCAGAACAACAACCACTTTTGGGGAGCTGCCCTGACAAAGCTTCGAGTGGCACCAGGGTACCTATTATGGCTGCTCCTCTATTTCTAAGCAAAATTATATCAAACACACAGAAAAGACAGCCAATAATGAGAAACTTGCAGCTGTTCTCGAAGAAAGACTTTTTTTTTTTTTTTATTGTACCCCAATCCAAAATACTTTAAACCAGTTTTATCAATAGCGATAAATCAGTACGATGATATGATGTCTCTTTAATCTTTTCTAAAACAAAATTTTTTGAACTTTTGAGCATGGCCTTCCCAAATGGGTTAGGTCTTCTAAGACAGCATCAAACCTTCTTTTCCTTGCTTCCCATGTCAGCCCGAATCCCAATAGTTATGAAGCATAAAAAAAGTTCAAAGTAAAATATAAATTACCATCCCCTTCAAACACAAGTAGAAGTCTTATTAAGTCTCTAGTGCTTGAATCACGTCCCATGTCTGTTCTTTAGACCTTTCTTCCTTTGTGAGGCATAAATGGACACATCTTATTGATTTTCTTTCAACCTGGATCACCTCGATTGCTGTGAATATGGCAGACAAATCCAACTCATTCTCCCGCAGGGAACGAGGAAGAATGCAGACGAGAAGCTGGGGAAAGTCTTCTCACAGTGGGATACCAGGAGTCATTACGCAAAAAACCAAGTCTAACTGCTTGTAATTCCAAGACCTTTTTCTTTTCAGCTCCTTCAAAAAAATTTCTTTTTTTTTTTTTTTTTAATGCTGAGAGCCCTTTCTTAAATTTTTTATGAATATCATTTTGGCTACGGTATCAATTTCTGAGGGTGTTTTTGTTTAAAAAGAGGAGTATCAAATAGGCCAGCAGTGGCTGCAATCCCTGATAAATATGTATAGTTAATGATGAGTGACTGTAAACAGACACTGGTCAGAAAGAGAAAGTCAGAATCAGAGAAAGCATTGTTTGAAGCTTGACAAAAAAGCTAGTTAAAACTTTTTCCTTCTAACTTGGCTCCACTTTGTATTTTTTTTTTTTATCATTTATAGACTTACTTTTCTAAGGACAATTGTATGAAATGAAAGGAAGTGTAAAAGTAGAAAGATTTCTGTGCCTTACACCAAACCACTTACTGTACATGAAAAAGGGATTTACTGAATCAATTTAGTTGTGTAGGGTTTTTTAAATCAAGTGAATGATTTCAGTGAAGTGGAAAAAGGTGGCAAGAATGTGCAGCAACCCAAGCTTTGCTCCTAAAAGCAACAAAAAAGACACAATTGAAATGCAGTGGGACCTCTGTGGATGAATTAGCCAGACTGTGTACAGACACTTTGCAGTGACAATCTGCTTCTGAAAGGGATATATTAAGTGCTAACTGCACTGAGGACGTAAATTGAAGACACGATATCCAAGGACTAATTTCAAAGCACTTCTCCTTGTTAAATGAATTGCTGAAAGAGCAGGGTTTAAAAGACTTTGTTTTGTGTTAAAGGATTTGAGCTACACCTATCTGCAGAGCAAACCAATGCAAACATAATAAACCCACCAGCGTGTGATCACCATCCCCTCCTAATACCATCACAGCTGTAATGAGTCCAGTCTCCCCAGTGGTTCTCAACACCCCCTGCAAGGCACTCTGCCCCAGCCTCCAACACATAAAATTCATGTCACTTTTATAGCGTGGGTGGAAAGTTCTAGGTCATTAGTCTAACCACATAAAATTTCAGAAAACAAGATCGTCAGCAGCAGGCTCTTAATGCTTTTTAATGACACGTTTAGACATCAGTAACTATATTTTCAGTAATTTAAAATGCGTTTTGAACAACATAAAATGGAAGATGCAGAAGAAATCAAAACTTTCTTGACAGACAGATTTTATATTGGCCTCAAATTACTTCACAAAGTAATTCTGATATGTATATGGATAAAGCTTGGGGCCCATCTCAGAATAATACTTCCCACAAATATCCACCCAAGTACATGATGCTGTTAGCCAGAACTCTCCCAGCAGGCTAGCACTGAACCCTGTGCTCTCCTTTTCTGTGAGGACTCACTGTGGCCACAGATCAGAAGGTGCACAGGAGCACTGGGGGCAGACAAAACACCACGAGCAGCACGTGTAAATATTTCCATGACAGACACCACGCTGCTCATAGTGTGAAACAAAACCAGGAGATAGGCATGAGGAACAGGAAAGGTGTAGTCACGTCTTCTGGATTCACAAAAATACCAAAAGGAATCTCAAGAACCAAAATTATGATTCCCTAAGAGCCAAATGACCAGAGCCTGAGGCCAAAATAGTATTTTTAGCAGGAAGTTGGCACCCTTTCTAATGGCCCAGTAGGCAGTGCACTGCTCAGACATGTCTGGAGGCACAGTCAGGCTTTCTTTCACCTCAGACTTCTTGTTTAACCTTGAACACATCCTTTATCTCCTCAGTACATCATTTCCTCTAAGTACACATGAATATTGTAGGGCGTTATTCAAATATCGCAGTAGTGGGAATTATACAATAATCTAATAGAGTAATTTCAAGATTGGCTGTTCAGAAGAATTTAGGCACATTTCCCCCTGTTTTAATTTTTAATAGAGACAGTAAAAGCAATGCGTACAACTTGTAAGATCCAGCTATAGCACCTGGTAAAAGAATCCAGATGTTCTCACTTCCAACAGCATCATTAAGCATGAGGCTGATGTGAAATATTTATAATGAAGGTGAATCATAGCCCACAGAGGAGGAATCTAGGGCTGTATCTTCTACCAGCATCAAGCACAAAAATGCAAATACACTGAACAAATACTGCATTAACTTTCAAATCACACGTTCTATGTCTTACAAAGTAAGACACAATTTACTCCTGATGCAGGTGGCAGATGGTAGCAGGAGACCACCAGTTTGGAACAAAGTGTAAAAAATCAGATTTTGAAGGAAACACAGCCTACAGCCCTGGATTAGGAGTTTATGGCTGTGAGTGACCCCCTGGGCCAGGGAGTACCCTTTTCCCTTCCACAGCAAAGGACTTGATGAAAACCCTTTCTCAAATTTACCAGTTTCATCTTCAAATGGCTTCAGTTATTTGTGGCAGTCACTCTCACTAAGGCTGTTCTGAGGATTAAAAATCATCTTATTTACAGGCCATTTTATTCATGCTTAATTCATACCCATTCATTCCTGTGCCAGCACTGACCTCTAACTTAAACTGCTCTCATCAGCTCCCAGCTTTTGTCCCACAACAAAACAAGACAAGGCACATGGTCTCCTTTTAAAGATTAGGCTCTCCCTGTGTCACTTCCAAACCCAATTAATCCTTAAACATAGGAAGACACAACTGTTCCATGGCTCCATATCTTACAAGATTATTCAATACTTTCTTAATCTCTCCTGGCAAGACTTCCCCTTATGCAACAAAGATCCATTTCAACCACTTCCACTGCTCTATCATGCCCTAACCATTGCCATCTCTGCCTCTCATTTCCAGCCCATGAGCTGACAGCAGAAATATGAGCATAATGATAAAAAAATCTTATTCTCAGTGCAGGTAGCACAGCAAGGCAGAGAACACACAGGTGCTGACTGCCTCCCAGTACTGCATTTGGCTCATTTATTTCATTTCCTAAGCCATTCAACAAGCTGAAGTACCATCGTGTCCACGTTATCCAAGTCTTTCAACTTCTCTTGAAGAACAGTAATCCACAGTTTCTGCTGCCCCAGTGAAGGATAACACTCTCAAAAGCATCTTTATGAGAAAGAAGTTAACACTGTACACATGATTCATAAACCTTCCATAAATTAAAAATAAGAGACCAATATCTTCACTCTTCATAGGTAGATCTAAGAAGTTTATCTGTCCAAGAATAGAAATCTATACAAAAGACTGAGTTATTTATCATGGCTTCATCATCCACACTTAAAAGACAATACTAGTTTAGAAGATGGACCAATGGCTTCTTCTGTAAGCACAAATCATAAACCAAGTGACCTCAGAAGGAAGAAAATCCATAAAGCCACCCACATACCCAACAGCACATTTATGAAAAGGAAACAAAAGGAGGTCACCTATAAGCTCTGAAAGATGTTCAAGACAGTCTTCATCCTAAAAATTCTTAAGAACTGGGACTAGAATTTAGCATTGGGTCAAAGTTTGATATCCTCAATTTTAAGTGTCTACAACCAAGCATGAATGCAATCATGGAGTCACAGTTTTATTAAGGCTGGAAAAGACCTCCAAGACAATCAAGCCCAACCATTAGCCTAACTCTGCCAGGTCTACCACTAAACCATATCTACCACTAAACCATGTCCCTAAGCTCCACATCTACCTGGTTTATTTGAAGACTTTCAGGGATGGTGCCTGTACCATCTCTCTGCTCCAATGCTTGACCACCCTTTTAGTGAAGAATTTTTTTCTATTATCCAATCTAAACTTTCCCTGGCACAACATGAGGGTCTTTCCCCTGATCCTGTTGCTTGTTACAAGGAAGAAAAGACCAAACCCACCTGTGTACAATCTCCTTTCAGGCAGTTATAGAGAGTTATAAGGTCTCCCCTGACCCTTCCTTTTCTCAAGACTAAATAACCCCAGGTCCCTCAGCTGCTCCTTATAGAATTTGTGCTTCAGACCCTTCACCCTTCAATTAATCTATTAATGGCAAATCCATATTCAGCTGCTTTGTTAAATGAACTGTAAGTCTGAATAAAAGAGGAATTTTGGCTTCCTTTTTTAATATTAGCTGTAATTTAAGAATTTAAACTGGTCTGAAAAATTTAGAAATTGTTAAAAGCATCCTATCAGATATATTGTTTTATTTCTTTAAACAACCCACATTTTAAAAACTCGTGCACTTGCAAAGTAGAAGTGTTGTTTAGCATGGAGGCTGGTATTGAAGAAACCTAGGAGGCCAAGAAGATTGGAGAGGTAGAGAAGTAGAATGCAGGGTTTTTTTCTGTCATAACAGAGATGCACTGTGAGCAGAAACACAGCTCTGCTCCTCTTTGGCATCACTTTTGATATCTCTTTTTGGACCTTTCTGCAGCTATCTTTTTAGTGACTGTTCATTTAATTTTATTGGTATGTCTGCTTCTTCTGCTCCCAAATCTGAGTTTCTATCTCTGCTAATATTGTTTATTTTTCCTCTCATGCTTGACCTGAACCATGATCATTGAAACTGATGTAAAGACACCAGTCAGCCTCAGTTAGTATTGAATTACACACCAGAAACTTGACCTTTGATAGGAAAGAGAATAACAGAACAGGTTGGAAGCTGCCTCTAGAGACTGTCTAGTCTGCTCCTGCTTTGCTCACAGCAGAATCAACTAGAGCACATTACTCAAGGCTATTTCCAGCTGGGGTTTGAGCATCTCCAGGGATGGAAACTCAGCAACCTGTATGGACAACCTGTGCCAGAGTTTGACAATCCTCACAGTAGGAGTTCTTCTTTTGATGTGAAAATAGATTTTCTTGTATTTCTATTCATGCACATTGGTTTTTTTGTCCTATCATTTGACACCAGAGAAGAATGTGTCTCTGTCATCTTTACACCCTCTCATCAGGTATTTATACACATTGGGAAGATGATGAGCTTTCTTTTCTTTAGGTTAGGCAATCCCATCTCTTCCTCACATCAGATGCTCTGATCACTTAATCATCCATTTGGCCCTTTGCTGTGCAAACTGCTGCATCTGTTGACTACTGATCACTGTCTGTACTTGAAGTTAAATTTATTATAAAATCGTTTGAATTATAATCAAACCTAACATTATATCAATGCCTTTTATTAATGGAATTGAAAATTGAAGGAACAGCAACTGAAATTTTGTCTCCATTCACTTCTTCATTAAGCTATCCTAGAGTAGCTCAGATTATGCTAATTCAGAAGCTGAAGAATTTTATAAGCTGTCAGCTGGCCCAGTCATTAAAAACTAACAATTATCACCACAAACATCTTCAGGATTTCAAGCACCTGTCTTGTCTCCAGTAACAAACTGCTTATCTGCTTGGCACAACAGTGGTCCTGAAGAGCTGACACTCACTCAAGTGGAGAAGCAAGTGGTGCATTAGACTGTACTCCAACTCCTTTCTCCCTGGCACTGATAAAAGTTCTGCTGGGCATTATTAGTTCCCCCACACCTCTGTGATACCCCCCACACTGCAGGACAGTGAGGATCTAAAGTCAATAAAAGCAATTTACCATGGCCCAGCCCTCAGCCCTCCAGAGATCCATTCTAGGACTCTGCTCCCACTCCTCAGGCAGTATTTCATGCATCTCACTGTCATGAACACCAGGAAGTACTTTCTGCTTCCAACAAGAAACTTGCTGCCCAGTTCAGAGGAGTACTGTCAGAATCCACCTAAGCTTATTTGGAGAACCTGGATAAACTTATTAATGTAAGAACAGCTCAAGCAGGACTTTTCCAGCATGAACAGAGATATGGTGTCTTGCTTATGTACTCTTGCAAACCCCAGACTATCATCACTAAGCCTGTGAAGTAGATATTTATGTAGAAAATGGAGAAGAAAGGCAGGTTTTGGTGATTAACTGAGTAACCACGGCATGAGTTAAGCACTGCATTCTGTAAAGTTGCTCATGAGAGAGAGCAAATAAGAGCTGGCTGGAAAATATTGATAAAAAACTGAGTTTTCTGATTGGTCACCACAGTACTATTTCACAAAATGGTATAATTTCAACAAACTTCTTGCTATCACTTTTTTTTTCCCAGCTGGAAACCCAGCTGGTCTTTGGGATGCAGAGCACTGCAGGGATGCAGGAAAACCTTGCAGGTGCTGTTCTATATGGATGTTTTAAGGGGTGCCATTGCTGCTCATGCCTGTCAGGAAAGTCTTTTGTTCCCAAAGCATCAATGTACCATATTTCAAAAAATAACCACAGCATGGTTTAAGGCCAATCCTTCTGCTTAGTTTTGGGGGGACTTCTGTTTGGCTTGCTTTCTACTGAATCAGCATAAAAAAATATTTATGGAAAATGAAAGAACTCTTGCAGAAGTAAGAGTATACCTAGGGTCCAGCTGCATGGCAAGCACAGTTAAAGTAATCAATAATCATTCCAAAAAAGAATATGGATGACTTGGATTCTAGATAGGTGAGCATGCAGCAAAGGGGGGGGAAATAGGTAGAGCTACCCCTCCTGTCTCTATGCTTTTGGGTCTTTTAAAAATTTGTGGAAGCTCTAACATTCTTACTCTTGATTTTGAGACCATTTTACTTATTGTTTCACTTCCCTACCATGTCTCCTTTTCATTAGATCCTCCTCAGACAAAGAAATGCTCTTTCAAAATCTACTTTTTATCCTATTGCCCATTCTCAAAACTGCCTGTACTGCTTGGATAAGAGCAACCACTAATTACTGGCCCCTTGATCAAAGCAAGGCATGATATTTTGTCACAATATCCACTATAGACCCGGTTGTTTTTCGCCTATAGAATGCAACAACCAATTTGGGCATGTACATCAAGGGTAGCTAAAGGGAGAAAAAGGTGTATAATGTGACTTCTCAGGCATGGAATTCACCTCCTTTGAAGTCTCCTGCCACTTTCCTCTGGTCTCCTGCTATCCCAGATTTTCTTGGTTCCATGATGCAGCCAAGCTATTTTATCTGTAAGCACTCTTTCTAAAGAATTACATAATCAAAATACTGGTGGGGGAAAAAAAAGTCCACCACTCTACTATTCCAGTGAAGTTTCTGGCTCCCCATCTCAGCAGGAACTGAAGGATTTCCTTCAGATTTCTACAGGTATTTATATGCACATGCAGATATATGCACCCTCCTGCCCAAGGATGGTGTTACAGTGGAGAGGGCAGTACCAATTAACTTCTGTTTCATTTTGGCTGAGAACACTTGGCTGGAGTTTATTCTGGTGTCTGGATGGTTGTTGGATCTCAACTCTCCAGGAAGAGCAGATTGTGTTACTGACCTCAACATTAATTAGATGTTCTGTGCACTGATAGACTAGGAAAGGCAAATAAGCTTTCCAGCTTCTTATGTTTCACTAGAGGGTGAAGGCAACCAGAATATAAAGGACAGAGAACACAGCTAATTTCAATTCTTTTGCCAATTTAGTGTATGTCTTTTCCTACCTGTAGCAAAACAAAACTACATTTTTGGTACAGTAAGGGCAATCATAATTACAATTAAAAATGTAATTACAACAGCATAAAATATTTTCTGGAGTTCATTTTGTGGCAGTTTTTTTACGAGTTGCAAAATGAGATAAAATTTCCCCCATATGCTTTGTTATTTCCCCAGTTCTAAAAAACTTTATTAATTACATTGATTAGCTAATCAATACTCATTATATTCCTATTAGAAATAAAAGTCTTCTATCCACAGGAGAAAATGAGTTAGAGTGACTTAGATCCTAGCAGATAAAGAAACATCAATGTTCTTTGTGCTGGAGTCAAAGTGGGAGGTCCTGCTGCCAGCCTCATGCTCAGACTGCAAGGCCAGGCATGACTGTACCTCTGTGGAACATGTCCTGTCAGGAAACATCATTTTTTCCTTATCCTTCTTCATATCTCTTATTGACCAATTCCATCTTGGGTTTCTAGAACTTCATCTAATTGCTACATTTAATTACTTTTCTTTTATCCACTTAACTTCATAGTATTTCTCCCTTGCAAATTGGGAATAGAAATCCCTAGATACACACACACACACACACAAAACAGAATCTGTAAAGTTTTAAACTGTAAAACATGTTCCAAGCCTAAACAATAGGTTAAAAATAATTTTTAAAATAAGCTATCTTACAATAAATGATAAAAATGTTTTCTACAGAATCTGAAAGAATGGACTGTATAAATTATTTGTGTGAAAACAGCGGCTTTTCCAAATGTAAGGCTTAGAGCCCTGTGAAAGAATTCTAAAAATTAAACAAAGGAAACCATTTTTTAAAAGAGATAGGGCTCAGTGGGATTTATTAATGCACATCTTTCAGAGATATTCTTACTTATACAATGCAAGCAGTAGGTTAGCATGGACTTCCAAATTATATTTAATTGGACAATTATTCAAAGTGAAAAACCCAACACAGTAAACTAAGGAGGTCTTAATAAACACCTTGTCTCTTCAAGAAAAAACAGGGAAGTCATTTACTGACCCAAGAGGCACAATTTTGTCTTTGGTAAATTTATTTTAAAGTAATTGCCAACTTCAGGAGTAACAATTTTTTAAAGAGGAACATGGTGCTCTCAGGCAGAATAATAAATTGATCTGTGCCCTGTATGACGGTCTAATCACATTAGGAAGATGTACATGTGGTTGTCTGAGGCAAATAGAGGATGTACATCACCTGGTCTGTGAACCCACTAAGACTCCTTAGTGACATATTGCTCTCCCTCTCTCCAGATCAGGACTGCATTAGAGGGAAAAGACAAATGATAATTTACACTGGGGCTTTACAGCCCTGCCTTTCTGTCCCTGCATTCCTGTCCAACAGAAGTGTTCCCCTGTAGCAGTCCTCTGCAGTCCCCAGAAGATTTTCCACAGCCTGCCTTCTGCCAGCCACTATCCCAACACCAGGAATGAGCATCACCTTGGAAGAGCCAGGGCCTCCTCATGGAACCCCAATGCTCTCAAACCCACTGTCATTAACAGCAAATTAAAAGAACAAGCCAATATTTAAAGCAGAAGGGTCCTTTGGTCCAGCTGGAGAACAGCTCTGTTAGAACTGCAGCCCTGTCCTCCCTCTGCCAGGATTCACCTTCCAGGTCCAATGGTCCTCGATGCCTGGACTGAAAGGCTGAGCCAGGTCAAGGGCAGCCCACACCTCTGCAGGCACAGTTTGCACACCTTCAGTGCTGATGAAACAGCTCCAAGAATCACCCCTGAAACTCCTCAGCGAGACTAATACTTCCTTGCATGCATTATTTTGCCAGGAAATTTCCACCTCCTAAGTCTCTTCTCGTTGTCAAGGTCATTCTGGGCATTGGGACAGTGCTGCTGAACAGTGTGCCTCAGTGAATTCCCCCCACTTTAAAAGGCTGGGGCTCCTGCAGTGCAGATCCTGATAAAAGATTTATTTGTGGGGAGTGGAAGATGGTGCCTTTAGAGAAGTTAATAAGTTGTTTCCATTTTAGATGCTTTCATTACAAACACTGATAAATCTTAAGGCTAAGAGAGTATGTAAGAGTAATGAGTTGAAGAGCTCCTCAGCTCTTTGGTGATTATCTCTCTCTTTTAGTGCATTGCCATGGGACATCTGGCTTCCAAATTTGTGCCTCTCCTTCACAGATCTGAGGACCAGCCTACCAATTATACATTCACATAGGTTGTAATAAATCAACAGCAGCCAAACTCTGACAAGGTGATGGCTGTTGACAGATAAAAACGATACACATTGTCGTGCTGTTCTCCAAAAACAAACACATGCTTTTATCAGATTTCTTTTTCTTTTAATCAAAAAATTGCCTCTTCCAACATAGAGTCACTTAATTTCACAGAGGGCTTGCACTACACAAGGTTCCCCTGTCTAAACCTGAGCTGCATGTAAAGCCAGGTTTTCAAACAGGCCCTGAATTCACCTCCTGCTGCAGTCGAGGAAAAAAACTGCTGCTCTGATCCTGGGTCAGTCCAGACCCAAAGATCATTAACCTTTTACTCTGAGAATCAAGAGTTCTGTGCAGAATAAAGGACTGAGACAAAAAAAAATAAAAAAAAATCCAAGGATATATAAGTCTTGGATTTATTCATAGACCATATAGAGTCTGGATAGTGAATTTTCTTTGATAAAGGACAGATATATCAATGTTATATCCAGCAAGTAGATCTGTGTTGTGGGTTACCCTCATCCTCTGGATCTCCAAGGAATGGAGACCCATTTCTCTGGAAATGACAGACGCTTCTTGCCTGACTCCAACACTAAAAATTTGGTATCTAATTTAGCCTAATTTTCTAAAGAGCACCAAAAATAATTCTTATGAAAAGCAGTACTCATGCAGGCAATATGAGCACTGCTTCCCAAGTGTCTTGTGCTCTGCAGTGACATCAGGGGACCTCAAGTCGGTTGCTTCCTCAAATTCAGTGGGAAGAATTCCAGTGCCAATTCCGGTTGTAAAACTAATCACCCTCTTACCAAATCAAAGAACAAAGTTCTTGCACTCTCCAGATCAGAAAATGCCATCAGGTGATATAAAAAAATGTGACTTATGTGATGAACATTTTACAACAGGCCTTTTTGAATGCTCATAAGCTACATGAACTTGCAAAGATTTGATCACCCAAAAAAATGTGGGAAGCAAAGGGCTGTAATAATCCTTTTGGAATTCCTGTTAGCAATTCTCATTTGGGGAATAAGGCTTTATCCCAAAGCTTCTTAGCACATGGTGGCAATTTATCCACTGTCTTATCCTCCCTTAAAGAGACCAGGACTATTTTCACACCAAATAATGTAGAATCTCCAGAAAAGTCAAAGAGGCTACCAAATTCCCCTTTTTAATGAGAAGAATGCAGCATAATCTAGCTAGCTAGAGGTATTTTAATTCCTTCAGAATTTCTTGCACATCATGGAAAACAGCATCTCTTGGCTGTCTCTACAGAGCTTTGAATCAAATTTAGTCTTTTCTAGTGAACTGACTGGACAGAAAGGTAGCATGTTACCCTCCAGCTCAGTTTTATTCTTTGACAATGTTATCTGTGAGAAAGAACTCATCAGACATATGTTTTGAACCCTTTCTTATTGATTTCATCTCTTTCTTTTACCTTTTTACCTTCCTTTTCCATTCCATTCCCACTAGTTAGGGCTCTGCTTTGACCCTAGAACTGGCAAGTCCCACAGCAATAAAACAGAGATATGCAAACTTACAGGTTAGGCATCTGTTCCCTTTCTGTTAAGGGAATATGATTCCCTTGACATACACATTTCTTATTCTCATTTGTAAGGTTGAAGAGCCATTAATTGGGGAAAAACCTGACAGAAATTTAGTCTGCTTAATGATAAATAGCATTCACCTTTATTTGACCAGTTTACAGAATCAGGCTCTGAAACTTCAAAATATGTCCTTTGTCTCAGCTCTCATCTTCTCTCGTTTAAAGTTCAGTGCTATGGAAATTACAGCTGCTGTAGGATTTGTAGCTGTTATGTAAGCCAGTGAGTTCAGCTTCTTAGTATTCAGTTTTACTTTTTAAAAAAATTATACAACCTAATCCAGGTATGAGTTGTGTTTACAAATGACTCTGTAAGTGAATATTCTTGTAATTAATGTGATTCCAGGAGCTTATTTATTGCAGATTTTTAGCTCTGAAAACACATGCAGTAGTACGAATAATATTAGAATAACAATCTGAGATTTTCAAACAAGTCTGAGGAAATTATTCATCCAACTCACATTGTAATTCTGCAAGAATTAGGCAACTAATTCCCTCAGGTTTTATCAAATTTCGAAAAATGTAAGCTGAGAAACAAATAGCAGCTGAATTCAGCTAGATGGGGTACAAGAGGTTCCCAAGGGGAGCTGTACCATCAGTAAGTACTCAGGCTGCCTTCACTGACTCCAGGACACAAATTAGTACTCCTGATGTGGAAAGTGGAGCAGAATATGAGACAAAACCAAATGGCTCATTCAGCTACTACTGGTAAATTGGGGAACCTTGGAAGGGAGAAAAAACTCTTAAAGCCGTGTTAGAATTCAAGATCATTATTCAAGTCACTAAAAAAAAAATAAAATAAAAAAGACACCAGTAAATAAAAAGTGCTGAAGTATGAATTCCTTAAATTAAGGTAAAATTGTTTATGGCACTAGAATGCAGAAATGAATGGCTTCTCTTGGGATGCTGAGTTGAGGTTCCAGTAGCAGCAGCAAACTCATATAACTACTGTGCAACTTTCAAAATTGGCTCATTGTTTGCCACTGCCATCTTACCAGGGAAAATCTTTGGGCAAGATATTCAAGAAACATGCTCATCTAATGGTTTTTTATCATTTGGGTCCACATTTACTTACAGCCACCTCTATTATTAATTATTTTTCTGCCTCCTCTAGTTTAGTCACTAAAATCTGTCTGGGTATTATTTTTCTAAGTGGTGTAAAGTTATTGGTGCCCCATATTTTTTGTCCTAGAGCACTCTTTGTAAAATGCTTGCAGAGCATTCAGGGTGTAGGGCCCTAGGTAAGTATGTACCAGTCACTGATTTTCTGGGAATTAATTAATATCAGGAGAAAAGATGATACTAAACTAAACTAAGCATTCCATGTCCTAGCCAGAGGAATACAGTGAATGCTCTGGTGATGTTACCTTCTCACTGCAAAGGAAAAAAGTAAAGGTATCCATGACAAGCACTGTGAGCTCTTTGCCATTATCTTTGAACACAGTATCATTTCTCTAAGGAAAAAAAAAAATCTACAAAACCCCACTTCTACTAAAAAAAAAAAAATCTTCAAAAATCCCTGTGAAATATATATAACACATTCAGCAATATTTCCAGCCCATGGATTAAAAGAAGGATCACCTCAAGGATCATGACAGCTATAAAAGGTAAATGTCAAGAATCCAAGGATAGGGTAAAGCTTTTGCAACTACCTAAGGCATCTGCAGTCTCACCTGCAGGGTGATTTAAGCACCCTGGCCATGCATTTGTGGTGCCTGGCAGAGCTGCAGCACCAAGAGAGTTCATTTGTTTGGAGCCTCCTCAGATATCCCTGCACAGGAGATGCTCCTAGCACAGAAACCACACAGGACACAGCTCCTGTCAGCGTCTTCTAGTCAGGATCACACGTGTGGACCTGGACCTGTGACCAAGGAAACTCTGCCTGTTGATTCCAGGTGAGTAAACAGGTTTAGAAAAAAAAACCTGCAGGACCTCAGATGTTGAGCTCACTTGGTAAAATAAGTGGATGGTATAAACGGTGGTTGCATTTTGAGGCAGTTGGGAAGATGATGTTTAAAAAATGAACAGGAGCACTCAGGGGAAAGGGATCTGAGAGGAGATAAAACAAGTTCATGACACCAGTTACAAGGAAAAAGTCAGAATTACCAAGGCTTGTAAGGGAAGGAAGAAGGAAAAGGTGAGAATCTCAAGGATTAGGGATTGAAGAAGTGGAAGAAATGAGGTGAGAAAGATAAAAACTAGAAATGGAGGGAGCTGAAAAAACCCTCAAAGATCAAAAGCTATAGACCTAGATTTTCAACATGTGCTCAGGTGTCCAGAGATTTTCACAAGACTGAGGAGATTGTGTGACAGTTTTAGGGCAGTGACTAATTGCTTGAGCTGGAATATAACAGTTCATGCTAATTCTAAAGAAAATATAGCAACACAACAGGCTTGGGGATCCAAAATTAAGTTGGGGGGAGTGAGGAAAGTGCAGATGAGTGTGTCATTAGGCCATTATATTTGGCCTTTCTAAGAATCTTATCAACTGCTTGCTCTGTCACAGATCCTTGGCCTGACTTTCTTTTGTAATTTACTTATTCTTACCTCTGTGTCACATCCATTTTCCATCTGCCTCTCCTTCTTCTCTTTTAAGGGCAAAAGGAAGGAAGGAAGGAAGAGGAAGACTCTATCCCTAATTATGTGTGTGTACAACTCCCAAAACCATGGGGTGCTCATCTCAGAAACGAGCAATGAAGCCACTTGCCAAACCAAAGAAAAGATTGTGGTAAAAAATCTCCCCTTAGGGACAGCAGCTCTTTAGATGGCCTGTGATATATGAGTGACTCAGGGCCATAATGATGGTGGGTGAAAGAAAGCAGCAACACATCCTCTGTCAGGCATAACCTGTTAAAAACCATGCACAAGAGGGCAGAGTCAATGAGATGAGCCATGCCTGGCCTTGCCCACCACCTTTCCAAAGGCTGTGTCTCACTCAGTGTGAGGGATGGAGGGAATCCATCCACGTGGATGAGGGAATTCCACCCACAGTCAGGTGGAGCAGCTCTGTGTCCTGCTGCCTCTGTAGGTGTCACTCCAGCTGCTGATGGCCATGGATAATAACAAGTTAGGGTAGAGGCTAACCAGGAAATGATACCACCTGCTACCCAACATAAATTACCAACTCCTCTGGGTATAATTACTCTTGTCAACGTGTCACATGGCTATTACAGTCACTCTTATGCAGCAATGCAGAGCAGCAGCAGGTTCTGCAGGAGGAATGGGGTTTGTGGCATTTCTATGAGTTCACTGGGAAAAAAAAAAACAACCCAACAAACAACAGCAAAAAAGCACCCAATTAATTTGTTCCTGAGATGGAAAAGAAATGGGAAAAATCCTGTAACACACACACACAGCAGAATTAATCCCTCTGCTGCAGAACTGGTGATAGAGGGAAAACACAGAGACACGAAGGGCAGCCTCCAGCAGGTTTCTTTGCCAGCTCCCTCAAAGCATGGGTCTCTTCTCATTTTCACAGACAACAGGCTCCCAAGTTGCAATTCCCAAGAGACAAAAAGTGCACATTATTACTTGACACCACACCATTATATGAAAAGTCAGTGGGCTTTTGCTCAGTCTGCAGGTGAAGTGACTTTCACAGCAGTTTTAGACACCTGTTTGTGAAACAAGGAGCTGTATCAGAAAGAGCTGAAGCATGAAAGTTCAGTGTTATTGCTGAAACAGCTCAGGTGTCTCTGAACTACCCCATGTTGCCTCTAGACTAATGCTACACTCCTTGAGCAAGATTGCATGCTATGCTGTCAGCAATTCAGTCACTGCCATTCTGCTGTAAGTGCTTTAAAACAGTGTCTGACCCTCGAGATGCTCAGAGAGGCTCAAATGGTGTCAAAAAAACAAGAAACTGAGCCAGACTTTTCGTATGCTTTTGCTTAACTGGCTTTGGCTGAGCAGCTGGCCACTGGTGACAGTGCCCTTCTGGACACACTGACCATGGAACAATCAGATTTTCTCCAAGTCCTTAGACTCTGTGTGAGGCTGACACCACTGTTTGCTCTGGTGAGAAAAGTCTGATTTTTCCAGCCACTCTCGAGCAGAGACTGCCCCAAAACCATTGGCCATTTACCCAACAGGCTTGATTGCACAATGAGGAAAGCACATTATTTTACTCAAATCCATATATATACAATTGAGATAATTTGCCTTAAGTTTAAATTCCCACTATTTCTGTGCAGAGCAGCACACAAGGCATAGAAACCACACCAGAACCAGAAAAAAAGCTATTTACTGAACCATATGAAAAGTACAATATGCCTGCACCTGCCAAGGGTCTTTCTCAATGATTGCTTATGATTATAAAGGTAAATTATTTGCTTGTGTAAAATAATAATTAGAAAAAGTAAAGGTCATTCATCCAGCTATAAACCTGGCTGCAAAAAATCATCAGCATACAGAGTTAGCAGGCATATCCATTGCTTTATAAACAGCAGGCCAGGATAACATTATATAGTTTGCAATCTGTATTTGTTCTATGTGAATCATAGCTTTGCATAATTTTATCACATTCCTGCCAGGCAAAAGCAAACATTAAGAGAAATATTAGAAGCCAACCAGTTAAATATCCTAGAAGAAGAAAAAAACCCTGCAACTTCCTCCACATTGTAATGACCAATGGGTGTTATTTTATCAGCTTTTTTGGCAGCTTGTGCATGGGTTTTTTTTTTGCCATATCACTTTAAAATAATTTCTAATATGCAATTGTTTTATTTTGATTGGTCTAGTATTGTTACACTGTCCTAAAGCACTGATACAACTGCTTGGACTTTTTACATATGACATGATTGATTAGGTGAAGATAAGAAAGAAAATATTACTTCAAGAGACCTGACCTTCAGTGAATCATCTGAGATGAAGAGAATTTAAATACTGCATGACTTGCAGTCAGCACCAGAAAATGTTACAGAAAAAAAAAAAAAGGAAAAAAACCACTTAGTGAAAATTTCTGCTTTGACTAAGAAAATTTTCCATTAAGATTCTTCTTCTCCTTTTCACTGCTGGAAGCACTCCTCACCCCTAAACTCTCCAGAGGCAGCAAACAGAAGCCACACAAGACTCCACCAGACCCTGCAGAGACCTTCTCCACCTTCCCATCCCTCCTGCAAAACGTGTCAGCCCTTTCCTGACTCTTTAGAACTTGCAGAAGGGGATCTTTCCAAGGGAGATATGGGTTGGATATTAGGAAAAAGTTTTTCGTGGCAAGAGTGATCAAGTACTGGAATGGTCTGCATGGGCGTGGGTTGGATTTGATGACCTTGCAGGTCTCTTCCAACCCAGTGATTCTGTGATTTCTGTGAATTCCTCCTGCCCCAGTGGCAATGGGCACAGCAAGCACTGCCCCACCAGCCTTTGGCACCTGTGCCAGGGCAGCACGGTGGTGTCCCCTGATCCTGGGCACAGGGACTGCACAGAGCAGGGCTGGAGCAGCAGTGACCTTCTGAGGTGCTCTGTCCCTGCTCCTCGTGTCCTGCCAGCTGCAGCCCAAACAGAGCCAGCCCTTGGCCAAAGGGACCCCACCCCAGCTGGGTGCTGCTGTCCCTTCCTGTCACACACTCTGAGACTCACCTCCACCATCCCCTCACCCAAAGGACAGGCAGGGAAGAAATTAGAGATGCAGTCCTGTGGGGTTTACTCAGCTCCACGCGTTTCTTTTGCCACTAGCTCTCTCCCACATACTGAAAAATCCCAAACTCCCACTCAAGCCTCTATAATATCCATGAGAGAGAAACTGGGCATGGAGATGGGAGCAAGGAGCTTAGAAATATTTCCTCACACCCACTCCTTTGCTCTAAATATACAGGAATTTAAGCCTGTCCCCAGTTAAAAAATATTTATCCAAGGAAATGGCTCCTCAGCTCTCCTCCAGTTTCATCATTCAGTTATATTTTCCTTTTAAAAGAAAAAAGTAAGAGGGGAAAAAAAGAACTATATAGAGCTAAACATTTGGCAAAAGTAGTTTGCTACTCTAAAGAATTTTCCTCTGAACTATTTATCTTAAAGCAAGTCAGAGCAGGCATCAAAGGCAGCCGTGGCATCAGCAGAGTGCACACTGTGCACACTGTCACTTACTGTGACTGAAAGGACAGTATGTTTTCAAACAACTGCACTTGTGTGAAGTGTCATCAGATCTGACTGCTTAATCCCGATTTAAAAAGGAAAAAAAAAAAACCCAAAAAAAACAAAACAGAGAGAAAAAAGGGCTGCTCCGTCCAGAGGTGAGGCTACACCGGTGGCATTGTCCAGGAGTAATTTTGTAGGGAGTGGATAATCACAGCAGCCACGAGTGACTGGATTAGTGACACCTCGGACTCATCACCATATCGAAGAAAGTTCTGTGTGCAGTACAAGGCAAGGATGAAAACCAAGGAGAGATGGTTCAGAAGTTCCAGCTAGCAACAAGACACATTCACTGGGAAAATTTGTAATTTGCAAACTGCCTTCCCTTTCCCATGGGATGCTACGAAAAATTCGAGATTCAGCACTGCCAGAAGAACCCAAATCAAAGAGGAGATGGAGTTCTACGAAGCAGCTTTAAAAATTGGTCTTGTCCTTCAGAAGAACCCCACTAAATTCCAGTCAAAAAAAAGCGAACTCCTAAGAAAAAAACTTTAAGTCATGCAAACTGTTGCTTAGGAAATTTAGAGTGATGCAGGAAAAAAGTTAGAATATGTAGAAGAAGGAATAATTTCAGGTTGCCAGAGGGGTGAACTCAAACATTAGATGACCAGTTCTTCTGTTTATGATTTAAATCTAAGGCAGGAGCTACTTTTACTAATTAGGACCAAAGTACTGATCACTGCACAAAGTCACTTAAAAGTAACATGAGCCTCTCAGTAACACCATGAAAACAGCGTTCTGCCTCTGTGTGATAAGAAGGCATTTAAATTTGCTCATTTACAGAAGTTCATCTGTTTGGGACCTAACCGGGAAGCGAACGGCATCTTGATAATTCCTCACGTTAAGGAGAGTGTGACTCCAGCAGACTTTGTTCTATTCCACTGTGTGTTATCTCCCTGCACATTCCCAGGGCTATGCTGTAAGAGATTGCAAGGTGACAGAAAATGTTCATACAGCCTCTGAGTGCTACTTTGCAGGATGCATTGTAGTCTGCTACCCCGAGGCACTAAAGTGTTTAATGATGTTGCTGTATGTCATTAGTTAGTATTCTCTAAGTGGATCTTATAGGAAAGCGTTCTAAATTATAAATTGGGAAGTTAACTTAATATTACTGAGCAGAAAACATTTAGAGATAGAGGTTGCTTTTGTGGGTGGGTACAATTTCAAAATCTGCCAGAACCCCTTGTGCAGCAATAAAACATGTAATGCCTAAAATGATTCAGCCCTGCCCAATAGAAATCAACAGCACTGGGAGAATATCTTGCTTGCTGGTGCTTGCTTTCTGCTTTTACCTGTACAAGTATTGAAATGGGCAAAAGAAAGCTCAGCTACTTTTTTTTTTTAAACTCATTTTCTTTCCAGGACTTCATGTAAATGAGGTGTCACGCATCATAACTGTTTGGTTAACCAGCATTTTTATTAAATATCTATTAATTTGTATCAATGCCATGTTCTCTAATGATTACAGCAATTTCCTTGCTTCCAGCTATTATTTGTCAGAGACTTCTCTGCATGCAAGTGCATGTGTGTGTGTGTTACAGAGTGAGAGAGGGAGACATGGGAGAAACTGAGAGGAGGAAGGAGGCTGGAAAAGTGGGGGGTCACTGAATAAAAGTGGAAATGGAGCTGCAGAATTACAGGCATAGCTCACAGTGACACCTAGAGTCAATCCTAATACTTCCCCATTGTAAATCCTTGCTCTCAGGCTCTCTCTTCCTCCCCGTTCTCTAAAAACTTTGTTTACAGTTGCAACTGACGTTTCCGTGCTCCAGCTCTACCTCTGGCTTAATTAAAAAACAAAAACCCAAACACACAGAACCAAAGACATCCCACTTCAGCAAAAATGTCACAGCTGTTTTCAATAAAGCTAGAAAAATCTGGAGAGGTTGCCAGCATGAATCACTTTTTTAAAACAAAATGGAACGTTTTTAAGATTGGGGGGAAAAAAAACCTGGGGAACTCAGCATAGAGATAACCCTGAAGCAGTTGGACATTTGCTAATTTCCTCATTAGGAAATCCCGTTAATTTAGCCATATGTGAAGTTTTTTGGGAGTGCCATGTGCCTGTGGTGAAGAGGAGCCCTGGAGAGTGGGGTTGCTCCAGTGTGACAGCCCCCGTGTGCTCTGGGTGAGCTCTGAACAGCACACAGAGGGTGCAGAGGATGCTCAGGGTCCTCAACCCCTGCCCTTCTTACTGCTCACTCCTGTCTGACCTACCTAAATTTGGCTTGTGGGGATCACCTTGGTTCTTGCCATTTACTCATCTTTGAAGGTCAGATTGCAAGCTAACCACTCCTTAAATGTGCATTTGCCAGGATGCCAAATCCTTGGCTGGCAGCAAGCCTGGGAATGCAGCTGTCAGGAATTACAGCATCACAGAAAGGTTTGCATTGGAAGGGACCTTAAGGATCATCCAATTCCAGCTCCCTTGTCCTGGAAAGGGGACACCCCCCCATTAAACCAGGTTGCTCAAAGTTCCAGCTCAGCCTGGCCTTGAATAGGGATGGAGCATCCCCAGCATCCCTGGACAACCTCTCCCAGTGCCTCACCACCCTCACAGCAAAGAATTTCTTCAATAAATCCAACCTAAATTTCTCTTCTTTCAGTTTGAACCCATTATTCCTTGTCCTATCACTACAATTCCCAATGAAGGGTATTCTTGGTTTCGTCTTGTAAAAAAAAAATTGAAACAGTGGTTTCCAACTTAATCAAAAAAAGAATGCAATCAAATATAAACATGAATGGCAGCAAGTAATTTGATCAACTCTTCTGACCACTAAGCCATTATTCAGGATTTAGTGACTAAAAAAGGCTGTGTCTTCTGTCCCTTTGACTTTGAGTGTCTGATTAAGTGAAAGAAATTCATCTAATTAAGACATCCAGAGGATCATATTCAGCTTTTTGTGATTTATTGCAGAATTTTAAAAGTTAACTTTGTTTTAGTGTGACTTTTATATATTAAAATTCAGGACCATCTGCACAGACTTTATCCATGCATATTTCAAACTCTGGAAGAGCTCAAGTTTGAATTAGTGCTGATGTGTGGACATCGCTCATCATTAACACACTGTACGTGTGCCCAAAAGAAAGGTCAAGGGATCCTGAAAGATAAAAAAAAAACCTCCCAACTGACACCTGCTGCAGAATAATGATATTGGGCCATGCCACGTTCATAAACCTGTTTGTGAAATGGGCAGCTAGTAGGAAGTGGGGATGACTTTGTACCATGCAATTTCCATCCCATGGTTGGTTGGATTTTTGAAAGTTGTGCCAAATAACACAGTTATAACTTGAAAATGACCAGATGAGTTGGGTACAAACATGAACAAGAAATAAGTAAAGGAATATCCAGCATCTCTTGTTGTGTAACACCTCAGGTCTTGCATGAATAATCTGAATGAAGAGTAAAGGAGAAGTGACTATAAATCTGAGTAGAAAATTAGAATTTTTTAAAATTAACATATTTTTTCATATAAATGAGTGATATTTAAAATTAATTAAAAAAAAAATGTTCATTGCTGCTTTTAGCATGGACAGTGATTAACAGTATTAAGCATTCTATTTTCTACCATAACACTCATTTTCTGATGATACATCTAGCTGTATCTCCTTTGGGTTTTTTCCAAAAGGAAAGCAAACTGGTCCTATCTAAACCCAAATGCTTTTAAAAGTAAGCATTTACACATGAACAGTGTCACAAATACCAGCCCAAATCAGTCCCCTGATGGAAACAAAGTGTTTAAAAGTCCTTGCACCTTACCTTCCCAGTCAAGTTGAAAGGTATTGAATGATCAATCTCTGGTCAGATAAACAGTGACAATGTTCTTATTATTTGCACATGACACTGAGGTCCCCAAACACTGCTATCTGTTGTGACACAGCCCCAGATACTGAGTTTGGCTCAAGGAAAGAATAAAGTAAAATGAATAGAGTTTTTGGGTCCCCATACAAATTTAATCTGTATGGTTATTATACTCCAACAGCAGCAGGGCATCTCCCTTTCTGTGAGCTGCACACCCTGGGTGTGGACACAAATATTTCATGATTGGAAATGAAGACAGGCCAATGCAATCCCACAGTACTGCCTCAGTTACGATGTCACCACTGGCAAAAATTCCTGCTGCATTCCCTCTCAGCTGGCAGGACCAGCAAAGGCAGCAGAGCTCACTGTTCCTTCAAACCTCAGCGAGGATCCATCAGTCCCCTCTGCTCACTTTAGACCAGGCTGCCCAAGGGAGCAGCAAAGAGAGGAGGGCAAAGAGGAAAGAGTTTGGAGCTCCTGTCCTCAGTTACAACAGCTTCATTTCACCCAGGGATGCACAAATAGGATACACCCAAAAGATGGGATTTTTTACAAAAGATGTGACTTAAAGCAAACTGTCCAAAGCAATGCAGTAGCAAACAAGCTTTAATTTTGCATTCAGAGTCATACCAACTCTGTTTTAGGTCTTCTTTCAAACACTTCTGTCTCCAAGCATTTCATAAACAAAAAAATCAGTAGTACCCAGGGACTGCTGCCCACAAATATGTGTATAACAAGGAACATCACCAGTCCTCCTGGACTGGCCATGAAAAAGACAATGTTGAGGGTGGAGTATATCCTGCCACTGGAGTTTGAAATATTTGTGTGTTTACTGTGACAAAGTCTTACACACTGGCACCATTCACAGTGGCTGAATGAGTACTTGGGTCGATGTTACAGACTGTGCAATGGTACAAATCAGTACATTATTTTCACTTCTTATAATTCAGCATCTACTAGGCCCACAAATAGGGCTATAAAACTGCCTCTCTTCCATATAAACCTCATGTTCACAAGCTCTGAACATCTGGGGTTAACATTTCCAGCCTGGGAAAGTTCATTGAAACATCTTTCCCAGTTTTGTGCAACAGCGAAATGTCAGGAAAGGTGGAGCATCAAACGCTGCCCCCAATCTCTGACCCTGTTAAAAGGTCAAGTTCAACTGGACACCCTTTGATTTTTGACCAATTAAATTGTAAACCTGCAGGAATTCAAAATGCGTGCAACTGCCAGACGTGGGATCTGGGGAGAGCATGCTGCTCAGGTGAACACTCTGACCACAGGTTTACTGCTTTCCCTTTGAAGTAGGCTGTCATCCATTTGGATAGAAAATGAAGTGTGAAATATAGAGGCTTTACAACATGTAATGACTGCGACAATTTAGTTAAAGCCGATTTTCAGAAGCCAAGAGCTGGGTTTCAAATTAAATTGCTTATCAGTGGTCACCATGACAGAGTGTACGTTTAGGAAATTATTTATTCCAACATGATATAATTAATTGTAATATTAAATGTTCTTTAAGTTCTGTGTGGCATTATAGGCACTGAACAAATAACAGTTGGAACACAAACCCTATGGAAGCCTCTTATTTACACATATTGTTCTGGGTGTTCACTTAGCAGGTTCCCAAAGAGAGAAGACCAAACAAACTTGATCAAATGTTTGCAATTTTCTGAATTTCAGAAAAAACAATTTTTTTGCTCTTTAACTAGTTTAGGGAACAACAGAATTATCTTTTTTCTAAGTTCGTTTCCTCCCAAAATAAAACTATATTATTGCACTGCCTGACCAGTTCTGCTCCTCGGTTGCAGTGCATAATATGTTGGATTTTTTATGTCCTTGCTAAAGCTCTGAGCTCTTGCTGCAGAAACAATTAATTGTGTGCATGTGTATCTATACAGACACATGAATACTGCCCTCTGCTTCCTGCCCAGAGACACTGAGAACTTACAGGAACTGACATGAAAAGGAAAATATCTTTAGCTCCACTTATTGAGTATTGCTGAAAAAGCGGGGCTGGAAAGACCCAATTCTGCATGAGATAACCAGCACGTAATTGCTCGTGTGAGTTTCAAAGAGAAAAAACAAGATTTCTGTGGCAGCTGTGCCGTGACTGGTGGCACCAGGACGAGGTGCCCCTGCTCTCCTCAGCAGCACAGCTGTGAGCAGCTGGCCAAGGGCTGGAATCCTTCAGCACAAGCACCGGGTCCTGCAGCTCTGTTAGACTGAATGAGGGCTGACTCACAAATCTGCATGGCAGGGTGAATGCCAGCTCCTCCAGCTCATCTGCAGCATCCACGTCCAAAATTCCAGCTAATCTTGGGAATGGCGAGCTGCATCTTGAAGCGTTTTGGCCGTGGACCCTCAGTTTGGGTGGAGGTGGAGAAGCCTCTTGCAGCAAGGGGACAGACAGGTTGTGCACAGTGACAACAGGCCCGTGTGCCACGCTGCTTTGCATTCCCCAAAGGATCCCACAGGACTTTGCTCCTGGGAGAGAATTGTAAAAAATGTTTCTATCACAGCCAGACGGAAAACTTTTCCTTTCTGAGGCAGAGCACTCAATTCAGCTGGAATTGCTGAGTGCAAGTCACCCGTGTCAGGATATTACAAGGACACCCAAGCTCAGCCTCTAAAAAGCAGTTATATAAATATAAAAATTCTGCATGGTGGAGAAGCTTCTTTCTCCCTCACCACCCATCTAAAAGATTAATCAGATCAATCATGGCACATTTCTTTACAGAATTCTATGACTTAAGTGCTACAGACATTAGCAACATTTCAATCTCCTGTCTCTGATCCTGAAAACATCATCTGTTAGGTTTTTGGCAACGCTATAGGAAAATTGAGCTGCTTAAAAAAAAACCAGGGAACGTTTCAGGAGATACCAGTGTCAATCTTTCACTTGCTCTCCCTACCTCTCTGCAAAAATTTACATAGAGTGAAAAATATGGAAAACTGGCATGGTTGGTGGCACTTTATAAAACCTCATTCAATACTAAAAAGCAAGCAGGGAAAGAAGGCTACTGAGCATGATAGTGATAAACTTATCTCCTGCTTTCAGTAAAGATTCATGAAGAAGCTACATGTTAAACTGCTACTGTACTACCATGGAAAATGCATATGGAAATGAAGGGGAGAAGAAAAGCCACAATTTTATTAAAAAGTGCAAAGACAGTGGCCTTACCCTACTTTGAGCACTAGTGGTTCTGAAAAAAAAAAGCCTCTTTAAATTCAGATTATTTCTCATTTACATTTGTCATTACTGGGATTTTTTCCTATAAGGTCCAATTAAGAAAAATATTTCTTTTCTACAAGGCAAATTTATCAAAAATTCAAATAAACTCTTTGATGCATTTTCTGCATAAACTAATCATGAATAAACATAATTCTCTTGCTCTAAGAACAGATGCCATCCTGTAACTCCCTGCCCCCGACAGCTCTGCTCTCCAATCATAAAGGAGAAGGAAATTGTTTGGCCAAGTTTACAGAATGAACCATAAATCATAAGCATCTTTGCCAAAGCAAACTCATGTTTCTTTTATGAAACAATTTCTCCTAAAAGAATTTATATTCATTTTTATATATGCATTTTTTATAAAATACATAAGGAAAGTAGAACATACTGTTCTGTTTCTCCTTTAGAAATGCTTAGTATTTTTCAGTTCTGGTTGAGAAAGCAAACATTTGCATTTTCACATGGTTTTCTGAAGCTAGTTGCATGGACCTAGCTGCAGTACTTTGATGGATATAGGGAATATTAAAATTGCTTTGGAATATTTGAGTCACCATTATTCACACAAGTCCAATCTGTAACTGGAAAACCTTAGGGGACTTTTGTTGAAGCGAGATGCTGGAAACATGAAGGAAGACTTGTGCTCCTTCATAATCAGGGAAAATTTCAAAGCTGGATCCTTTCTCAGGAGTTTTAAAAAAAAAAAAAATTAATCCCAACTCTACAAAGAGCATAAAGGGAGCCTAGCCATTCCAGGAATAAACATGCAGCAGTGCCACTCTGACAGGCTGGGGCATCTCCCCCTCGTCCCAGACAGCATTCCAGCTTTCCGGGAAAAATCTGACCAGAAAGGATTGCTGGGATCCAGAGCTACTCCCAGGAAGGTGCAGGGGACGTGGCAGAGCCCAGGAGGGTGAGCATGGAGGGGACAGGGCAGCAGGACACCTGTCTGCACTGCTGGACACCTGTCTGCACTGCTGGACACCTGTGTGCACTGCTGGACACCTGTCTGCACTGCAGCACACCTGTGAGCACTGCAGCACACCTGTGTGCACGGCTGGACACCTGTCTGCACTGCTGGACACCTGTGTGCACTGCTGGACACCTGTCTGCACTGCTGGACACCTGTGAGCACTGCAGCACACCTGTGAGCACTGCAGCACACCTGTGTGCACGGCTGGACACCTGTGTGCACTGCTGGACACCTGTGTGCACTGCACGACAGCTGTGAGCACGGCAGCACACCTGTGAGCACTGCTGGACACCTGTGAGCACTGCAGAACAACTGTGTGCACTGCTGGACATCTGTGTGCACTGCACGACACCTGTGTGCACTGCAGCACACCTGTGAGCACTGCAGCACACCTGTGTGCACTGCTGGACACCTGTGTGCACTGCACAACACCTGTGTGCACTGCTGGACACCTGTGAGCACGGCAGCACACCTGTGTGCACTGCTGGACACCTGTCTGCACTGCAGCACACCTGTGAGCACGGCAGCACACCTGTCTCCACGGCAGCACACCTGTGAGCACGGCAGCACACCTGTGAGCACTGCAGGACACCTGTGAGCACGGCAGCACACCTGTGAGCACGGCTCCCTCCCGTCTCCCCCTGACCCAGCAGGGCACACCGGGCACAGGGGACAGGGCAGCCCCTCCAGCCAGCTCTGCCCTGCGCTCAGGCTTTGAGCAGAGGGAAGGACGCTGGTGTGCAGAGAGGCAGCGTGTCATCCGTGCTGTGTGTGACAGCCACTTCAGCGCACCTTTCCTGCCCTGCACACGAGCAGCAGGGCTCAGCAGGGCTCAGCAGGGCTCAGCAGGGCTCAGCAGGGCTCAGCAGGGCTGCATGGCTCACATCTGGAACGTTCAGTCTCAGCCTGCAGAAGGCTGAGTGCCTGGCTGTGTCCATGGCTCCTGAGCGTGATCATCCCTCGAGGGCCCGCTGCAGCACTCGTCTAGGCGACATTGAAAGGTTCAGGCCTGTCACAATGCTTTATTTCTTTAGGGATGCCTTTGTGACACAACGCCTCTGCTTTTAATCTGAAAGGGCTTCTTGTCGTTCCTGTCTGATCTGATCTGTGGCTCTGGTTACTGGGATGGACGCTGAGATGTAGCAAGTGGGACGAGACCCTGCTCCTTCATGTCCACCACTGTGTCAAAACACAGGGCCTTTTGTGGCAGAACCACAGAATATCTCGACTTGGAAGGGTCACACAAGGATTGTCAAAGCCCAGCTCCTGGCCCTGCACAGGACACCCTAAAAGTCACATCATGAGCCTGAGGGCTTTGTCCAAACACTCCTGAGCTCTGTCAGGCTCAGTGCTGTGACCACTGCCCTGGGGAGCTGCTCCAGTGCCCAAACACCCTCTGGGTGAGGAACCTTTTTCTAATATCCAACCTAAACCTCCCCTGACACAACTCCAGGCCATTCCTCACAAGGAAGCTGTAGATTGCAATAAGATCTCCCCTCCGCTTCTCCCCTCCAGCAGAATCAGAGCTGATCTTAACTTTCTAATCCCTGCTTTCTGTCCCACACAATTTTGAAGATTAAGGCTTTTTCCCAAGCACAAGAAGTTCAAAACTCATCCTCACATCACAGCTCTTTTCTGAGACGTGCTTTGATTCCCCCATCTGCACCTTATCTTTGTTTCCCTCTAACGTGTTCCTTTATTTTTCTACCTCATCTCTCTTGTCACTCTGTCTTCCTTTCCTGTTTCTTTCATTTTTATGTAACCAACACAGCCCAACCCAAAACAGGAGCCCCAGTGTGCCGAGTGGTGTGCCAGCACTGCAAAAAAAGCCCTGTCTGTTGTGAAGAGTACAATGCTTTTTCCTCAGTTATCCTTACCCTTTCTATCCTATGCTGCAGCACATCATTACAGCTCTCTGCCACTTCCCATTCACTGGGGCTAAAACCTCTACAGCAAGAACACGTTTCAGTTTCAGCAGGTATTAAAACCAAGTGCCTTGTCATAGGCTATGTCCTTTCTGCAAAATACCAAAATTCACAGCAATGACAACACAAGACCCTAACGCCAGAGGCCTGAGGTTTCTCTGTTTTGCCTTTTTTAGCACACCCCAAATGAAAGTCACTGTTTATTACACTTTGATGCTTAATTGAGATCTTCAGATGAGACAATGACCACTGGAAATGACAGCTTTTGACTGGAAAAAGTCATATTCTTTCCCAATAACACAGCATATAACGTGTGTCATTCAAAGGATGAACAATTTCTTCCATTCAGAGTTTTCATCTGCTTGCTTGTTGTACAAAGCATATGCATTACCCGATTAAATAACTCATGGCCCCATAAATCCTTAACCATGTGTACAGTACATAATTCAGTGGTCTGCAAACTGTGTTACAATACACTATTTCAAAGCTTTCCTTAAGCTAAAAAAAAAAAAGAAATAAAAACAACAAAAATCCAACCAATAAACCCACAAACAAAAAAAAAAAAAAAAAAAAAAAAAAAAACCAAAAAAAACCCAAAAACCACCAAAACTGAAAAGCTTTGTTCACCAAACACTGTGCCTGTGACCTTTTTCTCTAGTTTCCCTTGGATGTTTGTTCAGCTAACTGCTCAAAACATTTGAATGCTACATTCAACCCCTGCAAAGTCAAACCGTCGCATGACAATCCATCAAAATCAGCCAGATAACAGAAAGCACATTCCAATTCCAGAATTATTGTTGTCTGATTCTAAATGACAGGGTATGAAACAAAAAAAGAGCACAGAACCTGATTTGCCACAGCAAAATTAAGCCCAAAGAACGATAAGGAGAAAACATCCTTTAGATGAGATCCTACAGGAATGATATGAAATTGAAGAGGATGGGAATGCATGCAACAAGACAATGGCTTTGTCACACATACAAACTTTGATCAAATAAAAAGGTTGCAAATTTGTGTGTAACTGAAGACTCACTAAAACAGAAATTATGAAACTACTTTCTGACAATTAAAGCAAGGATGTGTTTGTGCCATTAGGTCTAGATGCAAACTCTTTCCCCAGGGTCCATATCAAATCTAAGGATTAAAAATGTAGTGATGAAATGTTTCAATTATCTTAATTCAAAACACTTATTAATAATTAAAACATATAACTCAGAAGAAAGAAAAATCTCACTACAAGACAGCTTGCTTTATGTAAGAAGCTTTGTTACCATTCTTAGCCAGCAAAAGAATTAGTAAAAGAAGCAACCTAAAACAGGTACTGGAGAGTTAAAAAGCAGAACACCCCTCCCCCCCCCTAAGTTCTTTGAAATTAGTGAAGTAGAAATATTGTCATTTATATTCTGCCTTTACCAAGACTCAGTGGTGAGTAATGCAGTAAGAAATGTCCCAGCTGCTGGTTTCTAAACACCTGGGATCCTTTAAATAAATCCCCTATCCTGGACATGAGGCTTTCTTCCTCAGAAAAATCCAGGAGAGCACAGCCCGTGGGCAAAAGTGATCAGGAATTGAACTCAGCAGGACTGGGCACAATATCTCTGACAAGCACAGAGTAAAAGAAGTCATTTCTCACACTGTGATCCTTGGAGTGCCTGGGCTCAGTCAGGATGGGATCAGCTTTGAGAGGGGATGTTTTTGGGGGGTCAGGCAAAGCAATTCTCTTGTGAGGAAAGGAAAAGGTAACATTCACCAAAAAAAAAAAAAAAAAAAAAAAGTTGAAAAAGCAGTAGGACATGGGAGAACACGTTCTTTAAAAAAAGAAGCAAGCATGGTGGGAAATGGTGATTTCAGCAGTCGTGTCTTGATGGGGGAATGTTTCAAGATTAAGGACATTGAAAGGTGCTTGATTCTGAACAATCTTGCTACAATCCTCTTGAGGACTTGACGCATACACAAATTTTCTACAGTTTAAGTTATGTTGGAAATAGTACCATACAAGGACCTGTTCTCTGATTTCTTTCATGATCTAAGCTGGAAAAGGAGTTGCAGGAGATGCACTATTTTCCAAACCATTTCTCTGTAACATTAGAAAAAAAGCAATTGGTTCCATCTACCCTCAGTGATCAAAAAACTAACTTAGCTGCTCACTTGTCACTTCAGACATGTCAACTCCCTGCCACCAGGACACATTCCTTCCTACTTGGCTTTTCCATTAGCCCTACAACAAAGTTCAAGCAGCTCCTCTTCAGCATCATGGGAATTTTAAACACTTCTCCTGTTTGTCTGACCTCTGCCTTACAGCACTACCTGTGGCATTTTCTCTCTGCCAGCACTAGCAGTATTGAAATCTCTCTATTTGCCTCATCTTCTGCCTCTTCTTTTCCATACTTTCTTCAACATCTTGTCCTGCCACAAGAGCTGTAAGGAATTATCCATTTGCTGCTGGATAGACACACTGGGGAATGTGGAATGGTAAAACTCCTATCTAGCCAGAGATACACAACAGCCAACAATCTGCAAAAGGAACTTGCATTGGCCTCAGCAGCTTTTGAGGTGAAAGCACTAAGTGCACCTATAACAGAACCCAGCCTTTGTGAAATACAAGCAAATAATAATAGAATTGACAAAATCACTCAGAATTCGGAACTGCTACTCCATGAGGGCCTATTTTAATGCCTAGACCCCAAGGTACTGTGCATTATAGCAAATTTCCTGCCGGCAGTGCTCTCTTGCCTGCTGAGCTAGACATCATCTCCCTGCTGAAAAGGGCTAAAGCAGCACTCCTCCTGGCAGTGGAATTAGCTAATGCCCAAGGCAGGGCTGGCACCTCCAGAGCTTTTGTCCAGTATTGAAATCCTACTGTGTTTCTACCCATAGGAAAATCTGTCCTGCTCAGAAACTTTAACACGTTTTGACTACAGAAGTCAGCATCTAAATCCAAAGCATATTCTGTAAAGGGAAGTAAAGGGGAATTGACATGAAATGCCCAATTCTCGTATTTGTTCCTAAGGCTAAACCATAAATTTTGTTTTCAAAAATATCTACTCTCTCTTTACTTACAGTAAGTTAGAGAGTTATAGCACTTATCCAAAGTAATAAAGGGAAACACACCACGATAAAAGGTCTGCAAACTGCTCCTACACACAGACCTTATTCCACTGCCCATTTTTCAGGCTTTATACTTTTCTAAAATGATATAGACTAAACGCTCTCGTTTTAAACTAAATTATAAACCAGTCAAGCAATATTATATATATATACACACACACATAGATTTAAATGGTCGAGGGAAATTATCGCAGTACCTGGGCACATTTTACATAATGCACCTCTGATGGAAATCAGCAGAGAAACTGCTCCCTTCCCCTCCCAGCTATTGAAGCAGCTATAGAAGGACCCTGAAAAGGGTAGCCAGGATACCGACTGCCAAGTGAAATTCCTGTGCTGGTGGAAGCCTGGAACAAAGAGGCGCATTTAACTCTGCCTCCTAAACTTTGCCAGCTCCAGGCTCAGACAGATTTGTGGCAGGAGCAGGATGCTGAGCCAGGAGCCTGTCGCTGAGAATGACCTGCCCCTTGGTTCCCACGAGCTCCTCCCTTGGGACAGATGCAGGGGACCCAAAATCCCAGTCCTGAATGGGGGAAACAGAGCAACAACCCAGCAGAAAACTGGGTGGAAAATGCGACAGGACTCAAAGAGCCACACCACACATTGGGCTCCACACAATGCAGCCAGCTTCCACAGGATGACTTCCAAGACCTGTGCAGTTGGGTAAAAGAAGCATGACCTTCCTCTAGGAATTTGTTACCCTGTCCTCTGGAGCTCTAGCAGCGCTGGTTTTCATTTTTTAGGAAGATTTCAAAGCCTTACACAAAAGCTATCGCTGTTTTTCTCAACTGTCGGCGACTTTTCCAGGGAAATTGTGTTTCATTTTATGCAGTCAGTACAAAAAAGAGAAAATGCTATTGGAAAACGAATGTTGCCTGTTCTCTGAAAGGATAAGGCAGAGCTGAACCTTAAAGTGGGTGGCCCACAGATTTGGTGAGTTACCTTCTGGAACTCTGGTGGGTCAAACCTGATATTTTATATTTGCAGCTTCAGCTTATGAGTGTCAAACTTTAACGTGAATTAAAAGCCAGAAAACACATGTTTTCCACCTCTTCTTACCAGCTCAGTACCCTGTCTCAATGCACTTCCAGCTCTGAATCTGCACATCCTGCTCCCTGTGTTTAACTTTCTGTGCACTAGTTACATTGAAATACAGGAAAATCCAGTTTTATGCTGATTTCTCAGCAATATTTGAATTCCTGAAATTTCAGCCACAGATTGATATAAAATCATTGCAAGGCAAAAAGAAAACCCCAGACTGAAAAAAGCAATACTTGATCCATAGAAGTCACATATGCTGTAGCAGATGGACACTGTCAGGCAGAGCACATTGTACACACCTTGTGTGGAGCTATTTCATGTTTGAAAAAAAAAAAAAAAAAAAGATAAAAGAATGATGCAATCCTACCTAAATGACACTGAATCTGTGTGGTTCAAATATCAAATATACTGGTATTCCAGAATTTGGAGCCCATGAAAGACCCACTGTCATTAAAACACCAAACATTCAGGTGGGCATTGTCCAATGATAAATGTTTTAAAAGATCTCTAAGGAAAAAATGATGGTATATTTTAATTTTTAATAAACATGTAAAATGTTTAGATGTAACACCATTAGTTCTAATTTCTGAATAAAATTGGCAAAACGCCAATGTTATACCTCAGGACTTGAATACCAATGATTACAACGTGTGTAATTTCTGATAAGATATTTTGAGGCGAGTTTGGTTCTTTTTTCTTTTTAAACAAAAAAGAATCTGAATGGAGACAGAAAAAAAAAAAATCACTACAGTATTCTGTAAACTTCTCAAAATAGAAATGTCTCTTCTGGAAATCTAACCAGAACTGACATGTAATACAACAGATTTATACAGGAGGATATTCCTACCTGGAACTTTGACTCTACTTAGTACAAAAATTAGAGTAAAATCTTCTAATCCATGGGATGACATGAGTATTATGGGATGCAGCTGGGGGGTTAAGTAATGATGCTGTGGCTTGTCTAACAGGTGAGGGTGGCACATGAGGAGTGTGAGGTGCAGATGGAACATCACCTGTCGTGATCCACCACCACTGAGCCTCCTGCCCTGGTCTGAAATTTGTAAATACAGGCACAGTGTGAGGGCAGGGCTCCAGAGTTTAAATGGTCCTGGGGAATTCCAGGTTCTTAGCAATCCTGTACAACTATTACATCCCCTTCGTTCTGGAAATGTGCCACCAAGCACTTTCAAGGATGCTGTGGGGAAATTAATATGGCTAAAAGGGCTGGGTTTTGTCACCCAGATTTTTGCAGGTACTTAAATGTGCAAAAATGCTAGTAGATGTGGTTATCTTTTAAAATAAAAAAAAAAAAAAACCACCAAAAAACCTGCAAACTGTGGATATTAAAACACATTTATCCTCCAGTTTAGGGTGTGTTCTCTTAGAATCACAGTCACACCAGTATTTCTAAATAGTTTCTAAATTTTTAATAACTAAAAGGAGGTTAGATCACCTGAAAATTATGATATATGTTAAAACACAGTATTTTAAAAAATATGATAACATTTCATTTAGCTCAGTTCTAGCATTTAGAGGGGAGGATGAAGCTGAGCAAAACTTTAAGCATTTAAAACTTAAAAAAACAGTCTTCATACTCCTGCATAACTATGTCATCTCTAGATGTTAAAATTTATTCTTGTGGTTTCTTCTGCAGGATTTTCAAGTTCTGTAAGGTTTTCCATTTTTTACTGGCAAAATCCCATGGAACTAGAGGTCACAAGTGACTTTACTGAATATAAACATTTGTGGGATTAATCTTCAGGAAGCAATTATTCACTTTCACAAAAATGGAAGACAGACTTCTCAGAAGAGGCACAAGTTTTGCCAATGAAAAATTTCCAACTGGCACAGCAGAAAACGTGAGAAGCTAAACTAGCTGGTTTGTGTATCCAGATAAACAAAAATTGCACACATTTCTCTTGTAGGAATTGTGATTCTCAATTGTAGTGTAGCATGAGAAACATTCTGGTAATTGTCAACTTGAGAAGCTTCAGTACATTGCATATAAACACTGCGAGGTCACATTTAGAGTTCATGTAAACTTGCACACATGTAAAACCACAATACACCGAGCTCTACATAAAACATGAAATAAAAGAAATCATGCCAATGTGTAAAGCCTGAAATCTGTTCCTTGAACTTCATGCATATTCCATAAAATACAGATTCCATCCAATTAAAAAAAAAAAAAATTCTATTGTACTTTAAACCTTAATAAGCAATGCAGAGAAAGCAGTGGCAAGCTCAGATCTCCTGAGGGCTCCTCCCAAAGCAGGTCTGAAGGACACCCTCACCATGAAATGCCAAACTGAGCTGGCTGCCCTCAGCCCAGCTCCCAGCCCTGTGCATGTGCTTCACCCCAGACAGCCCCAACCAAACTCTGTCATGCTCTCTTCTCAATGCTGAACGAATATGCTATTTAAAAAAAAATTCCTTCATGCCTGCTATAAGTGAAATTCTAAAAACAAACAAACAAACAAAAACCCCAAACAAATAAACAAAAAACCCCACTAATTTCACAAGAATTAACTATGAAAACTATTCTGCCATGATTTTGTAGTGAAATCCCAGTTCAAACCACATTAAACCCCTCCATTCAGAAGTAGGGAGCTGTGAAAACACTGCCTCACTATACACAAAACCTCAGCTCAGAGCTGTGCTCCATTCAGAGGTTTGGGAAGCAGCAGGAGCCACTCTGCCAGCAAAGTTAAGGAATATGCAGGACTTGTCAAACATAGCACATGCAGCCCTAAGAAGCACATAGAAAATTTCTTATTTACTGCAATGAGAGACAATATTTCTGGGGTGTTCGAGAGCTGCCTTCCTGCAGACCCACTGCCAATTTTTCACTGCCTTTTTCTGAAAATGTCAGCTTGTTAAAACCCAAAATGAAATGTGCAGCAGCAACCAGCACAGCAGGCTGGTGATGAGAGCCCTCCACTTGCAGGGGAGCATCCCAGGGCTGAGGAAGCTGCTCCAAACCCCCAGAGGGAATGGTTTGGGAAACCTGCCCTGCAGGAGAGGCTTCCTTCTCCCAGGTAAACTCCCAAGCTGGCAGGGTTTTGGCTGCACAAGCACAGGAATCTTCGCTGTCCAGACAAGAAGCAAAAGCTGGGAGAGTCTGGTTTTGCCACAACACAGAAAGGAAAAGAGCTCAGTCCCTGAAAACTGCAGGCTTGGAAAAGGTTTCCCCCCAGAAGCCATACAACTAAATGAAAAACTGCAGATTATACAGAAGGGAAGGGCAAGCTTGCCTCACCCTCTCTTTTGATATTATTATCCCACATCAAAGAAAATATTTTGGCATAACCAGTTTACATATTTACAATTCTGAAATAAAACATCTGCTCAGCACACTACTCAAACTCTATTGGGGACAAATTGTACTTTCACGGATACCCACACAACTGTGGAGAACTTAGTGATTAGAAATGCTAGAAAAATTGGACACACTTCCCAGGATTATTTTTCTGAGCTGGTTCTCTTCTGTTTTCTTACTCCCTCAGATGCTTTGCTCTCTATTCCCTCTCTTATATACAACTGTGTCCTAATTTAAAAATCCATTTCTTGCATTTATCAAGACAGTTTTTCCTTTTGATAAAAGGTACCACCTGGCTTTGCTCAGGGATTTATTGGTCTGTGTGAAAGCCTGGTCATTCACGTTTCCAGGCTTGTCTGGGGTTTGGGTGCAGTATGCAGAAGTTTGCTGGATTTGCAGTAGGTGAATTTGCTGCACTCACAATTCTGTACCTGTGATGCTATGCTGGTACTTTTCCTTACCTGGGATAACAACTCTACTAAATGTGTTTCATTTTTTATCAAACCTGAGCTTTTTTAATAAGAGATATAAAACATTGATATTCCTATTACATCCCACGAGGGAAAAGAAACACCATTTGCTATAATCAGGGGAAATGTTTTATTGCCTGAGACATGCATTTATCTCCCTCACAAACAGAAGTCATAAAAAGAACATACAACTGGTTAAATGTTACTTGATGTACCTTAGGTCCCAACTGGTTTGCTTTAGGTCCTGCAGTGTCTTGTGGAATTAAATCCAGGCATGAACACAGGTTAATGCTTTTTCTTTCCTTTTAGCAGAACTCTGTCAGTCTGGCCCACACCCCAAGAGCTTTCACTTCAGACTAACCTGCAAGCAGCACTGTGGGTCTCTCCTTTACTTCTCCTTCCCTATGCTCCAGCGATTCACCACTGACTAATTAATTATAAACCTCTGTTCTTAAAGCTCTTATATAAATCTCTGTCCTTGTTGCCATCCTGCAGATCTATTCAGTGATCACACTCTTACTTAAATCATGTAAGAAAGACTGGCCTGTCCCTTTTATCTGAAAGGCTGTTAAGGAGGCCCAAATTCTAAAGCTTTTTGTAATGAACTGTTCTTTCTTGAAGACAGTTTACCATCAAGCATCCTTCCAGGTCTCATGAAGGGCTACCCTGCACAAACTGAGATGACAGTTGTCAGAAGGGAAAGCCAGTCCTTCCCTGAATAGAAAGAAGAATAGTTGTCTTTTTGCTTCTGTCCTTTCTCCATTGTACTTTCAAGGCACAACTGGAGCTCCTACAGCAACAGGTATTTTTCTTTGCTAAGATTCATTGTTGGATGCTCACTGGTATTCTGAGTTCCTAATTCTAAACCCACTTCTCTCTTTTATAAACCTGCACGTTATTTGTATCTAAAGGACATTCTTTGTAAAGGCAGCAGTTTTCAGAAACTTGATTCCACTTTCTTCCAGGGCCTTCTATCTTCCTCTCCTCCTCCTCTCTGCCACAATGGTCTCTTAAAGAAATCTCTTATGTGTGCTGCTATTCAAAAATAAAATCAGGCATTTGATCTTTTCTGTCCAGACTTCCTTCTCATTCTCCGTTTTCCTGGGTTCTGTCACATGTTGCACTGTTAGCTTAACAGCCACTGTTTAACAGCATATATTGAAAATACCAGAACAAATAAACGCATCCAACACCGTTTCCTTTTTATATTTGACATAGGATCATAAGCAAATGGGGAAAGGGAATAATTTCAAGTTTTTCAAGTCTAACTTGCTTGGAATTCCATATTGAAAAATATGGACTGCAATCTGAATGATGAAATTTGCTAAAAAGCTCTGAATCTAAAATTTAAAAAGGCTCTTCTGCAGCAGCCATTTTGTATCAGTCAGAAAATGTAGGTTTTCCAGTCTCAGATTTTAATTTTGTGCCTCAGATTGTTTTTAGAGATTTGATCTTAGGAATTGATGCTTCTCCCTTTGAAGGTGAGTGTTCATGCCCTCCTTAGCTAAAATCAGCCTGTCCAGAGTTTTCCATGCTCAAATCTATGATTCAAACTTTACTACAGCTCACCTCACATCCAGGCTTGAACAACATAAGCCCTAGCTCATCAAGGGTTTTTCCATTCAGTGTGAGAGATGGAAACACAAAATAATTTTCTTCTTGGTCACCAAACTCAAAGAAGCAAGTTTGCATGAAAATATTGCTTGGAATATATGGTGTAAAAAACCAGTGTTTCCTTAGCTGACCAAAATAAGAGGTATGTATATCACTATTTTTTAAAAGATCTCCCTAAGATGAGGGGCTTTTATTTTTGGGGCTAGGAGAATATTTTTAAAGGAGAATTTTACTGAAATTTCTGGGTGTCTCAGCTTCTGCTCAGATGCAGCTAAATGTTCTGGATTTCCAATTGCAAATCCATTCCATAGATTTATGAGTTCTCTAATGTGCTTTCATCATTACTATATCCTTAGGCCTGTGACATTTTGGATGAGTGGGAATGCCAATTCCACAAAAATTCAGGCAAAAAATAACACTTGACATTTTAGGTCATGTGTGATCAGGTTTAAGTATGACTTAAGGTTGAAATTCAGCAAATCATCACACTTCATTACTTTCTCCATTTTTGGATGTGAGGCTATTTATGGTGTGGGGGTATTGGTTTTTTGCATATTTTTTTTTAATTATAAATCTCCATTTAAAGTTTAACTGGAGAATATCAAGATGAATCTTTGGGTAGCTGGACCTAAGGGCATCCAACATCAGCTCCATCATAGCTACCAAAATCTTGTGTACAGTTTTTAGATCACATTTCTGCTTCTCCTGTTCCAGAGAGAAATCATGATGGAGACCATAATGCAGTAAAGAGACGGGTTAGTATAAGGAGACAGTTTGGAAAAAGAAATATTTTCATTTTTAAAGTGTTTCTGATTTCTCTCTGACCATGTAAGACACTGTCTTGCAGAGAGTTGCTGAGCAATGTCCTCTATAAAAACACTTCTTGCCTGCCACCCTCTTAGAGCTTTGTAAAATCTCATCTCTACTCACCTGTTACCCTTTCACCAGGGTTTCTATTATGGGACAGTACAGACAACATTTCATCATCTGCTAGAGTTCTGACACTTCATCAGCAATTAACACATCACTTGAACAACACTAAAACGTATTTGCACAAGCATGCCAAGAGATTAAGGGGAGTGGAAAAGTAACCAAGTTATTTCCTACCTCTGCCTTTGAAAATTCTGTGTCTGGGAAAGACACTTAGAAAAAAAATAGCTACAGCTTCTATCCCCTGCCCTCCCAATTAGGAGTACAAGATTCCAGGTCTCTATAGCATGCTGTCTGTGCTTCCTGTGCACTAGATCCATTAGTTGTTTGCTGGGGGAGGTGAAATTAGAAATGTTTTATTATGATTTCCAAATTACCATGTAACAAATGCTCCAATAATCCTTACAAAGGCGCCAAAAAAAAAAAAAAAAGTCTGTTTTGCCCAACAATAAACTGACAGCTTTCTAATGCAGCTCCATTAAAGCTCTTTCCTGAGTGTGAGAGGCACTTTTTAACTAGCTCCTCGGGGCATTGTTAGATATCATTGCTTACAGCCACTGCGAGCCACTGTGCCACAGCAGCGCTTCCCTCTTCCTCCTGATCACTCAAACACAAGAGGTGGCTTCAAGCACAAGAAAAAGCCTCGACCAGCCAAGGCAGCAGCTGTAAGAATGTCTCTTTATGTGCAACAGGAGCCTAGAATGAAACCACAGCCTTCTGGAGAAAGGCAGCACTCGGGGTGCTGGATGGAAATAAAGAGCAACTTCTACGGGTGGCTTGTCATAGATTAGTAAATTGCAGGTGTTTGGGGAAATTTAAATTTATTGGGGGCTTTTTTTTTAAAGTGGGAAAATAACAGCTTCTTATTTTATGCTTTAAGCATACAGTAGTTTACTAAATGAGTAAACTTCAAGTAAATCTCAAAGTCACCTTCTCTATAGGAGTTGATCCATTTAATCTAAACATGAAAAATTAGGAATTAGACAGGCAGCAGAATGCATATTTTTGAAGCAGAGATTACTAAAATACTTGATTATGTATTTATTTAAGACGATAACTGTCATGAATTTTACAGCTCTTACAAGTCAGAATTTGCAGAGATCAGATTTGGAAGGTATTAATTTACCTTCTACAGTCGAAGGCACACAAACAGTTCTTGTTGAATAAATCCTTGATAGCTATCAAAAACTGCTTTCAAAGTTCAGATGCTTATTTGCAACAAATCATCTCGACACTGTCAGATCTTATTGCTCAGCTGTACTGGGAGACTGTTAATAAAGCAAACATGAAATCTCGGCCAATGTCAGACTGTCTTCAGGACAGATGGGAGACATACAGCTTTCCAGACCCAGGTAAAACATGACATGAATTAACCAAAACCATTCCAAAGCCTCCAGAGCATCATTTCAGAAACAGAGGGAGGGGGTAACTCACCCTGTTCCTGTTGAACAGCTCCTGGAGTTTCTTATCCCTTCCTGCTGGGGAGGGGACCAGCCAAGAAACTCTGGGCAGCCTCTCAGCAAGTGCTGTTTGATTCCTAAGTCTGAAAGCCACTTTCTACCACAGTGACACAAAGGGTTAATGCTGCTGGTCCTGGTTCTGTCTGCTGCATTTGGGTTTTTTTGGGTTTGTGGCTTTAATCCCTCAAAGTCACCAGAAGTGATCTAAGGCAAAATTACAAAGACAAATACGAACTCTTCCCCAACACTCGTAAGAACACAGGACAAGAGAAGATGTTGCAGATGCCAACCAGAGCTAGAGGAGCCTGTGGTAGCAGAAAAGTAAAATATCAGGCACTTTTGGAGAACAAGACTGATATGGTTACAATGTGATTGAGCTCTCCACAATGGAGATAGATGACCATTTACTTTCTTCATTTATCTGCTCACATCTGCACTTTACATTTCAAGAAGCTGAAACTCTTGCATCATTCCATTTATCTAGGGGACTAAAGGCAGCACACAATCCACGAGGAAAAAAAAAAAAGACAAACATGGCCCTGGGATATATGTTGAGCAGTTTTTCAGTAAATCTTATTTATTTCCTCCGAGTCCTCAATATCTAAAGCTTTTATGTATTCATTATCAGCAACATGTCGAGTAATGTGATAACTTGACAAGGTTCTATTGAAGCAGCTTAGTGGGACATACAGTACTTATGCTGCCTGATAAGAAAACATTCAGAAAGGTCATATCCTCTGTTGTATTCCCTATCTCTCTGGGAAGCAGCAGTTTGGGTTTTTCTGAAAACTAAAGTTTGAAAATATTCCTGGATAAAGTGAGTGAAAAACGGTCCGGCTGCATTAGCACAATGACAATCAGCTGCTATTAATATTTGTGTTACTTTCCAAAACTGAATATTAAAATAAAAACCCTCGCCAAAGAAGTTAACCATGCTGATTGTCTGGGTGTGATTATGAAATGAGCAGCTGGCCAGCTCAGCACAGCTGTTAAACCTGGGATATGAAGGCAAAGCCCCACTGACTGGCTCCTGAGCAGCAGCACAGATCCCATCCCACCTTGCCTGCTCCCTTGCTCCCCACAAGCTCTGCTAAGAGGTGTAGGAATCCAAATCAGATTTGGGACACGGCAGAGCAGAGCATCCTCCGTGGCTGTGCCCGACCTGCACTTCCACAGGCAGCAAGGAGTAACTCAGCTTGGAAAGTCTGTGAAGCTGCAGACCTGCAGGGCTGGTTCTGTGCCACTGATGGGCAGAACAAGAACAGGAATGAGGCAGAAAGTGGGGTCAGGTTTCCCCCAGATCCAGAACACATCCACTGCCTGCACAAACAGTGCTTGGGAGCACCCCAGGACACAAAGGACTGCAGCAGTGCTCGAGCCCCTGATAAGCCTGGAGGTTCACAAAAAGATGGAGCTCTATTCACCAGACATTCTCCTGAGCTGCAGTTTCTGTGACTCCAAGGAAAGCTTGGCCAAAGAAAGAAATTCCTGCTATTCAGGTAAAAGAACACAAAACAACAGCCCAGTGACCTCTGTTATAACAACACCACCAGTTACAAATCAGATATAAATATATATATATATACTCTATTTTGGGCACACACTGTCCATATGAGACACTATTTGGGATATGGGGACACATTCAGTTTGGTGTTCAACAACATATGTGTGCTTTGTCACAAAATCTTTATATATCGGCCCACTACAAATATTAAAAGTAATTTTGAAAGGCATTTTCTCTAAGCAGTAATTTATAGCCGTTAAAATCTTCTTTATTTTCCAACATGTCTTACTGGCTATTTCACTGAACATATTCAGGTCATTTTTGTCATTACTTTCCTCTGGCACTTATTTCACCTGGTGCTTGCAGCCCAATTCAAGCAGGTTTTACATACAGTAAAATACAAGCATCATTATTGGACTCCATTAGGTACAAAGTTACCGAAATTTTTTAAAAACATTGTCTGGTTGTAAACCCGGATCACAGCTGGGTGCCACAAGCAAAATGGTGAAATGAGTAATGAGGTGGAAGGGATAAAACCCAACACTATTAAACAAATTAAAGAATCATCATTTACATAAATACCTGCTCATATTTAAATCCTGTGAAAGGTAATAATTCTAAATCCTGGTAAATGCTGCAGCTCAGTTTGTCAAGGGTCAGACACTTGTTTTTTTTCCCCTTCACTCAGAATGCTGCTGGGATCAGAATCAGCAGATTAAAGAGTTGCTGTCAGCTGTTCTGCCTGAGGGAGGGTTTTCCTTGTGAAGAGATGAGGGGCTGCACTGGAGAACACGAGGCAAGTGGAGAGATGAGCACCTGTAACAATCATTTCCCTAATTCTGGCTGAAAATCAGCCTGGCCATCAGTTCTTGGTGCACTTTTTTCAAGTCTCACTTGATGACAGAAGCCTAATTATTCTTCCCATTGACAACTCCTATGAGTAAAACTAAAGTTCAATTATCAGCACATAGCAGCAGATCCAAGATGGAGAGTGAAACGCTGCCCTTAATTTGTGAGCTCACGCCCTTTATGGCCACAGCTACATCAGAGGTGACATCTGGGGGAGCACAGCAGCTTCTGCTGGCACTCAAAGCTGCTCTCAGCCAAGGCACGGCTGCACATGAGCTGCAGCTGAACACAGAGTGCCTCGGTGCACAGCAGGGGTGGGGGAGCAGAATTGTCCCATATTTTATTGGCAAATAATGATTTTATCAGATCAGAGGGCAAATTTTAGCTCTAGGTGAAGTTGACATCATGCTACTTTTGAAGATGAAAGGAAATTAATCTGATTTTGACTTTGTGTCTGGCCCTCTTTAAAGCATCTCAGCAGGATGCCTGGAACTATAAGAATATGTAGATTCTGACTGGCCATAAATCTTGTGCTAAGGCTCACCATTGATCTTCAGACTTAAACTCTCTGGCTTTTCAATAACTTCGTCTGTGGTCCTGTCGTGATAGTTATCTACTACCTTTTTTTTTCCTTAGAGATTAGTAACAATTAAAATCCTCATAACAAGGGTCTTACAAGAACAGACACACTTCTTATTCAATTAATAACCTCTGTATGTTACAATGTCCACTCTGGGGAAAAGGAAAAAAAAAAAGGCAAACTTTTCCATTGATAAAATAATTGTATCATTTGCTGAATCTTTACATGTAATACAAGAGAGATCTTTTCCTTTACAAAAAAATGAGGGGTCAGAGACTGATGTCCAAATTTATTATGGCAAAATGTTAATCTGGGATCAAAACTGTTAATAAACCATATCAAAGACAGTTTTAATCACACGAGGACTTCTAATCAAGTTAAATTTTCACAGGGAGTGTCTTTGACCTGTTTGTTCAAATTTAAGACCAGTGATTGAAATCTCACTGTAGAGATTCCAGGACTGGAAAGCTTTGGGATTCCCCTCTGGCCACCTCTGATTCTTGCTGGATTCCCTACCTCATGCAAAAACATCCCAGGGAGATCTCCAGGTATTTGTCCTGAGCACTACCCAGTCTGGAAACACTTTGAGACACAACAGTAGGGCACTGAAAGCCAGGCTGGAAAGGAGATTCTGTGGAGGGGAAGGTAAATGCCTGTAACCTTAAATCTGCTGCACATATTAATTTCTTGAAACAGAAAAATGTACTTGGCTCCATTTCCCAAAAGCTTGTCAGAAAACTCAGTGTTTGCTTATCCTCGAAGTTTGCCCTCACCCCGTGCCTCATAATGTTTTAGCTTCAGCTATGCAGAAGAATCTTTTTGAATTTGTACAGCTCAGAAAAAATGACACATTCACATAAATAGATTCAATTTCACTTCAAGAAATTTACAATGTAAATACCTACAAGATCCTCAAGTTTTTTTATTGTTTTAAACAACTAAATCTAAATTTAAGAGTCTCAGATTTAACAGAGTTCTTAAGCAGGCTCCTCAGCAGGTGTAAACCAGTCGTGTTTCACCAATCTCAGCAAATGCACTGAAACTTGATTTAGGGGCAGAAACCCTAAAGCACAGTGAGCCACCACCTTAGGAGTTAGAGCTCCTTCTCTGGAGAGTGGCTGTGACTGTCACAATTTGTTTGTACAGCAGCCAGCATGCCCAGGCTGTGGCCTTGGCTAGGACCCCTACCCCATTAGAAATAAAAATTGTCTTAGGAGACGTTGGAAATAACATTATTCTACTTCAGGTTAGGCATAATTTAACCTCCCAGAAATGAGATCAGATATGCAATTCTTGAACAGAGGAGCAGGGAGAAGCCAGGCATGCACTTGTAAAACCTGCTGCAGGTAAAAGCTGTCCCTGAGCTCCAGCAGGAGAATCAAAAGAGACAGGAGAGTGCCTGCACACAAAAGTTGGAGCTGTAAAGCAAACCTCACTCAGTCATTCTCAGTGATAAGCTCAGACAGATGGGGTGCAAGCAGGGGGTCTTTAATGTGCATTCCTGTGTGTATCTGAGGTTTTGTAGGGTGTGCCTCGAGGAATACAAAATATGAAGTTTTCTGAGCGTGTGAATTAAGAACCTCAGGGAGCAGAAGAAATATTGATTAGACACAGTATGCTGCTCAGTGCAGAAAAGTACAGGAGATAATCACCAGGGGTGATTTCAAACCTTTCAAACCTGAAATGCCAGGGTAGGACTTTGAGCACCTATTGGCAAAGCTTGCCAGGCTCAGACAATTGTCTCATTCATTTCAAAATAGCTTTACAATATATGTGACAAGAGTAGAAAGGGTCAAACACCTTCAACTTGACCAAGTGCAGGACAGGTCCTGCAAGGCACTTTTTGACAGAATCAGGCTGATCCTCAGTCTATAAACCTACAAGATTTTTTTGTTTGTTTTGAAATGAGCAAGGGATGCTTGGCTTCCAGTAAGGAGGAAAACTTTCCTTTATTATTTTTTTCTAAACCAAGAACTAAATTACAAACAAAAATCATAAATAGAATTTTAAAGAATTAGTCCAGCTCAACCTTATCTAATATTCTTAATTGATTTGTTCTTTCCCTCCAGAAACCCTGATGAGAAGATTTCTGATGACTAACCTCAAGTTTGACAGTTTTTTAATAGCATGTGACTGTCAAGCCATTTCACATTTTTGTATTTCAATGTAGGTTTCTTGGACAGGAAAAGAAGAATGAGAGTGTGACAGAAACCTGAAGAGAAAGAGAGTAGAGCTTGATGACAGGCTGAACAGAGGAAATAAAGCAAACACTCAATTTTAATCTTTAAACTATTTTTCAACAGTGTCAAACCGATATTTTTTAGTTTTTTCATTTTTGCATTATTCAGAAATAAGTAGACACGAAAACTAGTTGGGAATCATATATATAGAAAACTTCATTTTAAAATGGTTCATAAGAAGTCACAAGCATGTGAAAACAGAAACTTGGCAGGGTAGCCCAGAAAGCCTCAACAACTGTGATCATTTACCAGAAAAGCTGAAATAACAGACTTAGTTCCATGCAGTCCATATAAACCCCACAAAAATCTGGATCTCTTTGAAAGAATAATCATCATAAACATGAAAATTTAACAAAAATGTTCATCCTTGTCTCGGTGGTTACTGTAGAAGTCAGTGTAAAACTAAGGTTTCTAAATTAATTTTAAGAGCTTCAGGGAAAGAAAACATGAGGACAAGCCACCAACACAGCTCTGAGACCCACACCAACTGGAAATCATAGTCAATTTTCAAGCAGCATCCTATGGGGATTTCTAACAATTACTAGACAATCACTGACTGCCCAACCTACACTTAAAATTTGAATTAGATATGCCAAAAAACTGAGGGAGAATTCCAGGCCTCCCTATCTCCTCACTTATGAATCAATTGAGCCTTCAGGAATCCAACCCTGTGCAATGGCAGGGATCTGAGCATTCCACATTATTACTGTACTGTAGTTCATTTAATGCTGCAACTATAGTTCATTTAATGCTGTGCTGGCTTCTCTTGCATTTTCCTCATATAAAAGTTAAGTATCCACTACAAAAATGAATCATCTAAACTCCAGGTAAAAGCTATCACAGTATGAAAGTAGAGATCATGCTGTGAAAATGATATCAAATGTTATATAAAAAGAGCTATCCTATTGAAAGTGTTTGTGGTTTGTAGTTTACCTCCTGTTAGCAGCTCTCTCTATTGATTTCAAAAACCTGTTCAGAAAGCTAAATTCAGAATTTTTATAAAAGTATTTGAAGAGTGCAGCCTGTTAACATCTCTTCCTGAGAGAAGAAGCAATATATATTAAGCATATGTACACCCAAATTAAATTATAAGAACATTAGGGTTGCAAAGCAAAGCAGTCAGAAGTTTCAGAAGCCATAATTAAGATCCTCTGCACTGCCTTAATTCAGCCCCCACCCTACTCATGTCCGTGATGACACTGCACAGCTCTTCCTCAGATCATCTCAAAACTCTGAATTTCTCCTCATTGTGGTTACTGTGCTGAAAAGAGAAAGGACAGCAGCACACACGGAGCTCTGTGGGGAAAAAAGGCCAATTTATTGTACAGCCAGCCCGGATTTAAAGTGTGTCAGTGCAGCCAGGACAGGACAGGAGCTCATGGGACAATTGGGAAAAACATCCTTGGGACAGCACCTCAGGATGTGTCCCACGGGAAAGACACCAGGGGTTAATGTTGGTGATGAATTCCACTCTGTTTGTCACCGTGTTGTCACCCTGGGAGACTCCTCCCTAACTGAAGCTGCAGTCAGCTTGTCAGCCTGGGAATGGAGCTGAGAGTCAGGAGAAATCCAGGCCTGGAGAGAATTTCCAAGCTGTAATTCCCCAGCTCTCTGAATGTGTGTGTCCACACCTCATCAGTAAAAGACTTCCTGCATACCCCATCTTCAGTCAGAGACCAGGAGAAAATAGAGAAATGATGCAAGGAGCTAAAGAAATGAATGTTCACAGGGCTGGCTCTGCAGCTGTGCCCTGGCAGGTTACAGCTGCTCTCCAGCACTGGAGGCAGGCTCACCTTCCCATAGCATTTGTTATTTGTGGTATTTTCACAGAAGCCCATGTCACAGGAGATTCTGTGCCCATCAGCTGCCTTCTGCAGCCAGAAGCAGCCTGGTCTGAGCACAAGGCATGACCCACAGCACGGAGAGGCAGGAAAACATCAGCCCCTGCTGCATCTCACTCAGCCACCCTGCATCCCCTTGCTGCACACGTGCGAGCAGAGAGCCTTGCCACACATCCTGGAGCGAGTGTATTTCGAAAATAAACGTTATTGTTTTCAAAACAGACAGCAGTGAAAAGCCCACAAGGAAATCAGGGATTCTGTGTTGGTCTTGAGCAGTCTGCAGTAAGGCAGGCTGGGACTGCCCGTGCAACAGAGAGAATAAAACAACTTAAAGCTGCACTCATTCAGCAATCACCTTCTACTTAGGGCACAGAACAATGCAGGCGTCCATGGGAAAAGCAGTGTGTGACCATGTAATTAGAGACAGTATCAAAATGTATACACACAAGGGGGCCCAATTAAGGCTTCATGGACAGCATTATTCTTTTTCCTTTTCCTTTTTTTTTTTTTTTATAGCGCTTGGTTTTATTGCAACATCCATGGTTTTGTACCCTTTTATCTATAATTTCATAGGTTGCTTAAAAAAAAAATACAGAAAGGGAGAGCAAAGAAAGCCTGGAAAAAAAAAAATCTATTGTACGGAATGGCAGTGATGCTGAAATACAGGGCTGGCACTTCATGGTCCACAGCAGAGGCAAGGAGCAGTGGGAGAGCCTGCAGGTGGGGCAGGCTGAGGGGAGCCTGGGCTGGGATGCATGCAGCTTTCCCAGGGAATTCTGCAGCACAGGAATGCAGGGCACTGTGTGTCTTGGCTCTGCCTCTCAGCTCTATCTTTGGTGGTCTTCTGCTGCTTTCCACTGCAAATTCTTTTCTCTCGTGTTCTTCCCCCCACTCCCAGTCCTTGCCTTGTGCCAATATTTTTGTAAATGCAACCCCTGAATTCCTCCAGTCCGAGTTCCCCATTCTAACCTTCTGTCTAGTGCTGTGTTCTATGGCTTGTTCAGATTCATCCCAGGGGTATATATTCCTTTTTTTAATGTATATTTGTTCATCCCAGCCCCTCTCCTACACATTACCCTCAGTTTCCAATCCTACCTCTTTTCTTTCTGCCTCCTAACTCAACCTATATCCACACTCCTCCAATTTTTCTGCCATGTCTTATGCCAGTGGCAGCATCTCTACTTCCACATGAGTTCATTCTTTTTCCCTTGAAGTTCTCATCCTAGCCAAGTCCTTTTACAGCTCCTCAGCTCAGGAGGTTTTCCTCCACATCGATCTGAGCAGCTGTAAAAAGAGAACCTCAAAAGCCCAGGAGCATCTCCTTCCTTTCAGCCTTGATGGTCTGCACTGTACCTGGAACCAAGAGTGGAATTCTCCACTCAATGTCATGCTTGGAGTGTGCTGCACAGACAGTAATTTCAGGGAATTCAGACACCAAATCTCCACTGAACAAGTGAAAAAACCAGATTTTTCAGTGTTTTCCCTAATGGATTTTCACTGGAACAGCAAAAGATAATGATCCAACAAAACTTTTAGATAGAGGCTGAAGAAGAGTGTGATGGAGCTGATCAAACATGTATAAGAACACACAAAATTTACTTTGCCTTTTTTTTTTTCTGAAAAGAATAGGATTTTTTTTTTCATTTCAAACAGACAAAAGTGGGCTGAGGCAGGCATCCAAAATAGAAAATTTCAGCACAGACAGTGCTGAAATAAGTAACTCTAAGTAATGTTTTAAAATAGGTCACTTGTGACATTAACTGTTATGCTATTAGCTTCTTTTATGGTACATATAAAGGGGGAGAAAAGAGCTTGTACATGCATTTAGAGACTTAGAGGAGAAAAAAATGAAGCACCCAAGCAAGAACTTATATTTGACATCATTTAATCCTGGGCCTGAGATCCCTGTGGTTCATCACATCAATTCAATGGGCTGGTCAATGCTCAGTACACCAACTTGAAGGAAGCTGAAGGATCACCTTTGACTTGCATTGTGAAAAACATTATTTGACTTCTAAGTAGTAAAGGCCACTGGATGTGGATACTTGGCATAAATATGAATGAAATGTAGTTAGTGAACTAAAAAAACAGGTTTCTTCTCTAGAGGCAACGTGGTCTTTACCAAATAAGAAGGGAAAAAATCCTGCAGCTAAATACTGGGAATTTTGTATATACCAAATGCATGCCCCAGAAACGGGCACCTCTTTGCTCCCAAGGTCTACCTACAAGAGCTGGATGTGCCTTTTGCCAGTGTGTCAATTCTTCCTGCTTCTCCCTGTGCAGCAAGGTCCCACAGCTACCCAGGGAAGATATTTCCAGTGAGCCCTCTGCTCCTTTGGGACACTGAGATCCAGACAGCAGCTCCATGGTTACACACTTGGACCTGGGAATCACTGCTCCTTCTTACCTCGCTGCTTCAGCAGGCCACAAGAGACACAAGTGCTTAATTACAAAGGGGAAAGTTATTAATTTTCACTGCAGTAACTCACAGAGCTGACATAATGCCCAAATATTGCATATATTACCTAGCCAGTATTGTGAACACTACTTGGATTAGACAAAGTCATATGCAGAAAATGTCTAGAGCAGTGGCAGGGTGTTCACACAAATGCCTACAACACTTACTCCATTCTCCAGAATAACCACTTTTTATTACAGCTATTAGGAGTTTGCCTTGCTTGGTGAAAATAGACTTTACACCCTTGAAAGGCCAGCCTTTATTTATTCACTGACAATCACTTCTCTGCTCCTCCCACACCAAAATACCTCTGCTGCTTCAGCTATTTTTACTTTTAGCTTTTGACTAGTACTTCAAGCTTTTATATAAAGGACAGTTGGCATTTCACCTTCCTGAAACCAGATTTCTCTTCTCCTCTGAAGAATTTGTCCCCCAAAGTATTCTTCAAGCACGCCTAATATCTCCTGAAAAAATCACATTCCCTAGTAAATAGAGTACACAGGGAGATAAATTCATCCCCAAAAGCCAGAAATCCAAAGAAGCAGGAGGCTTGCAGAGGAATCAGTGCCTGGTTCCAAGCACAAAGTGTCACCCATGAAGGTGGGAGGCTGAGTGCTGAGCTGCTGTGACCCAGCACAGCTCCCTGTGAACCACGGATTTCCAAAGGGAATCACAACTACACGAGAGCTCGATAGACAAACATTCAGAGGCAGGAGGATTGCCACGAGGATAACTCGGCTGAGGGTCGGCAGGGGTTCTTCCCCACTCTGCAGTTAGTGCACAATTAGTCTGTGACAGCCCTGCAGGGATCCCGGGCCTGAAGGGTCCAGCAGGAGGGAGGGAAGGAGGGTGAGCACCACAGCACCAGGTAACAGGTGACAGGAGGGAAACCCTGTGTTATCCCAGCAGCCACTAAGTGGAGCTACTAAGTAAGAAAGGTAAAGGAAACTTTGGGTTTGATTCTTGAAGCACCTTGGTGCTATCAGAAATGCTGTTTAAATTCCCACTCAAAAAGGAAAACGAGAAGTGTCAAAGCAATAGCTCTGGTTGTCCATTTCTATACTGGAACACACTCAGCATCTTGATCTACTTTAAAAATGGTTGAATGATTTTTCTCTTACAAAGAGTCATTTTATTCCACTTGTTTCCCAGCCCTATGTCCAGTAACTGAGTTGTGTTTTTCCCCACAGTGTCCCTACAAGTGCATGGCCAGGACTATTCCTGTCACAAGACATTGGCTACAGCTGAACCTCTGCAGGAGAAGTCTCTGGAAGGCAGTTGGGATTGTTGGCTGCAATGTCAGGACATGAAGTGTTAGCTCAAACTGTGGAGCCACTGCTTAGCCATTGGTGTGCTGAAAATGTCACAATGCTTCCTGATCACAAGTAGGAACTGCTACATCCAGGGGATAGACTGAGTTTTTCCCTGGCTGTCACTGTGAAATAATTGAATGGAGCTTCCAAGGAATCCCTTTTGTTCATCTAATCTATTTGGTTTCAAGGTAATAAGAGGAGAGCCAGTATCAATATATTACATACAGTGATATCACAGACTTCTCTCTGTCACTCCCAATGCCAAAAGCACTGTCATCCAAGCCTAGTGTCAAGGAGATAGCTCTGCCATGGCTAAAAACCATTTACCCTGGTAATGCCAGGGTAAAACAACCTAAATCCAGGTGCTATGAGAGCGGGGTCTCACAGTTTTTCTAGCAGCAGCATGGAGATTCCTTCACCTTGCCTCCTCACACAGCTAGGGAACTGCAGTTACTGTGCACATGATACATTCAACAGGGATTTTTTTGCTATGTCCTCTACATAAGGTTGCATTTTAGAACTATCTTGAAAACTCCACTTTTGCAGAAAATATTATTTATCTAGTGCCACTTCTCAGACTCAGCATGCCACAGTAACCCATAATCTAATGTACTGTTTCCACACGACTATGTTTGATATTTTTGTCTGAATATCAAAGAACTCGGAAACTTGGAGCTGTTGCCTCCATCCCCACAGCCATCATTGATGCCATGAAAGTCACATGAAATGCCACTCTCTTGCCACTACCATGAGGTCTGTGTGTAGAGCATTTTAAATGCTGCCTTCAGCACCAGAGCAGACCCCATCTCTTGTAGAGAACAGAGCCAAAACCTCACAGAAAGCCAGAAGCCTCTTGTATTTACAGAGAAGTGGGTTTTAAAGGAATTGCATTTATTGAATATAGGGGATGCAGTACATGGGGTGAGGCTGGAATTCATGCATGGTGAAACACCTCATTCAGGTACAGTGAAAGGAAGGAGCAATGAGCAGAGTCACACATGGGCCTAGTCCAAAGCACAAAGAAATCAGCTCAAAATTAATTGCAATTCATTTCAGGGATGGTGGTCATTACCCCTTCTAGGAATGAGCTGAAAAGAAATGTCCTCCTTCCACAGGCAATAGAAAGATGAGCCTGACTCAGCATTAAGGATCAAATTAAGGCAGAGTATTCCATCAGAAACTCACATGGAATCTTTTGAGGTTTCCATAGGTACTTGCCCATGACAAGGCACCCCAGTCAGTTATGCAAAGAGCATCTGCAGTGCATGTCAAAGGACAGAAATACAAATCACATGACCTCTCCTTATTCCCATTTAAAGTGAGAACATGGAGTTCATGAAATACTTTGCTGAGCACATTTCCAAATTTTGGGGCTGGACTTGACTGTAAAGCACAAAGATGTTTTCCTGCAATTATGCAGTGCTCCAATAATACCATAATATTTATAAAAGCCCTAACTAGAACTTCTAGATAGCTCATTGAAAGTACTATTTCTTCAAAGCTATTGCAGCACAAACTTCCACTGATTAATTGCACAGATCAAGACTTTTGACTTTTAAGATCTTTCCCAAACACTGCCCTGCAGTACCGCCGTCAGTTCCGTGAGACTTTAGCAATTTGGTTCCTGAAAGATGGTGAAGTTAAAAGCTTCCTTCATCAAGACCACTTAAAATTAAGCCATGTGGTTCCCAAGCATTAAAAAAAAAAAAAAAAAAAAAAAAAAAAAAAAAAAAAAAAGATATTTCTCAACAGAGCTTTGTAATCTTTTCAAATACTAGAAGGTCACTTATGTTTTCAAGGCCGTTTAGCAAGGTCGGGTTGTAATGAGCTGCAACTACTTTATTTGTGATTTGTGGCTCTGAGGGATTAATTGTCCCCACTCTGTCTCATCCACAATCTAAGGCTGAATTGTCAAAATGATCCATGGCTTTCGTCCCCAGGCCCATGGTTTCATTATTAAGGTGCGTTCTAATCGATAGTAGCATTTTTAACATTTTGCCCCTTACGTTTTATCAATCCTTATTATCTAATGACCAATACTGAACTGGCACAAGGTTTTTCAGAAAAACACTGACAGATTACAACAGGCAGTCACATGCATTTGTAATTAGACTTCATTACCATTATAAGTGCTGAATGGGAGCAGAATAGAAAGGCAGGAGGAATTGCACCCAGTTCACAGAGCTCGTCCCATTTCTTAAAGCCCCTGCATGAGTCCATCTTAATTCATTAATAAATAAAAAATAACCTCAACAATAAAGAACAAAAATTTGGGACCTTTTTCAGGTTAATGTATTCCATTTATTCCATGCCACTGGCCTAAGTGGCATCAGAATCTTGGAGAACCAGCCAGCCATCTAGAAAATTATGAAGTTTTGTTTTGACAGACAAAATACCCACTGCAAAACAAAGCAGGTCTGCTACATTTCACATTCTTAAATTTGATTATTTCAATTACTTTGATTCTTTGTCGCAGTTTAATCTGTTCTCACACTGATGAAGCAAATAATGTTAATTTTCTTCTCCTCTGCTGGAAACCAGAACTATGAGAGATAATACTGCAGCTCCTTGACTAAAATCATGACTGGTTTGGAAAGAAAGCTGAGGGGACAGATTCTCAGATGGGGTAAGCCGAAGTCAATGGAAACACACTCATTTACATGTGCTGAACATCTGGCCCAATAGTGATCATTAACAGAATATTGCCCAAGAGCAACATTTTCCAAGCTACAGAAAAGCTGAAATGATTATTTTGAATTCCACAGCATTCATTCTCCCTCCTTTTCTGCAAGGGAGTCCTGGGCTGTCTAATGAAATGACACACTCTGGCCTCCTGGCTTTCTTATTCAGGCAATGTGGGCTCCTTCCCAACCTGACCTTGTCAGAGCAAGCAGCTTCCATCTCTGGACAGAATGTAAAACTGCACACAAACACATGCAAGAGTTCCATTAGGAGCAAAATGGGACCCTTGGCATTTCACTGACACACACCGAGCATGCAGTGATTTAGAACTTCAGCTAAATAGGGTATCACTTCAGAAAAAAAAAAAAAATTAAAATTTGCCAAACAAAGTCTGAATGGCATACTGGTTTGTCAGTTTTGAAAATATAAAATTACTGCTGACCTCACTAAGCCTAGAATATTATTTCTGAAGTCTTCAAATTTGGTATTTTTAGGAGAGTCTGGTCTGTTTTCTGATCCTTATGCTTTCTAGTCATTATGATAGTTTTGGAGCCTATTATTCCATTTTCTTTCTCCAAAGAACTTTTGGAGGTGGTTGGAAATAAAAACTCCTAAGCAAGCTGCCCACACACACTGAAAATGGACAAATGGCTGTCATGACTCCTCGACTTCACAAACTAGAAATATTCCTAATCACTTATGCAACCTAAACAAGTTTTTCTGCTTTGCAGAAAAGGCCATAGAGCCATTTCAGTGCTCTGAAAGAAATAATAAAATATTATCTCCACCCCACCACCTCAGCTGGGAGCTGAGGGCCTCTCCAATGACACTGAAAGTTTTACAGCTCACCCTGTGCTTATGGATGGGGGAATTGATCCTTCCTTATTGCAAACAGCAAAGGTGGGCAAGAGCTCTACCCAGCACCAGATTATATTTGTCAGTTAGAGGTCATTAAATATCTAAAACTTCTCTTTTGAAAGGATTTGCTGCTCTTCCCAGCCAACACCTTGTTTCTGTTCTGTATTGACACTGTTTGCCCATTTCCATTTCTCTAATATTCCCATTATATTCCAGCTATTGAGTCCTTTATTTAAGAGCATGGCAATTTACAGCAAAATTTTGCAGTCCCTGCAGCAGCAAATTTACACAGAAACTATACAATGACATTCAAGAAAAATGTTTTAAAAATTCAAGAAAAATGCATCCAAAATTTTTCCCATTAAATGAAAGACAAATCCAATGAGATGGGGAGAATGATATAAAGGAAGTAAAACCAAGCTAAGTCGTGCTTCAAGTAAAATAAAATGTGTTTGTCAAGTTTATAATACTAAAAACCCTTAATTGCATTGCATTTATAAGGCACACAAGGGACTGTTGTCCAGAAAACATCCAAAAAAATACAGGTGGAACTTTCTGGTAAATCCAACAGTGATGAGAATTTTCTCAAAATGATGAATATTCTAACTCCTGGAGGGTCTAAAGCAAAGAAATACCTGCCTAGTGATACAGATTTTTAATGAGCTTATCCTGTCATCAGTCCTGTGAGGGCAAAAATTATCGTGCCCTTGCATTAACTGAGCTTCTAAAAGAATTACTCAAACCATCCTTTCAACAACCTGAGAAATTTCACTGGATGTCAGGCCCTGAAACACCTCTTAAACCCCATGCAAATAGTTATTATTTTCAAAGCATAACAGCACTGTGGTTATTCTGAAATTGAACTCAGGAAGATATTCTGTAAAACTCAAAATATAGACTATTTTCAGATCATAACAGTCCTGGGTGAAGGCCATCAAGACTGCCACTGTGATGAAAATCAGTGTGGCTAAGAGGCTCCACTTTATATTTCCATATAAATATTTTTCAAGTAAGTAAGTTATACTCTAAGTGAACTGAGTCAAAAATAGGTCTATAAAATTACTTTCCAGCCATCCCAATATAGGAAAGACAATCCCTGATTTTTAGTGAAGGTAAAATTCTTTACTTCGGAAAGAATTGTCCTACTTGCTCAATTTCACTTGCATTTAAAGCAATGTTCCAATGTTCCTATAACAGTTTTACCTGCCTCCAGATTGCAAATGACAGCAGCTACAGAAGTACAGGGAAATTTGCCTTTTCCCAGCATTAGTGTACTCAGTTTTCTTCATCTTTCTGATGAAGGATTTCCCCCATTAATTAGGAAGGCCTTGCATGATAAGGAACAGATTTATTTCAGCTCATTTGCCATATGGTCAAAAGGTGCCTTATAACAGCAGTGTTATCACATACCTGTATTAAAGTCAAGCTTTTATCCATTCTCTTTTACACAGAAGAGAATGAATTCTATTCTAGCTCTCTTTGTGGCTCTACTCATTTTCATTGAGGAGAGATTACAGGACTGAGGAACAGTCTTCAAAGATTTTTGAATGGCTAATTGAAAAGGGCTAAATGAAAAGTAAATGTAGGTGAAGCAGCCCATAAGTTGTACACACAAGACTGATTAGCAAAATGCACACAACTGCCAGCACGTGCTCAGAGCTGCCTCATTTCTGACTTGTCTGAACAGGAATACAGAGTATTATGCAACATGCTTGGCTAAATTTAAATTTACAAAGGTTCACCGATGTCTGTTTAGAGATCCTACCGCTATGAATGAAGGCAGTGCACAATTTCAGTTCTCAGCATGCAGCCTGCCTTCCATGCACTTTCCTCTTGTTTTCCTGGTAAATTGCAAGCAGCTAAACTCATATAGAGCATTGGTAGGTTATATTGGGGAATATTTAAATAAAGGACTTTGCAGATATATAAACAAGAGAAGATGTAAGAAGTTGTAAAAGTTTAAGCTTCCTTCCTCTAGCTCTCAGATTTTTTTTAGTCACTTGGTACATTCAAGATTTGGAACAATCCATGTCCTATTTTAGTATCTGTCAAGACATGAAAAACCCCAATAAAAAACAAATAACAGCAGGTTACAAGGGTGTTGAACTATTGAGCCACTTTACCCCTTCTATGACTGTCAGAAAATTCAGAACACTCTGTAACTGAAAACATCAGCTCAGGTGTAAATTCACTGAACCAGTATGACCCCAAGCACAAAGTTCTAATTATTATATGTTTGGCAGGTTCTCTGAACGACAGAAAATAAAAGTCATAAATACTATTGGGACTTTTTCCTTTCTCCTGCTTCTGGGGATTTCTGGGAGAAGCAAAAAAGCCCTTGTTTTCCTGTTCTGTTCACACTGGTTTGTATTTGCAGGAGTTCAGCATGAAAAGTATCCTGTGACCTAAAAGGCTGAATATATTCTATCACAGCAGAGCTCAGAGCTCAGGGCAGTTCCCTTTTAAGCAAGGTAATCCTCTGAAAAAAATCTTCTTTTTCTAATCTGTAAGCTACACAAAACCACAATTTTTCTCTAAATATTTTCATAGTATTATATCCTTCCTATTAACATTTCCCATTAATTAACTCTGTTAATAGCAAATGTCGAAGAAAACAGCACCACCATTCATTCCCAGATCCTTCTCAATTTTTAAACTTTTTTCTATTTTAAACAGGCAAGGATTTTGATTACAAATGTTAACTGGATCTTCAATCTCACAGACATTCTCTAAAAACCAGCATACCTTGCCAGCCTTTAAATAAAAAATTAAAATCTGCCTAATTCCTCTATTCTTACTGAATTAACAGGGTAGCCACAGTCTATCTACACCCTGCAACACTACAAATGGGGAAGGCAAATGGGACAACAAATAATAGACAGCCAGTGGCTTTTGAAAAAATCCCTCACCAACTTTTACCACTCACCAGAATAAAATATACCTTCATTTTTAGGATTCCACAGAGGGGAAAAAAAAACAACAAAACAACAAACCAAACCAAATCCAGGATTTCCATTTTTGTTTTTTACACAATTAAAATAAAATTATCAACTACCACTGAAACTAAAAAGTCAACAAACCCCAAAAATCATCATTGGGATCATTGGTCTTGAGGAGCCCCAGAATTTTTTAGCCAGATTTTCTCAATTCCCTCCAGCAGCAGTCCCAGGAAGCTCCAGTACTGTTGTTCACCACTGGCACAGAGCCTGTGCTGGTCACCACACTGAGATTCATCTCACCTAGCTTTAGGCACTGCAAGGTTGCACATTTAATTCTGAGTTTGTCCCTGCAGGCTTTGCTGCAGTTAATGGATACAAACAGGCATCACCAGGGGCAAGGTGTCTGACCTGCCTGTTTCAGCCTGAGATGAATCCCTCTCTCAAGGCACCCATTTTTCCTCAGAAAGTGAATCTAGGATGACTTTCCCAGCCTTTGAGATCTACATTTCTGCTATCTTGGTGAAGACATCTGAATTTCACCCATAATTTTCAGAGCTCAAACCCAGCATCCCTGACGAATTAGCAGTGTTATGTGTGTGTTCCTTGAAATGAGAATTTTCACACCAAACTCCTGGGTTATATTTTAGTTGACTTTCACATTCCTGTCCCTTGTAGAAACAACGCCTTTGTTTTAATCATTCATAGTTTCAGGATGGTAAGTTCACACAATAAAAGCAATTAAAAGGCAAAAATTAGTTTGACTTTGCTGAAGTAGTAACTCTTGAGTTTCTTATGTCCTATTCAGAGCTGACTCACACCAGATAGCTGTTCTGAATCCATCAGTAAAACACTTTCAGCCCAAATACTTCTGTTATTATAAACCAAAATCCAATAAGCATCTTTCACCACATTTTTCTGCTGAAGTTTGATACAAAATTTCAGTTTTTAGTGCTAAGACTTCATAACAACAAATAAAATACTGGAAAATATTGAAAGAGAGAGAAATTGCTCCATACATCTCCATTTCATAACGGAGCTCTTCCCATCTACACATTTTTCCCATGGGATAAGGTGATGTTACAAATTCAGGAAGGTCCTTTCAATTATTATTCTTGAGCAGATGATCCATCAGAGCAATAATCACCATTAGCACTGTACTCACACATATACTCCATACCTAAGGGCTAAATGAGCCCTCAGATCAAGTCTAATCCATGATCCATCAGCATTTAACTTAGATGACAGTCCTGTATGTTTTTCCTTTAATGACAAATTCTTACCATATGTCTTTCTCCAGCGATGTATTCCCACCTCTTCCTCACTACACCTGAACGAGCAACATCGTTTCTGCAACACAAAAAACCAAAATTGTCCTATAAGTACTATATTGCCACCTTGGTTTGGTATGTTTTGGGTGTTTTTTTTTCTTGTTTTTTTTAAAAAAAAGCAGTAGGTAAGAAACTGTTGAAGTTAAAATTATACACGAGGAAAACAAAAGGAAAAGTAAGATGTAATTGCCTTTTTACTGCTAATGAAAACTCCCTTACAATCTTGTTCATTCTTAATATATCACAACTATTATCACTGGACAAAAGAAAATAAGTTTTGGCACATGACCAGCTAAAACCATCGAAAAATTAATGAGTTTCATTCAACTCTATGCAGTTATTTCAGTCTGCCTAACCCACAAGATCACTTGTGTTGCTACAGTGCAATCTATTTGCCAGCAGCAGCCACTCAGGTTATCAGGGATGTGGTCACTGATGCTCCTGCAGCTGCCCCCTGGCAGATTCTCCTCTCCTGTAAAGGCAGAATAGTGCTGGCTCCAGATGCCCAACTCACACAGGAATGGGCATCTGCCAATTCCTACCCACGTCCTGAATTTTAGCACTCTTTAAACACTAAACTCTTACTACCTGCAATCAAATGCTACATGCAGCAGTTCTCTTAGGGAAGCCTTTTGCAATTTTTTTGTATCATTCACGACAGTTCCACAAATAAATAAAGCATAGCTTTAGCTAAAGCCCATGCCTCATCTCAAAAGGGAATAGCAGAGTGTCTTTCTCAACTACAGATACACTGAATATTCGATAGACAGACCTAAAACATAAATCACTAAATTTATTTCCCGTGCAAATATTTTATTGAGCTGGCTGCAGAAGGGAATCACTGCCACTAGGAGGCCAGTTCAGAATAAAAATAAACTCTTCATTTACCTGGATAGCAAAAACATCACCTGTTATGCAGAAGGCAGCACTGCCCAGCCCTGCTCCTCCCTGAGGAGCAGGCACAGCAACAATTGCCAAGGGGGTACCTGTACTAACTGAGCAGAAAAACACCTCGAAAATCAGGTGTTGTATTGTCTGTTTCGTGGATTCTGTCGAATAATAAATAATCTGTGCTTTTTAGCAGACCTCTGGGCCATATTCAGAATTCAAACTTCAGATGACCAAGCTTGAAAGGGCTCCTGGCCACACCTGAAGAATTTCCATACGTGAAGTCTTAAATTGGTGTGACATCTCACAGCTCTTGGAAAGACACTTAAATACAAAGTTTGATTCCTCTCTGTATCTTAAAGAGCCACCCTGATCTGGGGAGTCCAAACCTGAGAGAGGCTACAGGAAGAGAGGCAGAAGCTGACAGATTTTCCCTATGGAATAAGTGTGCCAGGGGTCAGCACAAGCAGGTAACAGTAACAAGGCTGGACCTGTACAATCCACAGAAATCTAAATAAGAAAGGAAGGGAATGCTGATTAATATTAGCTAATTAAATCACCAAACAAATGTATTTGGGTTGTATTATACACAGAAGAAAAAAAGACTGTTTCTAGAGGATGGGGACAAGGTGCAAGAATTGCTTTTCAAATGCAGTAAAAATAGTAATAATTCTGCCATTATGCCAAGACCTTTCACTGCAGGACAAGTTTTTATTACCAAGATATAGACTCCTGAGAAAATAGATTTATAGGGGCCACAATGACACTAATCAAAAATCCTTATGAGTGTCCACAGAGCACAACCCACAGGCATTGAATGAGTTCATAAAATCAATCATAGGCCTTTGGAAATGTTTACCTACAAGCTACTGGTTTTGTTAAAGTCAGTCAAATTTTAGGAGCAGGTACCTAGAATTTAATATACCTCTTTAAGGCTCTTTGTTTTGGGTTATAGAGAAGATAAAACAGGAGGAAGTATCTACCTAGGTATACATGTCCTATAAATCACAGCACTTGGAATCCTGTCTCTCATAATAAAATAAAATGCCATGATATAAAATTAATAGTGACTCAGAGAAAATACATTTTCTGATAGGTGTTGGGAGGTACTGGCAGAAATGAGCCAATGGTCTCTGTAAAAATTTCTAAAAGAAAAAGGTCAAAAGCAATTTGTTCCTTTCCCCACCTTCTTTCCCAGTCTAAATTGCTTTCAAAGTTCAAAATACCTCAACAAAAATAAAATTTGGCCCCACTGAGACCAATAACAAAGCTTCCACTGAGCTTGCTGGAGACAGAATTTCACTTTTGGATAGCAGAATATCATCTTAAATCAAGGTTTAGTCCCCCTTGTTCAAGCCTGAGATCAAGCACATTTATAAAGTGATGACTGCAGGATTCCTGGAACCAACAAGTTCCATGCTCAGATTTTCCTCTCCATGCTCAGGAAAACAAGGTGTCTGGTTTAGACAGCTTGTAACCTAAAACCAAGATCTGCAAAAATTTATGATCAAACTGCCCTATTAAAGAAAAAGGCACCTCTCATAGGAGTAAATATTCCATTTGGTGGGTAGAAGCTATTCCCAGATGAAGAAGGAAAGACAAGCTATATTGCTCTGCTGTCTGCAGTTCAAAGAACCCCTCCAGTATAAAATATTTGTAATGTGTTTCACTGAATAATTTTCAGCCCTGAAATGTTATTAAACCAAGAACTTCACTTGATATGAATATATGCAAAACACAACATTTTTTCATGCAAAATATATTCACTTCTATTGCTTAGGAGAATGACAAGATATTATTCTGGACTATCAGTTCTAGAATTCTGCTCCACAGAGAATATGAAACACTTAGCAGCAGAGAAACAAACCCCCATACACTTCATACATCACCAGTGTTAATTATGCAATGTTGCAAAAGAAGGTTAAAAAGAAATTCTGTCCCTTAAGCTTTCAATTTGCTTTCTTAAGCATTAAGTATGTTGCCCTATTTTGTCGGTGCACAACTAGAAATAATTTCGCCATGTTTTCATGTAGGTCCAATAAAAATGCAAATATATAAATCCCTGTCTCTGAACAATAACTCAGGTTGATGTTTACTAAATAATATTTCTAATAGATTGCAAAACAGCAAATATACGAAGCACATCCTTTTAAAGCAGTTCCAAATAAATATTATTCTCTTCAGCTTTGAAGGGAAGTAGACGAGAGACTGCCAGTTTTTGCTGTAGATATGTAATTCCAACACCTGGGTAAAAGCCAGTTGAGATTGCTGCTTCCCTTGTTCTTAATAAGCAAACCCAGCACTTCAGGACCTGACCAAAGAGGCATCAGTGACTATGAGCAGATGAAAGAAAGCACCACAGCCTTCTGCAAAGATCTGCTGTTCACCAGCTTCAATGACTTTCCAGGCAGCCTACCTGTTTTGTTTGCAGCTTTAATACACTGGTGGCTACTTATGCAAAAAAGGCAAAAACTAATTAAATTTGTTTATGTATGTTATCGTGTGGAGCACTCATTTCCAGACATCAAGCTATGAATCATTAAATAACTGCTAAATTGGTCTCCTGGGACAGATCATGGCTCAGAGTTGGGCAGGCCCCCATCCCACCAAAGCCAGGTGTGCTCTGCAGTGAGCAGGCATTAAAACTGCTTTAAAGGCCATCATTTGGGTATGCAGCCAGGTCTCACACTGTGAGGTGAGTGCGAGGAAATGATGAAAACAGTGACAGCCCTCCTGTCACAGCTACTCCTCTGTTTGATTAATGAGGGCATTTGAAAGACAATTAGCCAGAGCAGGTTTGGCTGCAGCCAGCTTATCAATCAGGAGCCCTCGATTAAAAGCACTACTGCCTTCTTTGTTTTTGGTTGCAGGAGAATTGTATCACTGATACACAAACAACAGGGGACCTTTACACGTTATGTTAAAAAAAAAAAAAAAAAAAGAAAAAAAAGAGCAGAATGTAGCAAATCACTACTGAAATAGTAAAAAAAAAAAAAAAAAAAAAAAAAGCATTGCAAGCCACAAGCCACTGGTTGCTGGGAAATCATCACTGCAACTTCCACAGGGCTGGATTTTTTTGTTTGTGCATGGTGAATTCAAGGCTGCACAAACATATCAAGCACTTCCAAGCTTCACAAGGACAGGTTTAAGCTAAGTTTTCGACAACAGCAAAAATAAAACCTAACTACAAATGATCCCATATGTAACAAAAAAAAATTAATCCTTCATTAGAAAACCTACTGTGAACTTGATCTCTGAGCTTCAACACGTTTCAACTAAGAACTGTTTCAATTTTTAAAAAAAAGAATTTGTTGCAGTAATTGATCGGTTTGATTTATCCATTAGCAACACCACCTCCTCGCCTTCCAACTACCACCACAGGTAGAATTTAATACTTTCCTTAGGCAGCTGCTCACCCAGGAACGTGTTTCATTCTTTGGCTTGACTGAGAGCTTTGCTTCAAGTGAGGTAGTCCTTGAATTCATGTAAGTGATCAAAAATATGCAATGGACAATTTAAACCATGTCAGAACTTCTCCTGAAGATTTGCATTTCCATCAGAACAGTTTTTATCAAACTAAGGAAATTGTGATTTTTGCCTGTGGATGAGTAAAAACCAAATCACTGACTAATGTATTTATATTACTCTTGATCTGAATAAATCCAAGACTGAAAGAGTAGCATTGAGACTGAAGTGTGATGCACCACTTTTCCTTTCAGTTTACAGCTAATTTTCCCTGGCAATAGCAGATCAGAGGTATTTTTAATGCATGACTAGTGTAATACTACGTGGCTATATATGCAGTGCAAGGAAGCTAATTTTTTTTTTTAACCTTGCTAGAATCTATTTCAGAAGTAAGCTCACAAAATACTGCATTGTGTGTGTTTGAATATGGAGATAATAAAGCAAGCAGCAAATTAATCTTTGATTAGATTAGTTAGAGTACAAAGACAGAGGGAGATTCAGCATAGCCTAAAAAAAAAATCCTCTCTGAAGCTTCCATGTGTTGGCAGAATGTGAGAGTCCAGCATTCATGGACAGAGAACTACCATTGTTTTTAAAAATCTGGAAGAGTTCCCACTGAGAACACACAGCTTGTCACAGGGTTAATCTGCAAAATCACTTTTGTGAAAGTGTTCAGCCACCTCGGTAAGCCCCAGCAGTGGCACCCACAAAGGGAGCACTGTTGTAAACTTGCCACGAGCAGTTTATACCCCCTGGCCCTGATCCAGGAGCCACTGCAGAAAGCCAAAGGCTCTTTCAATGGATTTTAAATTGGTCCCTGCACTCCTCTACGTTAAAAAGGTGGTAATGAAGTATTGGGAGATGTAATAGAAAAATAAAATAAAGAGGATCTAAGTAGGTGGTGGATAACCAGTGATTCCTCATATTCTCACTAAGAAATGGGAACAGTTTCTCATTTTTTTGTGGCTGTAATCGTGGGTAAAAAAAAAAAAAAGGGGGGGACAAAGCCCTAAGTGTCGTGGCATGTCTCCTGTCTGTGGGCCAAATTCTACCCAGCCCCACCATGGGAGCATCCCTCCACCAAGATCCTCATCCCTTGGCAAAGCCCTGTGGGTGCTCACAGCTCCGTGCCTGGCCTTCCTCGGGTTACTCTCTTCTCTTTAATGGTTCAGGGCACCCTCGTGGGCTCCTTCACGAGTGTGGTCAGTGCTGTGGCTCCAGCAAGAACGTGGGAGAAGTGCTGGGTGTGACTGCCTGACTGGCCTGAGACCATTTCAGGGCAGAGCTCAGATGGACAGAAATAGCTCCTCTGTTTTTCACACAGATTAATTCACACTGCCAGCTTCTTCCAAATTACAGAAGGTTAAAAGGACCCTGAGCAAACGACAGAGACTTGGGGTCTTGTCATCACCTCTAGGAGAACAATTGTCTCTTCCCCTCTTATTCCTCAGAGTCAGAAAGCATCCAGACACTTTGCTTTCTCAGCAGTTTGAGGAAACAATGGCATGAACAAGAATAAATATCCTGCAACATATCCCAGGTATTTCAAATTTGAGGCTCATAGATAACTTAAAAAAAAAAAAAAAGAAAAAGAAAAAAATTAAAAATATTCATTTGGGCACTTCACAAGAGATGGAGTCTTTGGTATCTCACCAGTGACCCACAGTCCACCCATTTGCTCAGCTGGAAAGAGCAATCAGAAATGCTTTTTGCAGAAATCAAGCAGAAATATTTATTAAGCAGAGATGACTGGTTGGACTGGGACATGAACATAGATGTGCTACCTACTTTTATATGATGCCCATGGAAGAATTTTGCAATGCCTGCTGCTTCAAAGGCTGAAACCTAAGGAAGACCTTGAAGGAAACCCAAACACTTCCCATACAGAAAGGTGTCTTTCCCTTTGTCTTCCAAAGGCACCAGATCACTTTCCAGACACTACTGCAGGCATCTTTTTCTCCTACAAGCCTCTATGTGTTTCCCCTTTTGGCTTTTCTTTCTGAAGCATACTTAAGGAGACTTAAGTTTCAAATCCAGAGACACTGAAGTTTTTGGAGAAGATCATCACATTCTGAAGTGTGCTCTGCTGTGTCTGGGTCAAAGAACCAGAGCAATCAGAAGCAGCAAGGAAAATTTCCCCCTCCAAATATCCTGGACAAGATGCAAATTCCACATGAATACCTAGGCATTTCCTGAGGAAAAAAGTGAATGCTTCTAGTAACCACGATTAAAGCCATTTATTCTTTCCCTGTCTATTTCTTTGAAACTATGGCTAAGGCCTCATAGCTTAATTGACTTTCATAAAGTCAATCCTGATTACAAGGTGCATAAAAATGACCTTGTATCCTTCTTCCTCGTGAGAAGTTGGAGAAATGCTATCTATCTGGGACAGATGGTTCTCACCTGGGCAAAAATGACAGAATATGCATCTTTGTTGACATTCCATTAACTACAATTTAGAAATTCTTCCTTGGCCTTATGCAATTTTTAATGCAAGTAAAGTTTACCTTGCTAATTGGTTCACTGGGTAACACATCATTGTTATTAAAAGGAGAAATGAAATAGCTGAGGATGTTAGGTCAGCAAGTTGATTATTCTTGTCAATTATTTTATATTTGGAAAGGCAAACAAATGCTGTATATAAAAACTAAATACTGTATTTGGCATAACTTCAAATTAGCTGTCTCACCATGCTTATAGCATGCAAATTAAATGTCCTGAATAAGCATTAATCATCATAATAGGCTAATTATTGTCAGTTAGCTATCGAATAACTGAGCTACTACCCCCTTGCTAAGGATTTGGAAAAAATGTTAATAAGGTACTGGCTACCTAAAAGGGAGAAAAACATTAAAAAATTTTGTCAGTAAACAACTTTTAAGGCGAACATGTAGCTTATTTTGACCAGTTTGAGCATTATTCTGGTCTTCCCACATATTTAGGCTTACTGTCTTCCAGTAAGTTATATTTGGTCCAAAAACACTTCTGCATGAAGATGTCTTTGTACCTACGTCATTTAAAATGACTTGCTGAATTTTAAACCATTAATTAATATGTTAATAAACAGTTAATCTTTGTCTTCTCTGGCCATGTGCATGGCTACCTCAGTACTTACAGACAGCAAGGAACTTAAATGTTTTACACAGAACTAAATGTTTTAGAAGTGATAAAGAATACATGAATGTAGAACTGCCTCTCGGAGACAGTGTGTTAGGACCTTGGAGTATATATTTAATAAAGGAGTGATACACTCAGGAATGTAAATGGGTATCCAGTGCTTAAATGGAACTGAAGCACTTCTACAAATGCACAAATGCCAACACATTTAAAATTACGTCTTAAACATTTAAAAATAGCTTTACAACAAACTCGCAGTCAGGTTTCAGTAGGACTGGCTGATATTTCTGCACGGCATTTGTGAGGAAAGACATTGACCTGAGCAGATCCTTTCATAGGTGTTTGTCTCATTTACCCCAAAGCTCTCCCCAAGGGCTGCAATGTCCTCACAATGCCACCAATGTGCTCACCCTCAGATTGCCTCTGGAATGGGATGGCCGTGACTTCAAATCATGAAATCAGAGCATGACCTCTGTGATGTCCCAGAGGAAATGCACCTCAGGAGTAAGGATCACAACTTCCTCCCTCCCACCGCCACCACACATGGTGCCAAAACCAGCTCCAATTGACAGAGAAAAGCTGCATGGAACCAGTAACAGCTCCAGGACACACAAATCTTCCTTTAGTGCCTTGACCACAGAACCATCTCAGGTGAAAGAGTTCTGTGCTTCAGGGCTTTTATACAAGAAATTGCTTGTGTACCTGTTCTTCTGCTTCACGACATTCTGCCTATAACATGGAGCTAAAGAAGCATGAACGAGAATGACAAGGACAAGCTGCCTCCCCAGATAATACAAAGGCTCTGTAAGGGAACAGTTAGCACAGTATTGATTGGGAAACGGCCACTCAGTTGTTGGAGGTAAAAATCACTTTCCAGCCCACCACTGCCACATCCAGGAATCCCACTGGCCTTCCTGAGCACTTCCCTAAGAGCTCCAGTTCATCACTCCTGCTACCGTGACCTCAAAATCTTTTAAGTCAGTGACAGTTTCACAGGATGCAGTTGTCATTTCTGCTGACACTTGTCTCCTCTGTACTGCCTTACACCTGAGTGTGTCAAAATACATTTTATTCCAAGAAGGTAGAGCCTGTGTGACCCAAAGTGATAAAACCCTGAGGATGCCCTCCCTCATAATTTTCCAATAACCTTAGTCCAAAAATGATCTTGGCCAAGGTGTTGTGGCTTGGTGTCCCATCAGTGAAGATGACACCAAACACTGGCAGAATCAGTCCTAGCAGGAAACTATTGGAAACATCCCAATTTTTCAATTGTTTGTTAGATACTGCTGTGACAGTGCTACTGCTCACCTTAATTCCAGCATGGCATCAAGAGTTTTTTGTGAAGCCTAAATACCCTCTGTCTAGACAGGACATTCATTAGACTTAAAACCACATAAGGAAATTGAAAGTTTGTTTTACAAGGTATTTTCATCATAAAATTGTGTGACAGCCATGAACTATGCTTCCATTCTGTAATCCTTTATTGAATTCACGATCAACATTTCCATTCATTTACCTGCAATCAATAGCAAGCTGACTAATTTATACAAATCAAAATCATTCTGCTGGCAGTACTGTACACTTGCACAGTTTTGTGACTTAGGTTTTAAAACATGAAAAAAATCACCTTTTAATAAAAATAGAGGTTGACCAGAAATCATCTCAGCAAAGTCTTTCAGGATTTTGCACTGAGGTCACCTAAGCCTTGAGTTAAACCCAAAATGTTTATTTTTTTTAAGGACCTTCTTTAGCTAAGCAACTAATGGATTTTAAAGTTGTTCATTGCACTTATACAGTATTTGGACACACCACCATGTCTCTGTTCCAAAGTGTTTATTTAATCATATCTGAGAGGCTTTTTCTGCACTAAGAAGAATTTGGAAGTTTTCATCTAGTAAATGATCTATACACTTCTTTGGGTTTGTGGATATTTGGGGACTATTTTTTTACACTAAATATGCTGCAAAAGCCATAGTACTTGATTCTGTCAGCAGGAATCATCATTTCTTCTCTTTTGAATTTTTATATTCCATTACTTCTAGCCTGAAAGAACTTTACAGAGATGTCAACTGATATGTGAGTGTTTAGAGAGCATAAAAGCTACTTATTCCAAGTGTGGCTTCTCTTTCTCTCTGATACAGTACAGAACTTCTGGGGTTTTAAGTCTCTGATACTCTTAAAATATCTCTGAATTTTCATTCCCATTTTTCTGTCTGCATTTTTCAATTTCCATTGAATCTCAATGCAGCTTCACTGTTCTCTCCAGATTGAGATATTCTGACAAGGAAATCTAAGACACATCTATTTGGTCTCTTTTATGGCAAAGGCAAAATTTCAGCTTGCAGCTCTGCTATGCCCAACCTGACCAGCACATACTTTGGTGATAACCATGAGATTTGGGACATTTTTGAGATATCCTATTTCTTTTGTGGCCTCTGTTACATTCCCAGCTTCAGCCAGGGTGAGGTGTGGGGAAGAGCAACATTTGAACATCAAGTCTCATTGAACTGAATTCCCTAATTACTGACAGATAAGGCCAACAAAGTATTTTGCCATAAAAATGTAATCCTTTCCTGACTTTCAATTTCCTACTAATAGTAAGAGATTGCCTAGTGTTAATGGGCTAAAGGGGAAAGACTTGCTGCTGAAAAGAAGAAAATTTGTGTTTATGAAGAAAAGGAAATCATTCACCTGAGGTCTTTAAAGCAAACTTTTAGACGAGGATCCTATTTTTGCTTGCTAATATAATTATATTTGAGTGTAAACTCTTCTCTTTTGAACAAGTTAATGTCGAAAGACATTTAAGCCAAACACAGCTGAGGGCTAACCTTTCTCTTTCATTTACATACACACACGCAATTTTTTCATAATAAAGTATTTTTAGTTCGTTTTAGATCAAAAGTCAGTCATTGCTGAATGTGTGTGCTAAAATACATATTGCAAAAGCCCTGTAGGAAATGAGCAGTTTTACAGTACTATTGCTGCCAAAATGAATGTGAAATTGAATGCAGTCTGAAGTTTCATAGACTTTCTGTAGTGAAAAGAAATAGAACCAAGACGATTGTGGATATATTTTTTCATATTTCATAAAGAAGATGTCCCTTTGTCCTGTGTAGCTCTGTGTACTCATAAAATCCACTTGAAACAGGAGAAAGCAATTATTGAAAATACTGAGTACTTCTACTTAAAGCCAGGGCTTTCCTATTGCAAATAAAATTGTTGAAGAACATCAGATAGATGACAACAGTTGAAAGGATCCCAAGTCCATGCTGCTCACACAGTCCTGCATGATATTTATCACACAGAATAAAGTAAGCTCAAATCACCCCATTAATCAAGCCATCTATTTTGATGATTTTTTTTCCACCAACTATTCTAAAAAAAATCCGTTCTAAATGCACAGAATTGGTTTGTTAAGGGCCAAGACTTATTTTGCAACAGCTGTTAAAAAAATTACAACAAGGGCATAATCTTCTTGCTGTTCCAGCAGAACTTGGCAGCAGTAGAAGGAATTATATGGTCAGAAAAGTATGAAAAGCAGTCCCCACAAAGCATCAACAAAATAAAATCTATGGAATAATTTTCATCACCTTGAAGACCAGAAATCTCAATGGTTGTTGCCCCACCTGTTAAACTGGTTGGCAAGAACCGTGTAAGCCCTGACTGCATTTCTGAAATGTCAGTAAAAGCACAGAATTACAGGCAATACTGAAAATAGGACTGCAACAACCAGCCACTTAATAAGAACTTCCCTCCTCTAAAAAAAAAAACCCTCCACCATCTATTATGCAATGCACACCAGAAGAATTGCTCCATACTTGGGCAGACAAAGTACTTTGATAAGATGGACACATCCACTGATGGACAATTTGTCGACTATTATATGTGTTCAAGTAGTGAAATAGACTCCAGCTGTACTTAGCACCTCCTGGGTGATATAAAATAGTAAGTATTCATTATGACCTTTAGTCAGCTGCTTAATGGTAATACTAATGGAACAGCAATAAAATTTAGCTGACATACTGCTTAAGAATATTCTTAGGCTATTTTGTGGCATTAAGTTGGCATATGTAACTACATTTAAGCTCTACATTAAATAACAAATTTCCAATTATTAATAAATCTTACAGTTAAGGGACTTTTGGTAGGTTTTGATGTGACAAAAATACCTGTTCACAAAGAACATTTTCTAGCTAAATGCTAGCATTTAAATGCAAGCATTTGCAGACATTGAAGCTTAAAATTGATATTACTGTTTCTGTAAATGGCAGCCCAGGTAAAAGCTTAATTTACAGCCACAATCTGATACCAACAAGGATGTGAGCACACTCACATCCCAACAGAGGCTGCTGTGTTCACTCTTACCATAAAACCCTCCAGAAGAACCAAAACCTTTGTAAGGAAGAGATTTCTGCTTTGCAATTGCCCATGGCTGAGATGCAATTCTGCAGAGACTTTATTATCCACAGACCTCACAGCCTTGTCCTGATCCATTCATCTTTGCACTGGGATTCTACCACATCACTGACTGAGGGTCTTTACAAAATGCCTCATTTATACTTCACAGACTGACAGAAAAACTCGCTAGAACTTTGCTAAGACTGCAAGAAAGTGTTATAAGCCTGGCCTCCATCAATTGGTACCTTTCCTTGTCAGTGTGATCTTTAAAATGTTGGAATTTTTCTTTATTTGTGCCCATCTCTTGCTCTCTCTTTTCAAATATGTTCTTCATATGACTTGGCAATTTATGGTATGTATGCTTGGGCTTGGATCACCTCCAACTTTGTCTCCCTGCTTAGCCAAACAGTTAAATAAAATAAAATCTCACAGAAACAATTTTCTAAAGATGTTTAATTCTCTGACCCAGCTCCTGTGTAGTGTATGAAAGAACTTTCCTTCTGTTATATCAGCCTTCAGAGATGAAGTATTCCTAGATGGGTATTTCTTTAAAATGGCAGGAATGGACTGATCTGGTACAGACTCACTACCCACCTAAAGACCAGAGTTAGAGATATATTTTTTTTTTTTTTAACAGGTTGAGGACAGATTTCTGCAGAGAAACTGAATAATTTATTGGAATTTTAGTCTCCACATAAGTATAGATATGTAAGCAATAAAATCAACTTACTTTTAGATGGTTGAGTGGAAAAATAGATTTTCTTCCGACTTCCTACTCTACCCTAGGTTTTTATGTGCATTAATGTGATGCAAAACCCTATTAATTATTTCAAGTTTTTCATACAGGCCCTTCTTCCAACATTTTATCTGCATAATAATATATTATATAATATAACACAAGTTTCTTTCAGAATAATGTTGAGTGTCTGTCATCCTTCTAGCATCATCCTTTATTCTCTTTTCAATATCCCACAGCCTACATCCAAGCCCTGTATTAAATCTAAACAAACACCAACACAGAAGAAGTGCTTTTCTTCATCCTTAAAATATATGATACAAATTTTTTTTTGTCACTCAAAAAAAACCCTTTAAGAAGTGTTTGGAGAGACCTGAAGAACCTAATCTGTATACTACCCACAATTTTACATTCCTGCATTCCTGATCATTCAGCCTTCTGTGGTTCTGGTTTCCCTTCTACATCGATTTGTACCAATGAAATGTAATTTTCAAAGGGCTTATATTTACATAACTCCTGATGAAGGCACTGGTACAGGTTTTATCCTTTAAATTTCTAATCATACTGTTTGTTCATGTACAAGACAAATGTAATTGGGGGCACGGATCCATCTTATTTGCACATATTCAAATGCTAAAGCAGACCTTATCAGAGATGATTTAAAGACAAGGGGAGTCACAGAAATATTGATTTTGGGTCTGCAGAGAACAATAATGAAAGAATCTTTTTGCTACAGCTTTCTCTATGAAGCCATGACAAGCAAATATGTAAAATTAATGAAAAGAATCAAATATTTTACAGGAAGCTTTTTGAAGTGTAAAAGTGCCAAAAAACATGCCCAACTTTGTTCCCCTGGAAGTCTCACTACTGATTTCAGCAGCAGGAAAACTAGAATTTTAGAATTCTCTCTTGTGTGTCTCCATGTTAACCACAAAAGCCACAATAGAATCTATGGGTTGTTGAGGCAATACCACAACTACTGGCACGTGTAGCTGGATATTACTCACCCTTGGAAACTGATAGATGTTGTAGAAGTAGGCAAATTCCAAGAGAACTCAGGTGACAGATTAGAGACAGCTCCAATACCAATTTTTCTTTGCCTGGGACAAGAGAGACCAGAGCAGTCCCACAACAGTCACGCACTTACTAACAGAGAATCAGACTCTTGCTACAAAAAATTTCCTTTTTGTGAGCACAAAGCATGCTACACATGCTACTACAGGCAGAAACAATAGAGAAATAATAATCTTATCCCATTCACTACTGTAACATAACCTATTTTGTGCCACGTGGCAGACACAGACAGTGCTAACACCAACTTTGATTCCACAGTTGTCACACGGAGTGATGACTGTGCTTCCAAAATTCCAGACTAAAAAATAAGGATTGCAGCTCTCCTGTGCAGTTCTCAGAATCTGTGGTGCAACACAGAAACACAAGACCAAGCCACAGAAGTTGATCCCAGCAGCACAAAACTCAGCTTTATGGGAAATGACTGCACTTCATAGCTATCCAAACAGCAGAAAGTCCATGTGGAGTATATTGTGTTTCTATTAGTGCCACACAAATCCACCTTACCCAAGATACACACAGTGGGACTGCTGCTAGGAGGGGACACGCAAAAATTCAACAATTCTGGGAAAAGCTTCACCTCCCAGCAGCGTCCCACAGCCTGTATCTCCTAGGCAGCACAAAACCTCAGTTTACACCTACACTGCTCTTTAGCAACCTGCTGCAGACTACTGCCGTTCTTCATTTCTTCCCCAAACAACGAATTTCAGAATGCAAATTGTTTTTACAGGTGACTGGGTAGCCAGAAAACTGCAAAAAAAGGCCAGAGCACAAGCACCTTGCTCTTCCCTGCATCCTCCTCAGCCTGGCCTTCCTCAGAGGCAGCAGAACTGGGAGAAAAGCAGGAGCATCTCTGTGTCTGCTGAGCACCTGCAATAACACAGATGGTGCCAGTGCAAACAAGGCTCCATGCAGGGGCTCTGTCCAACACAAGAATCCCTACTGTCTCTGCTAAGAGCAAACTACTCAGATCACACACTTCCCACCGCAGCCTCCTTTGACAAACACCCACGTACAGTATTGCTTTGAATTGTTTTCTCCTTTTCCAGATCAGCAGCTAGAAACTCACCCATTTTCCAGGCTTTCAAAGTTTTCTTTTTCTGCAAAGAGAAGGCATTACCACCTATTCTTTAAACTAATTAACTATCCCTTTTAGCTATAATTTCTCTTCATATAAAACATTTGTAAAAGGTCTGTTTTTCCCCATGCCCCCTTTTCTCTCTCCTGGCTCTTCATTATGACCATGCCTAATTGCGATGAGCTGTCCACCATTTACTCCACAGGATTGTATAGAGCTTTGTAATGTGCCTGCCACTGATGCATTTACAATTGGAAGCAGTTAACTCTTTAGTCCTGCCTCCTTGTTCAAAACAATGGGCTGCATGACGAACTAGCACTTAGCCCCAATTAAAGATTTTTAAAAGTCTCCATTTTTAAGCCTGAGTACTCCAAATTGAGCATTTGTCAAAGGCCCAGTCACAGCTTCAAATGGAGAGAGGGAAATCCTACTGAGGAGAAGAATAGGACTATCCCATGGTTAGGGTGAAAGTTCTTCTCAATCAGCATCTTAACCGTGTAATCAGTCTGGGATCTATTAGGTCTGGCCTTATCCATGCAAACCTGCTGATCCCCACCAGTGTTGCCATCAAACAATGACTTGGCTGATATTCCTGCTTTCAACGGGTTTTTTTTTTTTTCCTGAAAAGAGTCAGTCTAACTCTTAACTGCTGAAAGATAGGGGGAAGACTTCTTTTCTTTGTATAATATGAAAGCAGCTCTTCTGCCTGTATTAGGAATTCCAATATTCTTGCATCATGAAAGTTTCTCAGAGCTTCTCTTGACATAAACCTATCAAAATATATTATCAGTAGAAATCTTTCTCTCTCTTCTATTTCCCTTTCCAGATAAGAAACCACACTCAAGAGCCATTTGCAGTTTCTGCAGTTCCAAGATTATTTTCCTTAAGTATCAACTCCAAAGTCAAGCTCCTTCACAATGCTCATTACAGGGTAAAAATCCCTCAGAAGGATGTGAGGGTGGTTCTAAAGACTCTTGTATTCAACTACATGAATATTTTTTATTATTTTCATGCAAACTGCATAACATCTTTAGAGTTGACATCTGTGGACAGATATGAATTAATGGTTATGCCTCTTGATCAGCTTTGCACTGGACAGTGATTGTAACATGATGAATGATTCTTTTTCCAATAGAAAACAGAACATAACAGTTGACAAATGTGCATAGACAGCTATCCTTCTGTGCAAAATGTTCATATTTTGGGATCTAGATATTGACAATCTGTCTAAAATGGACCTATTTAAAACTTCAGTGTAGTGCTGATAAAACTTTGTATGTCTTTTAGTCTTACACGTTTTCCTTGTGCTCAGGACCTCTGAACAAGCTGAAAGAGCATAGTTTGAGAGAACACAAAATGGGCAATTAATATCTACAATTAAAATAGACAGAAGAAAAAGGCCATTTACTCTTCCCGAAAAAAAAAAAAAAAAGAGAAATTGTAACAAGATCTGACATATTAAAGAACTGATGAAAAACTGGAGCTTTATTTTTCATCTGAGTCATAACAGCTAAGTGGGTACAGGAGGGCCACACACTTTTTCCACAAATTCTATTTCCTCAAAAAACAAAGTTAAACATAACTGTGAAAACTTTGCTCTATATAATTTTTAAGAGTAAAATGTTAAAATAACATTTATAACAGTACTTTTTAATAAAAGTAGATTAAATACACTTTTATGCAAAAAAAACCCCAAACCCAATTACTTTCAGCTATGTTCTTGGACTTGGAGCTTTATAAAGGGTTGGGTTTTTAGTTTAAATCAATGCAGTGCAATCAAACTGGTGCTATTCCTGTGATGTGCTGCATATCCAAGGCCAGACGTGGAAGTAAGAGCAGCAGCCAGGAAAACAGAGCAGCACATGAAATGAGCAACAAACTGCACTATTCCCACACCCCCAAAGGATCCAGGGAGAGAATGGCAACACAGTGTACCTGGAGCTTAAGTGCTTTTCAAAATTGCAAAAGGATTGTTTTAAGAGAAGGTACTATATGGGACTTTTCTCTCCCCATCTCCTGTTCACATTTTCTCCCCCACCTATTTGTTTATTCTGATCTTACTGCTGTCAGAAATATTAGGATCTAAGGTGACAGAATTACTCCTGCAAGTCAGCTTAACCTGCTCTCCTGGGAAATAAAAGAAAACCAAAAAGCAACAGTGAAAAGAAAAAGCTCTTCTGTCAGTAGCACATTTTGTTAGGCTAGCTGCTCTCACAAATGGCTGAGAGACCACAGTGGGCAGAATGACTTCCTAATGGAACGACTCAGCTCTATGATCACTGCACTCAGACCTCTGGTTATTTGTGTGGGCAAAGTCCACACAATCTGAAAGCCTGTCCATAGCCACAGATTGGAGTGGTTTTTCTTTAGCAGTGCCTTTCCTCTGCAGTGGATAAAGCAAGCTCAATAGCAAACACAAGCAGAATATTTGTTCAAGTTTCAAAACTGATGGTGAAGTTTCAGCTCAGACCAATTCTCTGTGCAGATTTATCTTCTTTTTCCTTTCTTCTCCAATTTATTTCTGCAGCTCTGAACACCAGTCCGTCACTTACTCACCGAGAATACTCAGCCCTCGATTATCACAACTTGCATTTTCACCTGTCTCTTTAGCCATGTTCAACTGACACATTCAAGCCCATCTCCCCAGCAGCAGTGAGCAGTCTCTTAGATTGGGAACCTGTTCTTGGATACTGAAGTTTCCATTAGTATTTAACATAGAAATAATCCTTGTATGTGTTCTGCACTAAATGTACTGTAAAGCAGCCCTTTGCTTAGAACAGTTTTCTTAAAATGTATATAAACACACTTCAAAGGTTACCAGCTGTCTCCTTGCCAGAGTGACCTCAGACAAATTATCATTCACAAAAAATGGAGAATATTCAATACATATCTTCACAGAAGCTTTCTGATCTACACACATGTCCCAGACAGTGGTTCCCCCTACCCAGACTGCAAAAATGTCCAAGGCTGCAGACAGCAAACATCTCCTTTCTTTCCTACCCCATCACCCCAAATATTGTGCAAGGAAAATCAGCTTCTCATCCAGCACGCAGGCAGGATGTGCCCCTTGTGCTCAATTACAGACAAGCTTGCCAAGGTTTCTCAGCAGCAGTAACACGAGTAGCACATCAGCTGTTTTCCACTTTCCAAGGGAAACAGAACTGTGTATTTTCTATATTCTCATATTCTTAACTAGCAGGAGAGCACAGTTTCCTAATTCGAATCCCTCTGCATCTTCCTTTTCCTTGGCAATTCCTATCTATTTTTCTTTTTTCACCTAGGAGAAAAGTATCCTGGAAATTTTTTTCTCCTGAACTGTGTTCTGGGAGAAACCATACAACCAAGCCATGTTATTTATGCACTTACAAAACAAGCCAAAAGAAAACCCCAAACCCATAATTTTCAGCCAGTGAAATAGATTTTCTTCTAGCCTACAAGAAAGCAACACATTTCCAGTTGTTAGGTTTTGGAGACAGTCTGGTGCACTAAACAAAAAGGGGGATTTTGTTTGGAAAATAAGCATTGTTCTCCATTTGTGTAAAAGTATCCACACCTCTTGAGCTACGCCAGCATTTTGAGGTGTAGGACACAATGCCAGACTCCCTGACAAAGCAGGAAAGAAGAAGAGCATAGGAAATCTTCTGCATCAAATCCAGTTCACAATAAAGTTTATTATTAATACCTTTATAGCCCCCTCAGTTTCCAGTACGCTCCAATGACAGCTGTGACAGCCCAAGAAGATTGAACTTTTCCACACAATTCTCACTAATATGGCCCACTACTTGGTCTTATTGTTATTAGAATAATTTGCTCCCAAGTTCTGAAATGAACTCTGTGCCCAAGTAATTAAAGCTCTTAAAGTTTCTAGTCCTTTGTTTAAAGAATTCGTCCTTGTGCTCTCTATGCCCCATCAGCTACCTAATTAGCAGAGCCTTTGCGTGATTAAAAATTCTCACAGAGATTCTGCTGGATATTTGCCTCTCTTAATGAGTGTTTGTGGACAGCTGGGAGCGGGAGCTGGTTCCCTCCTCCCAGGACCTCCAATGAATTCTGCAGACCTCTGTCAGGGCCCAGGAGTGAAAGCTGTCATTTTAGTAATGTGGATGAAAATTGGTCAAAAGCACTGTGGTCCTTGAGGAATGAAAGGCCTTGAAATATAAATGAAGATGAATATTCATATTTGGTTCAATAAGTGCCAACTATTAATATACATGTCTGTCAGTAAGAAAAGTCAGAACTTATTCAATTGTGCCTGGCATAATTTGGCTCCTAATTCACAATTACCTTCCTATTCTTTGCATTGCTCTTCAGTTAAATTTTTAAAGTTAAAAACTGAAAGGGTTGCTATTGCCACAAAAATGGCAATATCTATACTTTTTGCAAATTTACTGCTTATTAAGAGTCACCTGTGGCTTTTACACACTGGATTCTAAAACTATCTTGCTCTCACTTTCCACATCTTATTCCCTTTGTCAACATCAGATTTTAAATCAGCCCATTATATGCCTCTGGAAGTATATTCACTTTCTTCATGGAAATTCTCATTCAATTCCCTACCCTCGTCACTGTGACCCTGCACTTGATTTCCAAACAAATTCTAATTTCATATCAACTATGACTTTCTAAGAGTATTTCAATTTTTTAAGGACTGTAGCATGAGGCTAAAATATTGCAGAGGGCAGTTGTGTGGGGTTTAGGGTTTCCTTTTTTTGGGGGGAGGGTGGTCAGAGGGAACAAGCAAATGGGAAAGGGTTTTCTGGTTATGTTTATTTGTTTGTTTTTTAAGTACTGCATGTTTAGTTTTAAGAAGGAGGCCCAAAGACACTGAAGAGATTCTGCCTTGCTCTTTTATTAGCAATCCACTAATAATTTCTGAAACAGAAGGCTGGGATTCCAGAAGAGTCCTGGAAGTATTCAAACTAGACAATCCTGCTTCACATGAGAGTGATCTCTTATTCAGTGACATTTGAGAAATTAGAGCTGAGTTTCCTAATCAATATATTCCCATTTATCACTTTGTTCCAAACACCTGTGCCCTGGGACCATTATGCATACTGGACACTTAGGAGAATAAAATACGTTGGAGAAACAAGTGCAAAGTGGGATTAATACTTGGTTTACAAAGTTAAGATAATCAGAGAAAACAAACATTGCATAGAGGAGTAGTTAGATCATATGCAAAAGAACTGAAATGTATTTTGGATTTCTGGTTCCGGGGGAAGAAGAAGTGAGAAAAATATTTGTTTGCTCCCTCCAACTACAATATTACAGACCATGCTGAGAACAAAAGCCAGAGACATGACTACTGCAAAACCTGCTGCATCACCAAAAGGTTACACAGTGATTTCATTCAGCTTCACTCAGGAAATCTAACAGGACCAGATCCTGCAGAAATACGCCTTGCTAAATGACAGAGGAGCATTTATTGTTCCAAATTCCACCTGGTCAGGTGCCTGCTGACTGACAATGGGATCTTGTCTGAGTAAGACACAGGAATTGGAGAGGCTGGGGCTGAGTGGGACAGTGTGCAGGGAGAAGGATGAGAAGCACTGCAGTCACAGGGAAATGAGACCAGCACCCAAGAGAAAAAGAGATCCTGTGCATTTTGGCACCAGTGACCAGATTCTCCTCTCATTTGTACTGGTCCCAGCCCACCAATTTCCAGGTGGAGCATCTGTGGAGCTGTGAGTTAAACAGCTTTCTGGTCAAAGCTTTTAGGTTAAACTACATTTTTTTCCTAAGCTGTTTCTATCTCTGTGTCATCTGGCACCCTTTTTTTGAATGTGTGTGAGCAGGATATTGCTCTTCACTCTGCCCACTGGATGTAGATTTATTTCAGTAGAGAATGGTGATCAGCTGCTTTCACTGGCAGCTTGAAAAATGGAAGTGGTAAGTTAGGACAGGTGTGGGTGCACATTAGTGAGGCAATTAGGTTTGCAAATATTAATTTATCACTTGTAATAAGGTCATGGATTATAGATCTATATCCATGATACACCTATTATCTCAGTGGTTCCAGTTCAAAGGATCCTAAACAAATATGGGGGAAGGGTATCTTTGGGGTTTTTTTTAAGACTGTTTTGGTTTGCATGTTTTCAGACCACCTCCCAAAAGCTAACTCCTCTTGGACTGAAATTAAAAAGCCATGACTCCACCTTTAAAGCACATTAAGCCAAGCAGAAGCCACAGGACAGACACGAGCCAAAAATTCAACAAGAGTGGACTGAAATACTGTGAGCATTTTAGGCTTATGATTAAAAATTTCCACAATGGCACAAAGTCTATTTTTATGTGTGCTTGCTGGCTCATTCTTGCACAGTGGTCATAAGTCACAAAATCCCTTGCAACAATGTGTCATTTTACAGAACTCCTTAGAGTTTATTTGGCTCCTGGGGATTTAATATCCACCCAGCTGCTGTTAGCAGAAAGTGCCATTTGCATCACCACTATTATTGGTCAATTTTTCCCCTCCAAATGTAATAAAAATTAAAAAAAAAAAAAAACACAAAAAAAAGAAAAAAAAAACTTAACTCCCCAAGTCAATTTAGAAACTACTGAATAAAAACATTTCCAAGCATTTTACCCCCACCCACCTCATTTTCTGTGCCTTGATGTAGAACATTACCAGAAAGTTCCTTGAACACAGAAATTGTCATACCAGAGCAGAGGGCAGCTAATTCTGTCTCATTTGCAGGATACAGGTGCTTTAGGAGGCTGTTCAACACAATCATGTGTGCAGCTACCACACAATACACCCCTTATTTCCACAACTTATTGTGCATCCATGTCCACAAAAAGGGATCAGCCCATATTATTTTGATTAAAAAAAAAAATTTAAAAAAAAAATCCATCTGTGATAATATGGAAGTCAGTAGAAGAGGGAAAGAAGAAATTAATCAGCTAAGTAAGAAAGGAAAGCAATATTTTAATTTAATATTTGGGCAAAGGCTCAGCTGCAAGGGTAGAACTGGCACCACTCTGCACAATAATAAACTCTAGCTTTAAAAATCTGAACAGAAGAAACTCCCTGGTTGGGAACCTCCCACAAGGGGCAGACTCCCCCTGCTCTTCATAATGGAGACACTGCCTGCAAAATCACCCCAGCCCACACACAGGAAAGGAAAGCACAGAAAGGCTGCAAGAGCCACCAAACAGCAAAAGTTGACAGATGCATTCACTTCCACTGAAGTCCTACATGCACTTGGATGTGGAGGACACTACAGGGTTTTAATAAAGATGCTAATTTTAAACTCTTTGTGAGCTAATTAACATTAATTCTGCATATTTAGAATCTGATCCATTCATTTACCTTACTTTTAAAATGAGCTTTTTATTCTTACAGAGGAATGGTGAAAAAAATATATATAAGCAAAAAAAAAAAAAGAGTATTTGATTTTTTTTTTTCTTAAAGATTTTTTTCGAAACTGTTCTGAACACAAAAGTATTAGCTTCAGAAATTGTGTCATCAACCACCCATGCCACAATAGATGAAAGTGCTGTCTCAAATCAGTATGGATATCGTGGGGGAATCATTATAGGAAATCTGCACAGAAGTCATCTCTTAAGGAGGGATTTGAATGGAGACAGAGAGATGGTTTGACATACAAAGCATTGGGGGGACTTGGGAGACTGTGAGGATGAGAGAGGGAAGGATAAACTGTAGGTAGGACTTCTTTCACATAATAAAAACCATCACACGTAGCAAAGAGACTATCTGGGACTAGATACTGTCACAAAAATGCAGTGAAATTGGCCATAACTGCAAAGTCAATAAAATGCCCTTAATCTTTCAATAAACAATTTATTTTTAAAAGTTATTTTGGAGCTATTGAAGCTCCTGGGGTGGGGAAGTAAATGCATTTTAAATGTGCTGTATGGTATGCAGTATCACAGGTTTAAGTTTCATTTTATCAGATATATGGTTTTGTCATTTGAACTCTGGATTAGAAGCCAAAATTCCTCCACTCTAACACTGACTGCTTTTCTGGCTTTCAACAAATCATTTAAGGTCAGACTCAAATAGCTCTCCTCACGAAGGAGGGCAGGTACTATGCAGTACAAGACAGGAAAGCAAAATTTGCCCTTCAAATCAGTCAGCTTCTGTGAAACTGGTGCAAAATATTCACCTGTTTTCTTGTGAATTATTGTGGTTAACATTCGGAAAGGATGAATACTAAATAGAGCTGGACAAAGGTTTTGGCTTAAAAAAATAAATAAATCTTAGTTCTGTAATTTTTCCTGTTGTTTTTTCCATTTTATCCATATAGAAAAAAAAACGCACTGACAAACGAACAGCAAGGGTAAGAATAATGACAAAACTGTGATTATTTATAGATTAAAAAGCCCACTAAGCAACCACGGCATTTAAATTCAGTTTTTCATTAGGTATTTGCTTTCAAAACTATTGCAAAATATTCTGGGCTCAAAATAGTTGCAGTGACTGGAAATCATCCAGAGAAGACAGGAATGCACATTCCCATTTGCTTGCTTGATCCCATCTCTGTCACTTTAATGTCTCAGTAACTGCTGGGAGGGTGTGGGGAGGTCATTCCAGCAATTGACTGTTTCATCAATTATTACTTACCCATTTAAAAGCTGCCAGGACACTTGCACATATTTTCATTACACAACGGGCCTAAAACAAATCTCACTGCACAACCTCAAGGTAGCAGGTAGAAATCTGTGCTCGAGATTCAAGATCAGTCTCTTGCTTTGGAGGTGACTTCAGCCTAATTTAATACAGACTACACAAACATTTAAGAGATTTTTATTCCTCCTCATTGCATTCTGTACTGACTCCTTTCACAGGCTTGGCACAGCATCTTGTAAGGTATATCCAGTTGAAAATACATTTATCCCATCAAGAGCCTTTAGGTAGACAAGTAAAGATGCATTTTCAGGATTACCACTTCCAGGAGAGACACGAAAGAATCTAGATTTGTATTCATTTACCACATATTCAATAACCACCCCTACTGCTAAAACATGTTCTGCAACTATTTGGTTGAAAGCTGTGAGGTTGTATAAGTCCTGAAGAAGTGCCAAAATTCATCAGCCTATTAGGAAGTCTCTTCCTCAGTTGAAAAAAAAATTTAAAAATCACAGTTGCACAGAAAAAAAATAAAATAAAAACAGATTTTCACTTTAAGAGGTCAAAATAGCAGATGCAGGATTGCTATCCAGAGCCAAGACAGCAGCTACTGGAACACCTCTCCTATGAGGAAAGGCTGAGAGGACTGGGTTTGTCCAGCCTGGAAAAGAAAAGGTTTCAAGGTGACTTAACTGTGTCCTAACTAAGTACCTGAAGGGAGCTTGCAGAAAGCTGGAGAGGGAATTTTTACAGGAACATGTAGTGACAGGACAAGGGGAACAGGGTCAGACTGAGAGAGTAGGTCTAGGTTAGATGTACAGAAGAAATTCTTTACTGTGAGGGTGGTGGGGCACTGAAACAAGTTGCCTTGAGAATTTGTGGATGCCCCATCCCTGGCAGAGTTCCAGGCCAGGTTGGATGGGGCTCTGAGCAGCCTGGGATAGTGGAAGCTGTCCCTGCCCATGGCAGTGAGCTTGGAATTGGGTATTCTCTCAGGTCCCCTCCAGCCCAAACCACTCTATGATTCCATGATATTTATTCTAAAGCACCCGTAAGAAGTGTCTGGAAAAAAGCCCTAAGGCACCAGTGGAACATATCAGAGAGCTTGTCCTTCACTGTACATTTTAAAAAGACTTATTGGCAGCTTCCAAGAGAGCCAAGAGTAAACCTGCCAGCTAGGTCCTGAAATTACAAATTCATTCCATTTATGCAAGGATTTAAAACAAAGGTTGAATCATAGATGTGCTCAGAGGGTACTCATCCAGCAGCACAGCTTACTCACCTTTGCAAATACACTCACAATTTGTTAACTTGTCTGAGTAAGCTGTCTGAAAAGTACCTGGAGGGACCCCAGAAAACTTCATAACTAGCAGAAACAAGCTCAGGTACTGAGGGAATATTGTCAAAGGTAACATTGGAAACACTACAGAAGATTAATGCTCCAACCCTCGTTGGCATTACCAGGGGGCTCTTCAAGTACCTCTTCCTGTCTTGAAACACAGTTCCTGCCTTTAACCATGCAAAAAGGAAACAAATGGTGACCCTATTACTAGGAATTCTTCCAGAGCAGCTCTGCTAGTGTCCCAAACCTTGGAAAGAAGGAGGTTATGGTTCTTATCTGACCCCTTCACATGCTCCACTTGATGATCTCTGCAGTGTTACTATATTAAATTATTACTATAATTTATTGTGGTGGGTAGTAGGCGTTATTCTAGGGTTTAATAGATTCCTTTAAAGTTGCCATCTGACTTACAGACTAGAAAAGTGGTGTGGAAGACCCAGTTTCCTCCTTCATACCCCCATGGAAACTGAGATACCTTTGCAGCCTGTGTCAGTCCAGAATCCTGTATGTACACACATCCACCTGTGCACCAAAGAGCATCTCCCAGCACAACCTGGGTTTTCTCAGCAGATCTCCAGAAACCTCACAGAAGGAGTGGGACTCCACCTTGATGCTCGATCTATGCTATTTCTGCACCTCCATTCCTCAGGTTTGCATTTCCTTAGTAACTCTTCTGATATGTACTTAGGGAATTGGAATATGCTGCACCATTTTCCTCTCTTCCTTGTGTTTCTCAGGCAACATCTCATGGCTTCATTTTTCCATCAGCTTGTCTCTGAACAGTCTCAATACCTCACCTTATTTCTTTGGATGTAGTGGTAGAGAAAGTCTTTATCACCCTGGCCACTGTATTTAAGTACAGAACAGCCTGCTTGAATCTTGGAAAAAAAGGTGGCACACAAGCCCTCCCCCATTGCTGCAGACCTGGAATGGAGTTCAGACCCCACAGGCTCTTTTTCTTCCACTCTTCTCCCTGGAATGCCAAGGTGAGACAGTCCTTGGTCATGCCATGACTGTGCCCTCAGCTGCACTGGGCACTGCATTCCTAAGATACAGGAATGGCTCCCTGACAGACACCAGTTCTGGGTTTCCCAAAAAAAATCTAGAAGCTTGCCTCAAATCCAAGATTTTCATCTTGACCAAACACTTTAGTGATGGTGGGAGATGAAGTAAAGAGGAAGAGTTAGGGAAAGCAGGTAAAATTCTCAGATTCATGTCTCTTACATGCCAAAAGCTCCTATCTTTCCAGCTGCCATAAACAGGCAAGCAGCTCCCCAAAACTGCTTTTCCAGCATCAGCCACTAAAATGATTTGTGTTTAAATATATCAGACCTATTTCATTGCATCTTTCTATAAATATTTTACGATCGAAATCAGATTAAACATCCTGTCCTCCTTAGAAACATGCTGTGAAACAAGAAATGTAAATGGTTAGAAGAAAACTGGCTCCTGGGTTTTTTTCTCTTTTTTTTTTTTTTTTTTTTTTAAGAACAAGGTCACATCTCAGCAACTGAAAAGTAGCAGAGCTCCTTTCATCAAGTTTTTAACTAGAAAAATAGTATGCCCATTTCTTTGTAATACACCTCTGGGCTTTTTTATTATGACTTCATTTCCCCTTGTAATATTGGAACGTCTCTATAATTGTAAAAGTGTAATAGAATCTAATAGAATTTCATTTGGAACTCTGAATGGTCTATGCCATCTCTGCTCATTTTGAGTAAAATAATGATTTTTAATGTCCACACATGGCTTCCCATGACCTTATTCAATCTTTGGGTTGATCAGGAAATATATTGATTCAATTACATACTGATGACAAATGAACTAAAAGAAAGAGGAAAAAAAGGTCAGCATATATTTGAAAATGTAAATCTTAGCAATGTCTTTTGGGTTTGCCCAAAAAAAAAAAAAAGTCATTTCAAAATGCCATTTGTGGCTAATAGTGTGGAGTTCCAGTTCCTATCTATGAGAAGCAAAAAAATCATTAAAGTGTAAGAAACAGACTCCCCCCTTCTTTCATTGTTCAAAAATCCTCTTTCCTTTAGAGGTTTGCATGGAATGACCTCCTTTGGCTAAAAGACCCTTTCCCCCCTCACTTTATGGAAAGAAGGCTTTTGCTCATAAATGCACACACATCTCCCCCTGATGCACTAATTTTTCTTTTCTTCCTTCTCCCCACTTTTCGTTTTGTTCTCTTCATAAAACAATTACGAGTACAAACATTCCATGGCCACCACTTCCCTCCCTCCACTGCTTTCATTATGATCACACCTTTATCCCCTGATCTTCAATATAAAATGCCAGGTGGGATTGTGGGCATCAGTGGAGTTGTTCTCTGTTTAATAAGCTCTAAGTGCCCATTTGTACTCTTGCAGTACCTGACAGCACCTCACAGGAAAAGCCTTCTTAATCTAGGCTGAAATTTCATCTCTGCTCTGGGCTCTGAGCCTTAAAACCAAAACATTTAATTGCTAAGAAGAAGACATGAATAAGAGCAGCCCATAACTAAAGCAGTCTCTGTGGCATTAGATTATTTGGCAATGTGGATTTCACAGGCCACCAACCCATCTTTGGATTAACAGTTCAGCTGGTTTCATCACCTTGTTGGGATTTTTCTCTTAGGAATGAGCTATGGGACTGTGGAAGAGCATCCAGCTGACAGCTGCCCAGTCCAACATCTGGATATTCTCCACGTTTCCCCAAACAGGCCCCTGAGCCAAGTCCAACAAAAGTCCCTTCCACACCTGACAAGAATTTGCAGGAACTTCATTTTTGCTATGAAAAAAAATGGCAACAGCAACTGGACCATCACTTATCTTTGTGCATTCCCCCAAAGAGTTTTGTGGGGAGGACTTGAGGGACTTTGAAACTCTCCTAAGACTGGCACAAGGCTAAGCCACTCACATCCTTTGTGAGCCCCTTTGGATCAGACCCTTTAATGAAGGGAATGACAAATTTGGGAACTGACCTGTCACCTCAGCCATGGAGGCTTTAAGCCACACTCAGCAGGCAGATCGTGGTTTTTAAATATTCACGATATTTAATAAATATATATAATAAATATAATCAGGAAATGTGTGGGTGAAAACGCTTTCAGACACTAAAGCAGATAGCTGAGCATCTGAAAAACAGGATCTGGGCACTCCACTAAGATCACAACAGCAGAAACAAGGTTTTGTCCAAAGCAGCACGTTTTGTAAATGCAAATTTTGCAGAAAATTGCAAGTACTGGAAAAGTTCCATCAGGTATTGACTTTGCAAAACAAACCACATACAGGGGGAAAGTATCTAGACATACACGTGGCAAAATTAATTCAAAAGTGTTGTAACAAAATTTATCAGTAATTTTTTTTCATATTTAGTTGAAGATAAAAACAGGTACCACATAATATAAAATAAATTTCACTTTAGGAATTTAAACCACAAATACGATTTTTTTTTTCAAAATAGCTTTTGTTCTCATACTCAAAGGGAAAAAAAGTTAAAACAAAAAATTGCTTGTTGCCCAATCTTTGCTCATTTAGGGCAAAATTATCATGGGAATCATTTAGATGGGTAGGCTGTTTTGCTGTTATTATTCAGTGGAAAACACGGTTCATTCACAATAATCTCTTGAAAACACAGGCATGCAATAACACCTCCAATCTGCAGCATTTTTTGATTGAATGAAACATTGTTGGAGGATTAGTTTGTCTGCAGTGGAGTGCTGCTTTATGTTACTAGTCTTTGGAGTGCTGACTCTGGAGTATTAAAGTCCCTACAGGCTTTTAGGAAAAAATTGTCAATCTTCTTGGGAAATGAACATAAATTATACATCTTATTTTCTGCAAGCAACAAGGATGGCCCGTTTAAAAAAAAAATAGAAATAATTAAAATTAAAAGTTGTGCTTTTTTTTCAGTGTCACACAGTGACACAATGGATAGTTAGTTACATGTAAATACTGAATAAGTACAGTTAAGGATCTTATCCCAGATCTCTAAGTTGACTGAAATTCAGAATAAGTCCATCTTTCTGAGCTAGGTATGTCAGTAAAATACAGTGAAATTCCTGCAGCTACTCTGGGAAATCATGAGAAGCAAAAGCAGCATGGTTATGTGTGCTTTTCTTTCAGTCTACCAATTCTTCTGGTTTCCAAGACAATTCAAATGGTGCTACCAACCTAAGCATAATATTCTGCAGAAAATGCAAACATTCAAATCATGACAAAGAAAAGCCAGATTTCAACATTTTGTAGTATTCAACATGAGGGGGAAAATACCCATTTACACGGACGTCTGGCAGGATAATGCAGATTCCTAGTAGGCCAACCAGACTTCTTCATGAGTCAGCCACCATGAAGAATTGTGCCCTGTCCTACTTTTCAGCAAACATTTAATGGCAAAATGTGGTAGTGAGATCTCATGTTACCACAACCTCATTAATTTCACAATACATACTGCAGAACATTTGCTAGCATACTCCAAAGTATTACTCTACATTATTTAAGCTAAACTACTCTTGTCAAACAAATGACTAAATTACATTTTGTGATGCAGAACCCTAGATTTTTCACTCTGGTACTGTTTCTCAGCTTTCTAATTGCCCAAACTAAAAATTAGCCTGGACTTTTTTTTTTTTTTTTGTAGCTGCCACTCTCAGAGCAGTACATCCCAGAGCTGATGCCTGGTTGCTTTGCATATCTACAAGGTTGAGGTGAACACTGAATTAAAACATGGATTTTTCAGCCTGCCCAGTCAGACACAAGGAGAAGATCAGCTCCTTGTCCTACAATACCAATACATCTAATGGAAATATTAATATTTACACGGCATATTTTGGTTTCATTAATGAGCCTCCCCAGCTCTTGAAGTTCTTTCTGCTGTGACACTAAAGGAAAGGCTGTGCTGTCCCTTCTTTGCAAGGTGGTGAGGCCTTCAGTGAAAGCAGCTTCACCACAGCACCTTTGTGTTGTGAAAAGCCTGCACCACAACATTTTGTTATTGGGGTGCTAAAATACAACCACAGAGACAGGCAAGGCAGCTGAGCTGCCAGCATCATAATTTTCAAAAGATGCCAAAGCAGTCACCATGGCCACATCCTTAACCTGCTGTATTAAATCATAAAAGAAATATTTGCATTAAGCTTCACTGGCTCCCAATTATCTTTAATAACTTGATCATTCAGTTGAGGCACAGAGGAACCCACACCTACACTACAGATATATCTTCTAACGAAGGGGGAATGAAAGAACTTGTTTGCTGTGTCACTTGGGGTACAGATTGAAAATGTTTTAAATTAACTTCATTTAGAAGAATTGAGGCCATAGGTTATTAAATATCAGCTTTGTGCCAGCAAAATTAAATACACTAATTTATTTTATATCACTTTGAAGTATTATATGGCATTTTATTTCCTGATAACCTTTCGGTGTCTAACCCCATTTAATTTACATACATAGTTAGCAGCTCATTAACAGCTCATTAGAAACACCAGGAAAAACATGCAACAATAACAAACTCAGTGCAGCAGAGGGGACCAAAATTCTATTTGGGAAATTATACAGGAATTTCTGCTTCCAAATGACAAATCTGTGGTATTTTGCCAGCACTAGGCCTGCAGGGCTCACAGTTATTACATGAAAATAGTAAAAATAACTCAATTTCTATAGCTGACTCGTCTTGTATTTATTTAGACAATACTAGAGGGCAATGTGCTGAGAGGATCACATGGCACAAGGCAGGGAAGATGCAACATAATGTTAATACTGCCACAGGTAAGGGCTGCATTAAGCACTGTGACCTAGCAGTGCATTTAGGATGATATAGTGTTTTCCGAAATGATGCTTTCCTGAATTTCTATTTTCATTAAATTCTCCAGCCAAGGCAAACGTGCATAATCTGAATCCACAGACATGACAAAGCTGGGTGTGCCAGGCCAGACCCCAGCGAGCTGCCTCCATCAGGGAGGGGGAGCACAGCCTGGACATCTTTCCTTGGGTGCACCTTCTGGCAAACACCAAGCCAGAAATTTTCCACGAGGGATTTCTGCACATGCAGACCACCGTGCTGCAGAGTGGCTAAATGGGGGCCTGAGTCTCCTGTCCCTCTAATCCTTGGCACGGAGTCTCTGTTTGCACAGGGACAATCAGGATGCTGACGGCTGTTTAAAGCACTGTGGGATCCACGGAGGGGAACCCGTGAAATATTGTCATCACCTCCTCAATGGACTTTGGAGGGATCACAGAAATGAGTGCTGCCAAGGAGCACAGTGCACATTGGAACTGGAGTACGGCAGCACAGCACAAATCTCACCAATAAATCTCAGATACAATATCAAACCAGTGACACCCAAAGTGTTGATTTAAGGGGAACTGGGGGTAAATGGGTCACAGAGACCCAAGTTTCCACATTAGAAAATAATACACACATATTTCCAACTAGGAACTTAAATTCCAAATTCCAGACTTATGCCAGGTTCTCTAAGCTCTTAGCAATTCACCTCCTAATGTACTGCTGAGGATGGAATATACTTTTAATTTGAAAGTGGCCCTCTCAAATTCTTTCTGCTTCTTTTCCAGCTCTCCTGAAAGAGATCTCACTTGTCTCTTGGTCCTTTCTTATTCTCAGCACAATCCTTCAACTCTCTTTTTCCATATAATCTTCCTTTCCATTACACTAAAGTTTTTACCATTCCATAAAGTTTTGTTCCTGTCTCACAGTCCTCTTCCTCCCACTGCTCCCAAATTTTGGAAAAGAAAATAGGTTTTACTCATGCATTCTGTCACTCCTGAATCTTTCCTTCTGCATTATTTTAAACAGTTATTCCCTCATATCTAGATTGTCTACTATTGATAAGGTGCTTGAATATAGTCTCATATACCTTCTCCAGTATCATTCTTCTATTTTCCACTTAATTGTATTCAAAGTTTAAGAAAACTTCTTGCTATCACTGCCTTCTCTGGTGGGCAGCCTCCTTCTTTTATTCACCCACCACATAGTTATAAGCAGAAGCTTAATAAAGCCATCAGACTCGGATATTTCGAGACATCAAAGTATTGCTTTGCCTTCCCTTCCTGCGCCACTTCCCACAGGACTAAAACCACTCCAAACACCCTCGCTAAGGGCATCGTTCCGAGGGGAAGCTTTCCATCCAAGATCAAACTTTTCCCTGGGAGACCGGGTCCAGTTCGCTGCTTCCTCTGCGGGCAGCACCGCATCCCCGGGAGCGGCCCCGCATCCCCCACGGGAGCGGCCCCGCATCCCCCACGGGAGCGGCCCCGCATCCCCCACGGGAGCGGCCCCGCATCCCCCACGGGAGCGGCTCCGCATCCCCCACGGGAGAGGCTCCGCATCCCCCACGGGAGAGGCTCTGCCCCGCATCCCCGGGAGCGGCTCCACATTCCCCCCGGGAGCGGCTCCGCATCCCTCGGGAGCGGTCCCGCATTCCCGGGAGCACAGCTCTGCCCCGCATCCCCGGGAGCGGTCCCGCATTCCCGGGCGCACAGCTCTGCCCCGCATCCCCGGGAGCGGTCCCGCATTCCCGGGCGCACAGCTCTGCCCCGCATCCCCGGAGCGCTGCTGCCACCTGGTGCCGCGCCACCACCGCTCTGTCCCGGACCCCGCACGGCCCCGGACCCGCTGGGAATTCGCCCCCTCGCCCCCGGGTGCCCCTCCGCAGGGCTGTGGGTGCGGGTTCCGGCAGCCCCGAGGGGCTGGGACCCTTCCCCGCGCTTCCCGAAGGAGCGGGATCCATCCCTGCCCTGCTCGCACACGCTTTCCGCAGTGATTCGAGTTCTGAGCTGCAGCAGCTACTGTGGAATAATGGTGAAAACAGCAGAGTTACTAAATCTCCCCGGAGCGTACTCGCCAAATGGGTAGTGTGGGCTTAAAAGTGCCGGGAGGAAGTTTCAAAGGAAAATGTAGTTAAGAACGCCGCATCGGGTGGGTTTCACTCTTTATGAATCGTGGGTGGCTCTTTCAGGGTGTCAGGTAGATATCCCTGGCCAGTGAAATCACATTTATTTAAAACAGCTGTTCGTTCATTCACTGGACAATTCTAATTCGCTTCTAATTTCCAATTAGAATAAAAATCTACACATGCATTTAAAACCATCACAGTTCCAAACTTAACTCTGCAAGGAAACTTCTCCAGAGAGCAGAGGGGGTTAATTCTAGGTCACTTATTTTCAAGCAATCGATAACAGATTAAAGTGGATGATAACCACCTCTCTGTGGATTCTCCCACTACATTAGCAATTAAGGAGAGATTTCTTACAAATTTGTATTATTAAGTGGCATCTTAACCAAGCTGTAAATGCTGAAAACTAAAGTTGTAATAGAAATTATGCTTTGTTATTTAACCAATTGCTACATTACTGCTCAGTGTTTACCACTCTAAATCCTCCTCTTCTACATGTCAAGATCCTTCTCATCCTAAAAACCTAATAGTATCTAAGTGTAACTGCTTTTTAATGAGCTCCCAGTGGATCATACAGAAGGCCTTCATGACATCTGTACCCTTGTTTTGCTCTAGTCTGTCAAATGATGAAACAATTTTTAGAAATCTGACTATTTTGAATTTTTTACTTCAATATGATACTGATGGCATTTCTTTTTTGCAGCAGAAAAAAATAGAGTGTTCCCATAGACAATATACAAAAGAAGAATTAAAACAGAATAAATCTATGCTGTAGCAGAGGAAGACAACTGGATTATTTAAAAAAAAAAAAAAAAAAGAAGGATTAAGTTAACTGAATTCAAGCACATCCTATAATATAATAAAGTAGATTGATTACTACTGTGGCCTTGCAATTCCCTCACAGTGGAAATCCTGAGCAGAAGGCTCCAAGATCCCTCTGTGTCACATTGCACCCTGGCACGCTCACACACAGCATTTTGTGCATGTCCGTGAACAAACACACAAAAATGTACAAATGTAACTCTTGGAATGAAGTTTTCCCCATGATTTTTCTCATCTATGCACTTAAATACACTTGACATTCTTGAAAGCCCCTAGATATTGCAAGTTCAGCCAAGAATACAGAGGCTTTGATCCATTTATTCCATCAACCTATATTTTCCTTCCATTTCAGCAACTGCTTTGATTTGAGTGTTTAAAATCAGGTGTTTAAATGAAACACCCTCTCAGCTGGTAAGAGAGACACTTCAGACACCTTGAAACATGACATCAGGGAGAAGTCTAAGCCACAGTTCTTGGATCAGAATGGCCTCACACTATTACTGTGGAGTTTTTCTAGACTTGCACTGACTTAAATCACACCTGAACTCAAAACAGACGGGAAAAAAAAGCAACTGACAGTAAATTATATCTCCAAAATTACTCTGACATACCCATCAGAGTCAGAATGTGATGCTCTCCAAGAAAATTTCGGATCATTTCTACAGCATGTCACTTTATAGTGCAATGAAAGGGATGGGGGGAAAATGCAACCGTGATTTCAGACATAATACAGTGGGGAATCATTTAAATTGGGCTGGGCACAGATTCACACTCACTGTGTGCCCATCAGAAGTGACACTGGGTGACTGCATTCCCATTTCAAAATATACACAGTGACCATTGCTCACTGGTATAAAGTGCAGCTGAAAACTTGCCATATTACAGGAGAAAAGTACAGCACAGAAGTGGCTGGGATAGGATATCAAGAATCCTGAGAAATGGAGAGATTTAGCACAACAGAGATAAGAAAGGACTAAAACAATCATCCAGGCATATGAGATCATCATAATTTTAATCTTCTGTACAAAAGCACTTGAGAAAAATGAAGCATGCAGATGTCAGTGCTAGGAAAATAAGAGCCTCCCTTTTAAAACCATCGATCTGAAGTGCACACAGAAATGAGAGATACAGAGGGGATCAGATACACACCGAATTTGGTCCTCCCTCCCTGTTGCATATTTGTTAAGAGATTTCTTTTTATTACTTTTTTAATTCATTATTGCCGGCGTAATCTCAGTCAAGTCAAATCACTTCATTAATTAAAAGGGATTGAAAAGGTCCTTAGCTCCCGGATTCCACAAAGGCCCAGCAGCTCAGGCCCGTTTACAGGAGGTCGGATTTCATTTGCTGCCTGTGTCAAAGCAGAACCCACCGGGCCCCAGAGAGAAGCCAATCAATGTCTGCTGGCCAAAGCCCCTCGCTCCAATCCATTTAAAGCAATGTGGATGCTTCCTGTTGGAGGAGGGGAAAAAAAAAAAAAAAAAAAAAAAAAAAAAAAAAAAAAAAAAAGGTCTCTTGGTATCTCTGATAGAAATTAGCCATGAATTAAGAGAAGCGCAGTTGTTTTGGAAGAAAGCCAGCAGCAGAATTAATAGGCCATCTGAGCCTCTTGAGTGTTGAATCCCATTTGTTAGCAATTCTTTATGAAAAGCTTCCCCTCCCTACGCTACTTCTGACCAAACCCTGTACACTGCCTCCTGAAACTAGTTAAATTTTAACCAGCTGGGAAAATATCAAAGAACACTGTCTTTTGTCAAACACAATTTTAGAAACTTGCTTCGTATTTGTACTACAATTACCCATTTTCCCCTCTCTTTCCTTGAAAATACTTCTCCTTATGACTCATCATCTCTCCGTGCTTAGATGTAGCAGGAACACTGACACAGATGGAGTTGCACTAGTCATGAGTTTGGCTCAACACAATTTCAGTAATTTTGGCAGAATCTCGCAAAGGCTTTCACTGTACATTTAATTGCTGTTACACTGTGTGAATGGAATAATTCATCTCGTCGCATTAGCCTCGAAAGCTTTGTATATAAGTTTAGTAGCAATGAAATTAAAGAGCTTTTAGAAGTCTCATTTTAAAATGCTCTAGACTCCCATCTTTACAATAGACCACTCGGTTCAAATCTGGTTTTCCAAAGTCAGTTGAGTCTTCTCCAATTTTTAGTGTCTAGGCATAAGAATTGCAAGGCAAGGGATTTGGGGTTCATTTGTTTGTTTTCTTTCCAGAATTTGACTTCAAATTCTGGACTAATTACTAAAACTTGTAGGTTTTACAGAAAACTGAAGGTCTATTTTTCTCAGAAGAGCTTGTGAGGACATCTCAAAAGTTCATTACTGACAGCTAGGCTGTCCAGTCCTAAAGTGAAGCTGTGGGACCTGGAAGCAGGGAATGATGTGCCAGTGGAACCCTGAGCCTCAACCACACAGAAAAAGGAACCAAAAAAACACCAAACCGAATCTGACAACTCCTCTGTGCTCTCTTCAGACACCTGGTTTCTTTCAGAGTTTTGCTCTGCTGACCTGGGGTATCACATTTCCCTTCTCAGGCTGTAATATTTACTGGGCTCTGCCTTTTCCATCCTGCTCATGCCATCCCTGGCACCATCAGACATTAATCCAGGTTGATCTTCTGTGTGCTCAGGCTATGCAAATCAATAATTTGATAATAATATTTATAAGCATATAATTGGGTCTGTGATTAGTTTTAGAACCATCAGCTAGCTCTAAGGATCTCACTTGGTGATAGAAAATAGTTAGAGCAGTAAATAGGTTTTTAATAATATTTTCAGAACACGTTGATTTTGGTTATAGGGAAGGTTAAACCTGACCTTTATTGGCTTCTCTCCTGCAGAGAAGTCGACAGTTTTACAGCTATTTCTCTCTTTCAGGCACATCCACCCCATGAACTTGCAGGACAGAGGACGTAATTTGTGTAATTTAATTTTTAATTGTGACTGGGAAGAATTTTCCGGTTTCTCTAAACAGAACCAGCCAAGTGATTACTTGGCTACTTCCTGACTTCTCATTTGTTCTCATTATTTTCAAAGGCCTTTTTTTAATTGATTATGTTTTGGAGAAGAAATAGCAGAATTTTAACAAATGTCCCTGCCAGTCTTAATTCTAATTGCAGTATCATTTCATCATTTAGTAAGTCTTGGCAAAAATACTCCACACATTAGAGCACACAGAAGAATCTTGTAAACAACTAGTCTGCCAGGCATCAGCTCTAATTCTTTTTCACTTGATTTGCATTGTCTGATTTCATTATCAATCAGATATCCATTTCTAAAACAATCCACCATATTAATGTTCTTTTTCTCCAAAGCAGACCTTAGTATTTCATCATCTCTGATCTGTCCACATATTTGTTACAAAAAGAAAAGTACACAATAATTTACTGAACACTTAAGGAGAAAGAAAAAATTTATATATTGTTTGTCGTTACTGTTTTTTAAGCTATTTCAAGATTTTAACTGCCACTGAAAAACAAGGCAATGGACATAATCAGTTGGAAACTTGGAATAAACTTCTACATTTCAAAGCATAGTGGACATTGAGCATCATGAAGGCAACTGTCCCACACACCTTTAGCTGATGGAACAGAGTAACATCTTCATTACATGACCAAATATTTGTAAAGTCCTAAATTTTGCCAAAACTGCCTGACCTCCTTTTGTACCACACAAGGTGCAAACAAACCCAAGCCACCTTAAAATCTCTCCTCAGGCCACTGAAACCTCTTCAAAGATGCAGTGACTGCTCTTGCTCTGAGGAGAGAGGAGGAGGACTGGGATTTTTTAAAATATCAGGTGGACACAGGAAAGGCAGCAAAGGTGTAGAAGTGGGAGGGGAATCCTGTGCAGCAGCAGGACTCCCACCAAAGGCTGGACCAGCCCAGCCAAATGCCTGTTCTCACCCTCACTCTCCAGAAAAGTGGAAAGGAAAAATGCACTCAGCCCAGCTGCACTGCTGGAAGACAAGTGCAAAGAGGAATTCTTACAGATAAATGGAGACAGAGCTTCACTGTAGAATAAAAGTGGTTTAAGCACAATTATTTCCCCGAGCTAACTAAAGTAAATTAAGGAACCTACAGCACAAAGTGAACTGTGGAGGTTTCATGGCTGCTTTTGCAATTTAAGGGCACGGAGCAAAGGAGTAGAAGGAAGGATTTGCCTGGTTACAAGCTCTGAGCAATCTAGAGTTAAATCAGCTTTCAGGTGTCCCCAGTGCTGCTTGTCCTGCACGTTTGTCTCCAGTGCAGTGCCTGGAGGGTCCTCTCAGCTTTGCAGCTCAGTGAAACAAATGTCCACAGAACACAAAGGTGCAATTTCTCTGAAACACTTTGTTCTGGCCTTCATTTGCTTCTGTGAGCCCCGTGCCAGGTCACAAGAAACCCTCTGTTCTGTCTGCTAAATGTCCATCACAGTCCCAGTATCTGCCCCATGAGCCTGAGACCTCTCTAGAGGCTGCAAAATATTCTGTGTTTGGACAATTTGTCAGGTTTCTCTCATCTTATGGTGTCAAGGTCCATTTTTGAGTTTGCTGTTCTTCCCCTCCTTTCTTTTTGCCTCCTCCCAAGAGAATTCAAGGGGATTAATTGATTTGGAAAGGTGTTGATGCCATTAATATGGCTATTATTTCTAGAGTGGCTATGATGACAGCACAGAGAATAAGTAGGAGCCTAGCAACATTGTTTTAAGAGACATCAAAAACACCAAAATGGCTTAGAAGCCCCACTCCCAGCCCTGCCTTCAGAATATTTACTACATGCTCTCACATTCAAGATAAAGCAGAAGGCATGCCAAAAATAAAGTCACTTGTCAGTGGTCAAAAGTGTTACAGAAAGTAAAGATATTTCATGACACAAGCCAGCAGAAACTCCAGCCTGCCTTCATGTGGCCATAATCCTCTGGAAGGGAAGTAACACACAACACACACACAGCAAGTTACTGAGGCTCAGTATTTAAAGTATTTTGATTTTAAGCCACCTTTTTTTTTTTTTTTTTTCAGCCAAATACAAAGCAAATCTGAAAACAAATAAGAGGCTAAGCTGGTAAAGGGACTGAACAATATTCCTGAAGCCTACAGAGACTCCCTAGATTTTAGTTTTGTGTCTGTTACAGGTACAAAGGGTAGAAATATTTCATTTCATCTTTTTCAGAAGTAGAATTCAGGTAGATACAGAGCAGTCTCCACTTCCTTAGCCATATCAAAGGCACCCCCAGAAAAGGTTTTTTTAGCTTTTTGTACTTTCCCTTTCAACAAAGCTGAAACATTAGAGCCTTCAGTTGGATCTCATCTTTCCTGGCAATTTATGCTGTGCTGAGGACAAAGCAGAAGAGCCCCTTGAGCAACTGAATTTTTGCATGCATGCTTTAGAGCCTGTAAATCTTGCTTTCAGTCAGATCCTTCTTAGACCATAAGTGCAAACAAAACTTTAGAACTTTTATTACCATCACTCAAGGACACAGTGTGATAGCAAACATCATAGCTGTAGCTGTGAAGGACCTTTACAACACAGGAAAGCCAGAAAATTAATTTATTCTTCTCGTAATAAGTAGGACAACACTTCCAGTGTCTGCAGAGGAGAAGTTCTGGAAACTGGAGGTCAAATAATGTTCCCAAACATTTGTATCCTGCTCATTTAGTTCAAGTTTCTCCTAGAGGTTACAAAGACTCTTCATGATGTGATGAGGATTGCCCAGCAGACTGGCCTTGGTGTATGGCAGGGCACCAGCAATGCCTGTTTTCATGAAATATCTGACTTAATATTTTGAGACCACTGTGCCTCTGACCTATTCATTCAAAATTTATTGGTAGAACATGAAGTTCTAGGAATAAACCATGAGAGAACCATGAAGTTCTCTCACACCTGTGAGAGCAGGTGTGAAGAGAAAGCTGTAACTACACAGAGCAAAACTCACAGGGGTTTCCTTCCTTTGCCACCCATGTCCTGCTAAGTGACTTTCTGAACCTCCCAGCTTTACATCTTCAAAAGGTGTGACACACACCCACCTTGGCATCTTTCTGATGATTGAACACCTTGGTGTGGACACACTGTTAGAAAGCCAGGAAAATTACAGCCTGGAAAGTTATTCCAGGCCAGAGCTTCTCAGCTCCATTCCCAGGCTGATAAACTAGTTTAGCTTCAGCTGGGGAGAAATTCTCACAAAATAATAATCTAGTCAAACCGAATAAAATCTAGTCAAAACAGAATGAAATTCACAATAAAGATTAACACCTGGTGTTTTTCTATGGAGCACATTCTCAAGTATGGTCTCACAGATGTTTTTCCCAATTTTCCAATAAACTACTGTCCTGTCTTAGCTCTCCATAACATGCTTTAAATACAAGTTGTCCATTCAGTAAAGTTAGTATTTTTCCCTAAAAAAAGCCCATGTGTGTTGCTGTTCTTACTATCTCTTTCTCTGGCACAGTAACCACACCTTGACTTCAGCATTTCTGCCAGCCCCAGCAAATCAGGGAGAGCATTTCAGAGCGAGAGTAGCTGCCTGCTATTCTAAATGACTCAGTGAAAGCAATTATCACATGAAGGCCAACCCAGGCAGGAGTCTTCTCAAATTTCCTTTGAACATCTCTCTCAAACAGCTACACTTGATGCTGTCCAGTGCAAAAAGAACCCCACCAAATTGTACAAGCAGAATTACCTTTTGATTGTGATTTAAGAAGAAGGTCTTGTACCGTGTGGCATTTACAGCAACTTCAAGGTGCTTTATACTCCCAGAGCAGTTAAACAGATTTTTATGCACATGTGAAGTCATTACATGTGCATAAACGATTTCCTTTCATTAATAAGGGAGTGTAGTCCATGGCAGTCCAAGGTGAACACCCACAATTTTTGGAGGCATTTTCACCACTGGACCAGACTAAAGTCCCAATTCAGCAAGACATTGGGAAAGTACAGAAACTCCATCCTGTCACTGTTCAGCAAATACTTCAACTAGTTCTTTCCAAAGTGCCCAAACTGCAAATGTGTCCTGCCAAAAATGCTAGCTTCCCCACATTATCACCTAAGATGCTGTTCAGGTTCACTAGGAAACCAAAATAGTTGCAATGAACAGCTAAAAAGCAATTTTTCTTCTCATTAGCTTCCTTTTCCCCCCCTTCTCCTTATGTTTCTTTGTTTCTTTCTCCTTCATGCTGTAGCAAACTTTGGCAGTGCTGCAGAATGCTGATGAGACACATGCTTACTGTGTGAAATCCCAACAGCTATTTTTGGCCAATACCTGGCATGAACAGCCTCCTCTTTGAGGACTAAGGGAGTTTGCTTATCAGGCTCTCCTGAAAACTTTAATGCTTCCTTATGACTCGCTAAAAGCCTTCCAAGTTTTACAAAACCAACATCACATTTTTGACAAAGTCCAGCAGCCCTCTGAGCTTTCCCAACAGTAGGGTGACTTTTCCCTTGAGAGCAACAAAAACCTGAACAAAATGCATTTTTGTTCCATCTCTAAAAACAAGGCCAACGCTGTATATGTAAAATGCTTGCTCATTTACTTTGTCACAGTTTTATTTTCTGCTGGTCAAATGTATCCTTATATCACAAAAGACAATTAAATCATCTTCCCAACACAGTGTTTTCCAAGATGTCTCAAAGCTGGCTTGTCACAGTCCTCAGACCCCACTGAGGAAAGCCTGTCACTGATGGCCTCCTGCCCCCTGTGAGAAGATATCCTCCAACACCCAAATGAAGACCTGAAATATATTTCTTAGAACCATTTAGACTGGAAAAACTCCTTAAGATCATGAAGTTCATCCAAAAAAAGCACGATGATCTCTTATGGCAAAGAGCTAATTCCATGACATTTCAGGTCTCCTTATGTCTGAAGTTTTACAAACCACAATTTCAAAGGCACTCCTGCTACTTCTGAGCACAAAGGCTCAAAGATTTTCCTAATTCCACCTTTTATCTAAATCAAGAAGTGTTTGACTTAAACAGTGACTGCATTTTTATGCCTCTCAATCTCCAACTCATGCTCAAAAGAGGAAAGAAATGGAACCACTAGAAAATAAGAAGTGTTAAAGGTGTTGTTTACCACAAAGTTGAAGGCTGGAGTGTGGAAACACTGGCAGCTCCTATCTAACCTTTTGTGATCTCTAAACCACCCATTCTAAATACAACTTCAGAAAGGAAAAAGAATTGAGGAACAACTCAAAGGTGGTTTCTAGAGCCAGAGAAAGAAGCCAGATTCCATTCACTGATCCAAAAAAAGGCTTCTACCCCTTTCCTCCTGGCCTTGAAAAGCTTCTTGATATCCCATTCACTTCTCTGACATCTGAACCAAGTTCCCAGACTAGACCCAGCATGGGAAGAGGTTTCACTGCTGTGAGCTCGGATCAGGACAGTTTCTCTGTTTTGCTTTGTTAACAGTGTTTTAACAGAGGGAGCAGTCAGCAGGAGGATGTGCTCCATCCTCCAGCCACCTCATTTCATGAAGTTTAGTCAGCAGCTGCATCAGAGCCATTTCAATTAAATAGGTCACTAAAGGATCTTCCTTTTACCTTGAAAAAGATGTGGTCAGGACTTTACCTGAGCTGAAAGGCTTGAATTTCATTAGGCCTTTAAAATGGATTGTATTTTTTTTTTCCCATCCAAATAAAACTAGCACCCATTTTTCAGCACATCAATACAGCTATTTGCATAAAGTATTGATTAGAAGTCATTACGATGGCAAAACGTTAATTACACCAATTAATTCCCAATCTGTTTGTACCTTAAGCTTTTCTGCATTCAGCACAGAAGGTTAAAGGGAGAGTGAATCAGTCTTAGCTTTTCTCTGGGGACAACTTTTCACACATCCTATAAATACCAACTTTTCTGTATGAACAGCCTTTTTCTCCTGGTTGTTTCATAATTCTCCATAGTACTTCAAACCCTTGGTTACTCATCCCCAAACAGGTTCCTTGCAGCCATCATAATTAACCTGTGGGTTTGTAAATAACAGAGAGCAGGAAAATGTTCTCAAGTGCCCCAGGTACCAGATGAAGGACATGATTTCTGTGGGACTGGAGCAAACTCAGAGTGCTGAGCAGCTCTGGAGAGACAGATCTTAGCAATGTTATTGATCTGATTCCATTCCCCACCTTCCATTCTACAGGAAATTTTATGTAATCAATTTGTGGAGACACCTTGATTCCTGCAACATCATTTGTCCTGCTCCCAAGGATGGCTGTATCAAGTTCACTCTAAATACTTCAGCCCAGCCCCATCACATCATTTTTGAGGGTGTAAGCAGCCTCTTACTGTCCAAGAAAAACAAAACCACTGCCATGTCAATATTTTCACCTGTTCCTTCTCATCTCCCTCTAACAAACCAAACAATTTGGTTTCCCCCTTAACCTATAAAAACATCTAAAAAAAAGAAAGGCAAAAAAAAAAAATTCAAAAAAACCCCACACCCACCTTTCCCCCCCTCCTTTTGGAAGGGATTTTGTGGTTCACAGAAACCATCTGGCTACAAGTAATTGAGTGCATAATCCTTTACACTTGCATCCATGCCCTTCCAGCACCATCTCTTTAGAGATGAAAGTCTGGAGATCTGGCTCTAGGCCCAGTCAAAAAGGGAAAAAAGCAAGTGAATAGAGCTGACAGCCACTAAGCCTGAGGCTGCATTAACTGCTCTATATCTTCTTTTTTATGTTCTTGAAGACCAATGGCAACAGCTGACAAGAACCTCAGAGCCACAGCTCCAATGGCACTGGGAAGAACAGAGAGAGCTCAGCCTTGAAAGACATCTCTGGCTCCCACACATCCCCAGGGGCTGAAGGATTTGGGCAGGAATCAAACCCCTTCACTGAGGAGTTTTGTCTTGTTGCACTCCCTCTTTTCCGTGGGAAGAGATTTTTCTGCATCAGGAGTACCCAAAACACCAGACTATAAATATCTTCTCATCACTGGGAATCATCACCATCCATCAGAGGATTATCACAGACTGGTTTATGAATGAGTCAGACTGCAGATTTAATATCATTTATGAGTTAGGGCAGACATGGATATTTCATGCAGGTCAGACAAAAAGAACATACGATTTTCTGTCATGATCATTTATGAGGTCCTGACCTTAATGCAACCTCTCTTCACAGTGCCCATGACTTGTTTTCTTTGGTAATTCCTGTGAATTAGCTTTTTTTCTTAGCTGTCTAAAGTAATTTTTATCACATGTAAAAGCCTTTACATGAGGCAACAGAACAGCTTTGCTTCTTACCTTTAAAAATATCTCTTTTTTTTTCCTGTGTATTGATACAATTTCATAGTCAGGACAATTTTACATAAACTATTTTCCACTCCACTGAATGTTATGTCGCTCTACATGAATATATTTCTTGGTTGATGCTAAGGCAAAATATTGCTGTAAAATGCTGTATTTTCATAAATGCTATTCTTTGACTTTTTAATAGACTCATTCCATGCATACTATCAATACCAAGTCTTACTGATGGGTCTGGATTAAGCTGCCAGCATAATTTCCTCTGTTGTCCCCAGAGCTTCCACATACAAGCCAAAAGGAAAAAAGATCACTGGCTCTTCTGTATTGCAAGGCACCAAAGTGATCAAGACAGAGAGAAGAATGATTTGAAAAACTCCAGTCAGTGACACAGAAACAGAGAAAGGGAATTTGAGACTTGAAAGTGCTAAGTGGGAAGCTGGGATTTTTATCTTTTGGACCTTTTTAAAAAAAGAAAGAAAAGAAAAACAGGTACTGAAGTAAAAAACAACACAGAATGGCCAAATTCGGAGCCAACTGTAGATATAGGTAAGTTAAATAACAATAAATTAAAGCCAGATCCAGCTGTAAATTTTCAATAGCATATAACATATGAGAAAACCCTATGAATGTAATGCTAATAATGTGGGACATGAAAGACAGCATGGTTTTACCAAATTTAGACTATTTTTAAGTATCATTTGGCTCACAATGGGGGACACATTTTGTTCTCTTCTGCATTAGTTTAAATCTAAATTCTGAGTAATTGACTCCAGGGTTATATTTCTCTAAAGGAAACTAAAGATCAATGCTGCCTAGACCTGTGTCTGGAAAAGGCCCAAGAATACTAGCAATAGTATTCTTGTTTTATTCCAGCTTTTCAGCATATTGGGAGCAATTAAACAAAATGCTATAAATCCAGATGCAGTGACTTTGATTCTTCATCCACATATATCTAAGCCAAATTTTTCCTTGACTTTTTTAGAATTTATGACGACAAATATGCTCTCTTTGACTTTGTCCATTTTGTAACTGCCTAGTTATGAACATACCCTCTATGCCTTATCAGTCCTCCTGGCCTTTTTGGGGTTTCTGAAATATCACACAAGCATCTCCCTGCTTTTAAAGAGGCTGAACTTCTGAGATCCAAGTTTTGTCACATTCTGAAACTAACAAACCCATAAAATTGTGTTTTCAAGTTGTGCTATATTTGCTGAGCCACTGCCAAATATGAAATAGCAAATAACACACACTGCTTTTAATCATGTTGCTTAGATTATATAATAAAATAACTCAAACTGAAAGTAACTTCATAGACAGTTCTGTCCAGCTTTCTATTTACTCACAAAAATTGTCACACTTTTAAAAGCAGTCCCAAAGTGCTGTTAATGCAACCTCATATCGGGAATAAAGGCCTTGGAAAGCGATTCTGGCCATTTCCTGTTCTATTTTCTTTGAAAGATTATACCTTCCAGCATAATTCAGGACGAGAAGGATGCAAGGTAATTCTGCAGCAAGACCTCGTATCCAGAGACAGCAAAGGCGCTGGAGTTGCATTCTTTATTTGAGTCACTATTAAAGTCAAATCTCACAGAAGGCAGGAGCCAAGTTTGAAGGAGTTCAGGTCTCCAGCTGCTTTTAGTGGATGCTCCTCAGGGTTTTGTAGAGACCAGCTGAGCACTCTGTGGGGCTGGAAGATTGTCACACACAGGCAGGAAACGAGATGGAGTTGTCACAAAGCAGACCAAATGCATTTGATCACACCTGTTCACGAATCCGACCTCTTCTGCAGTTTGTTTTTGCAGTCCATCCCTGCAGAAAACACCTGACCTTCGGGGAAAGTCTTTAGCCTCTCACTTTAAAGATTTAATGCAGGGGGTACAGGATTCAAGTCACAGCAACAACAGCAGTCCCAGTGTGAGACATTCCATAAGATCCAATAAGAATCTTATTAAAGCCTCTCCTTCATATGAAGTTTGGGACTCAGTTTATCATCCTAATTTTGCATTTTAAAGCTAAGGCTCCACCTCATTAAAAAAAAAAAAAAAAAAAACAAAAAAACAAGGAAGGGAAACACATTCACAAGAAGCATCTGCTTCAGTCTTGGAAGATAAACCAGGAAATCCTTGGGAGTGCACGGAGCTAAAATCAATTTGCATAACATTACCTACAATGTTGTGTTATTTATTTCTTAAACAACCTTTGCTTCCTTCACTTGCAGCAGAAATGGCAGCTCAGAGGTGTTTGCTGATGGGGAATTGTTTGGAAGTTCTCTCGTGGTGTTTTGAGGCACCATTGTGTGGCCAAACTGGCCTGAAATGGAGCAAAAGGGAGTCATTAACAGTAACTGTGCATGCTAATTAGTCAGCCACTGGCACACAGGCAATGTATCATCACCTTGACTTCGGGCACAGAAAACTTTCAGCTTTTAAAGCTTAAGGTCTCCATCACCTTACTTCACAATATTCAGAGCTGAAATCTTTACCCTCCAAAACCTTTACCCTCCGAAATCTTTACCCTTCTCCTCCTGGAGCTGCAGAGAATGTGAACAGTCTGCTTCCCAGCGAGCATAATTATGTCACTATTAAAGCAATTTATCTGGGAACAGTGTGTATATGTGCAGACCGTGGGGCACAAGTTGTGACTAGAACTTCGGTGTCATTGTCATATTCAGCCAAGTGTGGATCCTAAACAACTCTGCTGTCAAGAATCCAGCCCTAAAATGCTTGAAAGGAGCAAGCAGCAAGATGGAATCAAAAAGTTTTATTTCCCTTTGTTTGGCATTAAGGTAATTAGTATTGGAATAAAGGCTTTAGTTTTAATATTCGCAGTCCAGAAGTGCTGCTAATAAATTAGAAGTGAGAAGAGCCTCAAGAATAAGGAAAATTTGGAAGTTATTACATGGTCACAAGTGCACAGCTGAATCTGCACCTGAACAAGAGGTTAAGATGTAAACTGTGATTGCAGTCTGTACATAATGAGTAACAGATTTGGATAAGTTGTCAAAGCCAAAAGACAAGAAGTCTTAGTGTCAAGAAACCAAAATTAAACAAAGGCATACAAATACTAGAAATTAACCTTATTTGAGAACAACATTCGTTAATAATATTGCTAATAGTCAGCATCTCTGAGGGTTTTATTTCACCATTTTAAGCATCTCTTCTAATAGTTTTCCTGCACAGTAGGATTCTAGATTAGTTCCAGCCTGAATATTAAATACAAACCTCTTTGAACCTTTCTCTTACCCTGTTCATGCAATCCCTGCCTGCATCCATTTGTCTTGGCTTCTGCAGCCATATAGCACTCTGATGTTTTCAAGGCTTTTTTTTAATCTTTTCCTTCTCTAGACAGGACTGCTGAAAAAAATTCTGTATCACATGTTTACAGCTTTGGTTTATCACTCCTAAACATTTTCCTCCTGGCTGTTTTTAACACAGTTAACATGTCTACACAGGTAAACACATTTACTTTAAATTCTATTTTGTATTGAGTAATCTCACTGAGACTCTTTCCTCTTTCTCCCTCACTTCACTATTTTAATAGCTCTTCAACAATGGCACCTTAAGCAAAACTGAGATTTTTTTTTTTTTTCAAGTAATTGTTGGCTTGTATTTTAACTTGCTACTGTACCACAGTATAAAATGCAAATGGAACATTACTGCAGAATAAGATACAGCTTGATTTTCAAATATTGGCTTTCACTTTTTTGCACATGCAATTGTTTACTAGCACAAGTCTATCACATACAGATGGCTAAATATATGACTGTACCTCCGTGTAATTTATGGTGGCATGTTAGAGGCTAGGCTGAAATTGTACTCCTTAAGGTCTAACCCAAGCCTCAAAAAACCCAGGGTATTTAGAATTAGTCCACTCATTTCAGCATGACAAACCATATGCAATACTATCAGAACTCATACTTCTCAAGCCTCACAAGGTGAGTGCTCAATCAGAGAAAATCAGGATATATGCTTGCACATTTTCTCCTTCACACACAACACAGACACAACTTCAGAGATGCAAAGAAACTCTATTGTTCATTTGTCTTGTCATTCAGTTTGTTTCCTGGTAATTTTATTTGAATCCTCTTAATTTTTGCACTGGGAGAGAGAGATGGGAAAGACATAAAGAAGATATTTATAATCCAATCATTGTTATTAGGTTCTGTCACTCTCTCCCCTTTTAAGCATTAACAAAAACAACAGGGTCAAACTATACATCTTGTAATTGAGTAAGCACAAAATATTCCAGCCTTCCCTAGGCACAAGAAACAGCTGCATGAAAAGAAAATCTATGGGGGCAAAAGGCTGATCCTAGGGCTCAGGTTTGGTTCTTGGCATTTTTAAAATCAAAAATTACATCTTAATTATTATGGATACATTCAAATAACTCCCCTTGTCACATCTGCCCTGAGCAGCATTACCTACAGTATTTATCTGCTTTGTGAGGATGTCTGCAATGTAAGTGATTGTAAAGCAAGCTGGAAACATGACCTCCATCAATCTACAGTACATGCAAATGCTTAATTTAATTTTTCCATCAGTTTCCAAATGAATGAGGCTCATTGTATTGAAAAATAAAAACAGCTTGGCCTTTGACTTTGCTGCAGATTACTCTTTCCACATTAATGTCTTCAACAATGGAGTTCCAGGCTTTTGCAAGAATTAGATGAAAAATGTTCAGACGATCCCCGTTTGATCTTTACACTTTTCCACTCACGCTTGAGGCCAACAGTGCAGAGATGCATTTAAAGCAAGCACACATTCCAACATCAGCACAGCAAACCTCAAGGAGAAGCGAAGGCACTGGTGGCACAAACTTATTGACACGCATTGTCAGACAAAAAGAAGGCTGCACACAAAGATCAGAACCTCGCTCACAGCCTGCATAATGCATTGGTAGCCTCGTCTCCTGTGCTAACAAGTTTTTCATATTTAGTGTTCCTGAGAAGAACCGTTTAATTAAGCACAGAGATTGAGAGAGGCTGCTCACTATGATTTGAATCTCATTCTGTTTTGCATCCGCCGTCAATGAACATAAATTGCAGAGCTATTAAAGATAGAACTCAGTCAAAGTTTCACACTGCTTAAGGAAAGCAAAAGGGAATTTAACTCTACACATATTGGCATTGCAATCAGCCAGGATGTATGACTGCAGCGTACAGTCATATGTGCTAGGCTTAATCAAACTAATTTAATCAGCAGAAGGGAAGACACAGTAGGACAGGCTTTATGCAAGCTGAGGGTGAGCAGTGAGCCTGCAGAGCCCATCCCAGCCTTGGGACTGCCACACTCTGTCCCCAGGCAGGTCCTGTGCCCTGCCCAGAGTGGGGAGGGGGCAGCAGGCAGAGAAGCCAATTGCTGTCAGAAATGTTGGCTGGCCAGGTTGGGAAGCCCATGTCCCACTGTCACCTGCTGACATATAACTTCCATCAGAGTAAAAACACGAGGTGATGCAAGAGCAAGGTGCTTGGCTCAGTGCTAGAGCTTCTCACACTGGGAATTTCCACCCAGCCAGGTGACAGATTTAATTCCTTTGTGTTCATCAGCTTGTGCAAAGCATGTCATTACATTCAATTTTTATTCCACGCAGACAAAATGCACCACATTTACTCAGCACAGGAGAAAAAAAGCCCTCATGGTAAAGGACTGACAAATTAAATGGATGCATCTCCGACAGTGCCAGCATCTGGAGGCATTACTATTTTAATATCTACTTTCATATGAAGTGTTTTATGTTAAAAAATGTAATTCTTTCTCACCTCCATTAAAAAAAAAAAAAAAGCAACATAATGTGGCAAAGCATTTTTACAACCTCACTGTTGATCATGTATTTCAGAACAGTAAATGACATTCAGGAATGAGCCTGGCCCCAGTGGTGGTCAAGAGCAGATGGGAGGGTAACAGATTCTACCCACAATGTCACATCAGAAAATGTGAAATTGAATACATGTGAAAAGCTAAAAGGTAGCCCTGATGGCAATGATGGAAGGCTCTGGATGCTATGTGGTGAAAGGAACATTATGGGCCACAAATCTCTTGAAGTTTTAGTTCCAAATTTAAACTCAAAGTTTCTCCAAAAATTTAGAGAGCCTAACTTAAACTTTTCCTGTCATGGGAAGTGAACCAAATTCAAACACGAGGGAAGAATCTGATGTCAGCTTTCCCAATTGAACACATCTTCCTCGGCCTTAGGAACTCGGCAGGCAAAGCTTCAGGTATAATCAATTTATGCAGCTCTGGCTTTTTCTCATTATCAGTCTATTATTCTCCTTCATTGCCCACAATATCTTTGTTTTAATGTCAGAATCCTCTACAGAAAACACCCAACTGAGGACAATGTCTATGGCCACATCTTTCTTGCCTTTCCAGGACACATTAGGCAGCTGCCCAGCAAGTTGTGACCACAGAGAACAAATATTCCACGCAAAGCCTTTCCATCAAATTTTTTTCTTTTAGAGCATTAGCAGAGCTAGGAATTGCCTCAGATTTCATCGAAAAACACAGGCATTTTCCAATATTTTTAAGGAACAACAACAAAAAAAAATTAAGTGAGAATTTAATTTCCTTTTTTTATTTTTTTAACAAACCATAGTTTTATTTGCCTGCCTAGCTCCAAGCAAAACCATCCCATATTCTATATATTCTCAAGTTAAGCAAAAGGCTGCATGCCTTCACCCATTTTTGCTCCTCAGACTTCCCTCCACTATCTCTCTCTATCCTCAATAAAATTTAATTCTCTGATGGGCAGTACAAACCTACCCAGCACCAAGGCAGGATTAGCATGATTTTCATAAGCAATATTTTTCTACTGGGTAATGTATTATTTGAAACTCAAACAGCACCAGGACAAAAAGCAAAACTCACTTCAACTCAATGTAATCAATTTAGGCCCCTCAAAGACAAAAGCTTAAAAATCCTTTTAAGCATCCCTCTGCCTTTCTGGTCTGTAGTTGTTCTAGACTCAATAAAGATGCCCAGGTGAGCCTTCCTGAACCTGCTGTGACCTGGCTGCTTTATTCTGATCTTGGTTACCTGGTTTGTCTCACAGGGCTGTCCTCACTGCTTCCACCGAAAAGTTTTCAGCTCTGTTACCAGCATTATAGATGAATAACAAATGTCAGGCTGGCCAGCAAGGAACCTGAGAGGCCTTGCAATATGAAAGTGATTGATCTCTAATTTTCACTGCTCCACTGGCAGTGACTCAACACTAAATACATGATAGCAACAAGGGGAGTGCAGATTAGTTACAAAAATTACCAAAAATATTATTCCTTCTTTACTAAATGTAACCTCTTATTCCGTTAAGATATCACCTTTCCTTATTGAGAATTATTGCATATTGTCTCAAGGAACTTGTTTTCAAGTTACACCTGAATTTATGGGTGTAGATAAAAACTAATTCATCATCCACGCTCTTTTCACTCTTCTGGGAATTAAAAATATTTAAAACAATTTTTGTTCCCAAGACAGAGAAAACCTGCAAATTCCTCTCTCTTTTTATTCAAAGCATCTCCCAAACAAGTTCTGAGTGCATTCTGTTTTCTGCACTGAGAGCAATTGGTCTTCTCATGTTAGACAGTTTTGAAATAATGACATTCATAAAAAAAAAAAAGGCAGAAAGGGCTGCAATGATGTTTTCCACCATTTTGCCAAAAATAGCAACCATTTTATTTGTCATTGCAAAGTTCTTCACTTAGAAATGCAAAGCAGAAAATACAGAGCCCTGAATCAAATGAAACAAGTTCTAAATGGTCTTTTCCTAATATTTAATAAGGCTGGATTTATAATATCATTTTACCAAATGCAATTCATTTCTTAATTAGGCAAACTGAACAATCCTAGTTTAGAAGCACCCAGTTAATGTCAGCCCTATTTGCTTTTATTTAGAGTCTTTTATCTGTACTTTTGCTTTGGCTAGGTAAACTCCAAAGGCTTCATATGGGTGTTTTTTCCTCATTTTTTCACTCCCACTAAAGTAAAAGATGACAGGTAATAATATAATGTGTGGTAGAAGGAGAAATGCTGACAGACATTGTGTTACTTTGCTTTAATTAGGCTCTAATTACTTCTTCTCTTCAATTAGAAAATCACATGAAGCAATTATGCCAGATAATATGTGCTTATCCTATTCAAACTGCACAATGGGTAAGGTCTATTCACATTGATTATCTTCAATTTATGCTTTTAGCCTTTTTTCTCTTCTGTCTGCATGGCCCATTACAATTTTAAAGTGGAAGCTCTTAAGCAGTTCTCAGTATTATGATATCATTCATTACAATTGTTATGTTTTGATGGAAGAAAAATTTTGATGCCTTGAATGCAGAGAGGAAAATCTCTTTGGATTGAACATATTCCAATTTTGCTAGTTTGGATAACAATATTCCCATGGTCTTTTCAATAAATATGATACAATGTGGTCTGCTGTTAATGGACTGAGGGAAAGGTTCTCTGGGAACAAAGATTTCAAAACCAAACACAGGGCATTGAAAACAAGAATTTCTCATACATTGTCAGCACAGAGGTGTCAGGCCTCGTTTATGAATGATCTGCAAAGTGGAAGACAATCAGCAAAAGCAAAGGGACAACCTTAAAAACCTAGAAGCTGAGAAGCCACAGCAATATTTTCCTGCTAAATAAACGAGGGAGAAACATTACACGAGTCCTCGCCAGTTGTGGAACAGTTCAACAGATCTGGATGAGCAGAAAATGCCAGGAAACACCAGAGATCACTGGAGACAAGCTGCACTGTTTCACCTCTCCTTTCACAAGCATTCAAGGCATTCTGCTCACACAGGGTTTCATCTATCCTTGTGCTCACCAGGGGAATGCACTCCCTTTAATTCTCCAAGGATGAAACACAGAACACAAGCTTTGCTGCCCAGCACTGCCCAGAGATGGGCAAACACCAGGAAAGCTTCAGGTGATTCCAGGTGACACCCGGGTAGCTGGTTCCAGGTGACACCTGTCCCAGGCAATGGGAGTCTTTCCTGCTTAGAGCACACCAACTGCACTCACACTGGATTGCTTGAATAGAATTGGCATGCAAAGAGGAGGTTATGATCATAGAATCATTTAGGTTGGAAAATGCCTCTCAGATTATCAAGTCTAATAATTCCTCCCCCCATTACAATTCTATTAAAAAATACAATTGGACATAAAGTATTATATGGTACAATTGCACCTATTCATGCTTTTCCTATTTTAATGAAACCACAAAGACTGATCTGTGTCTATAGCAAATATGAACATATAAATTACAAAACTGCACCCTTTTTTTTTTACATACATTTCATAAAAAGCAAGTTGCTCAGGAATAATAAAACCCTACTGCAGTGAAATAAAAACAAGGCAGAAACCAAAGAGTTAAACAAAGGCGAGTTACTTTGTATAATGTCATGAACATGAAATGTGTATTTGTCAAAATGTAATTACAAAGAACTCTCCATATTACATTATATAATGAGTGTCATAATGGAAGTTCAAACATCACAGGGAAAATAGTTGCCTGTGACAGGCAGAATCATTTTTCATTGAATCGTAACTAAAAGACGTAAAAATTGAAATGTTTGTGAGACTGCATTAATCTAAGAATTTACTACAGAATTATATACATCTTAGGTAAGACAAGGCTGTATAAACAAAAAAAACCAAAAAACACCCCCCCCAAAAAAAACCCCCAAAAAACAAAAAACAACAAAAAACCCCAAACAAACAAAAAAAATTGGCTAGCAATATTCCCAACAATCAAAATGCTCTGGAAAGCTCAGCTTTGAAATTTCCCCTCCCTGCATCCCTCATGGTTTTGAAGTCCAGATCTAGGTCCTAACTAAAGTCAAGGCCTGCAGTAACCTGCTCTTTCCAACAGCAGAAGGGAAAGCAGCCCAGTAAGATAGTTTTCTCAGAAAATTTTTACAGTGGCAGAAATTTAAAAAAGTTTAATATCAAATGCCAAGAGACTTCAGTCCATCTGCCAGATCAAAGACTGGAGCAGGTTTAAATGAGGGCCAAAACTTCTGGAAGTTGATATGAGCAGAAGTCTTTCTCATCAGAATCTTCCTTCCACCACTCAAAATTCAGTAACATTCACAGAGTTTTACTGAAGTTCAAGAACACTTGTCTAGCATTTTGGAGCTATGAAAGTGACAAAGAAACAGAAGTTAAATCTTTTAAGATGCTTTTTGCACTCAAAGCAAGAAAAAAAAAAAAGGAACAGATTTGTTTCAAAGACGAGACTCATTTCTCAATGGCTCACACCTCTTCTTTTGATAGACATCAAATGTGCCAACTAGACTGGAGTGACTGCAAAACCTTTAGAGCCATTTGCATGGACTAAGACTGAATTCATTTCATTGCCCCATCTCCTTTTAATGACAAGAGTCAGCTGATGTGAATTATCCTCACAAGTGTCAGCTGGGCAGGCCCATTGGTTTTGTCTGGGTTTGGGGACACTGGCTGGGACAAGCAGAAAGTCATTATTTCTTTGTTTTGAATATGAGAGTTGTTAGGACACGTGAAACTGGTCAAGTTATTTCTCTCACCCAACACAAAGCAAACCACCTAAAATAACAATTTACACTTTCTGGTTTTATTCTGGCTTCTATCCAGAAGTAGAAATAGCAGTAGCAACAGTTCTGTGAGTAGAAGAGTATTTCTGTGCCCTTATTGCTAAGGAGAAGAAATCCTCTCTAATCTAAAGGGCTGCTTTAGTGGGGAGGTCACAAAAAAAAAGGGCTTGAGTTCCCACATGCCCATGCCTTAACAGAACCAAAATTTCTGTTTGTCTCTTCTGTGCTTTCCAACAGGTAGGAGGGAGCAGGAATAAAATTAGACCTCACCCATACTTGCAATTATTTTGTGGCAGGTATGCTACAGCAATACAAACGAGGCCAGAGACATGAGGCAGCAATTCAGCAAGGGAAAAGTCACCATGCACACAAATAAAAAAGGAAAGAAAACGCAGGGTTTAAAATGCATGTATGCAAATTCATGGTCCCTTAGGTATTCAGAACAGTTTGAAGTGAAATGCAGTTTATGAGCATGAAGCATTCTCATGGTTGGCTTAAACTACTGTAAATGGCACTGCATTTTCCCCTTATAAATACTACTTAAACACAATTATGACCCATAAGTAAATGCTTTTATTTGAAATATTACTCATTTTGGAAAGCACTACACCTTTATCATTCTCCTCAACGTTTCAGGAATAGATTCCAAGAAAGGCAGAACTGAAATGTTTTTTCCCACGAAGAGAATTCAAATATGTCAAGTGCCTTCCCAGATATTAAATGTATGGCATCAGAAAAACTTACATACAGATGGAAACAAACACATGGATCCCAAAAGGGATCCAAGCAGCACAGCAGGGAAGCAGACCCAAAAGAAGCAGAAGACAAGATCCATAAGCTCATAGCCTATAGTGCTCCCTAGTTTTAGGTATGAAAAACTTTTGAAAGACTTGGGCTTTAAATTTTCAACTTAAATGAAAACTTAGTTATGCTAAGAAGTTGGCTTTGAAACGCAGTACTTGAAAATAGTTTTAGCACTAAAAGGAAAATAGGTTGATACAATTCACTGGAGAAAAATGGGATTTTTCTCTGTAGACAAATTTTGCAGTGATCAATCACTCTAATAAAGTATCAGATCTGGTATGGAGGACTCATGTTTAACAATTATAATTATGGAACCATATCAGTGATGAATACTCTGTGTTGTGAATACAATAGTATTGTATTTTTAGACCACTATATAATTTCTGGGCACACTTTGATGATTTTGCTGGCTACTCACCTATTTTATAAATCAGCAGGAGACTTGACAAGATTAGAAAAAAAGGTTTCCTTCTCCCTAGATTTATATATGCTCCGTTATATTCATTGTTGTGCTGTTCTGAACAACTTACTCATTGATTTATGGTATGTGCTCTGTAAAATCCTTTTTATGTTTCTATGTGCCCTGCATGTATCTCTCACTTAAAAAAAAAAAAAAATAGTAAAAATTTGAGAACATTTTCAGAAATTAAACTCCGCACTAAAAAAAAAGTAATATAAATTGCCTCTTTTTTTATAAATTTATGCACATCTATTTATTCCTTATTCTTCACCCTTAGGGAAGTAAAGGAAACATCAACTGCTTATATGATGTGTCAACAGGGGAAAGAAAAGGAAAAAAATATTAAAAATAACAAGAAGAGGTTCATGCCTTCAGGAAGACAAAAATTTTCAGTGTCTCTCCATTCTTCAGGTTTTCCCTCAATCTTTCTCACTGAAAACATCTCAGGTCGTCCATAACCTCTGCTCTCACAGGCACAAATTACAAAAAATTAAGTATGCCCATCATTTCAAATAGGCTTAGGGTATTAAATTAAATTGAATATGTATCCATATGTTTTAAAGCTTTTGGATCTCTGGCCTTCCTTGCTGGAAAGGCCAAGGGCTTCCCTCTTTTCTAGCCCCCTTCTTGGGAAAGGGGACACTGGAAATGAGCCAGTATAATCTTCCCTCTCTCCCAGGCTTAGGTCAGATTTTTCCCTCTGCCTCACTGTACTGCCCTTTTTCTCTCAGTTGTTTTCCTTTCTTACCCCTGAAAGGCATCTGAAAGTTAAGTACTGGGAAGAAGAAATGCACTGTTAGTAAATTTGAAAGGAAATGACACTCATGTGCTTTCATGATTGTACTCACTCTAATAGCTTAGAGCAGGTGCCACTGCCATACACCACTCATCCCCACTTCCATCCAAAGTACTATGAGTGCTTTTGAAAAAAAAAAAAAAAATACACTTAATTCATTAAATAACTTTCTCTATTTCTGGGCATTTAGCCTAAGCAGCCCTTAGTGCTATTGCAATACAAGTAATAAATAATAATTCCCTCTCCAATGACTAAGAAAATAATTGTTCCCATTTCACAGGTTAAAAAAAAAAATTTCCCAGATTCCCCAGAAAGTCTCCTTGAGCTTGTCAAGTACCACAGCCACAAGATCCCTTTACTTCTTTTTAAGGCATCAGGTGACTTCCCCAATTTTATTAGAAATAGGGCATGCCACAGAATGGAGCCACAGGAAAAAAAAAAACAGGCAGATTTCCAGAAGATTCTGCTTCTAGGTGCTCTTTGACTGGACCAGAAATTGTAGGGATTGCTTTTAGGATTGCAGATCTGATACTTGGAGCAGCAGGTCACAATCCCCCTTGCAGTGTTCCAGGACTGGGAATTTGAAAGACGTGGGAGTAAGAGCACTGGAGGACACTCCATAACCCACAAGTAACACTACATGTTTGACTTGCTCCACTGTAACAGCACAGGCAGGTTTGGAGCCACCCAAACCTTTTTCCCTGTAGAAATGCAGCCTAAGTCAACAGAGATTCAGAGTACCTTGAATGTCAGAGCAGCTAAACCACAGCCAGGAAACAATGCTGAGAGGCAGCTGTTAGTATGCAAGAGGGTTACAATACCCTTAAATAACACCTTTCAAAGGCACTTAGTCCATAGAAATTCAAAGTTAGGTTGAAAAAAATGGAAATGAAGATTTAGCACATAATGAAGTGCGTTTTGGGTTCACCTCATCAGTGCAAAAAAAGAGCCCAGCAATCCTGCCAGTGTGACATATCCCACAGAGACAGAACAGAACATGCTGGGAACACCTCGTCCCAGCACACAGGCAAGGTAATGTTGTACTTCCCAACCACAGCTTTGGCCACATTCCACAGGCTCTGCACTTCTCTATTCCATGCTCACCATCCCTCACTTATTTCAGCCTGGTGCTTGCAATGCCAGCAGCAGCAGCAGGGTCTCATGGAAATGGCTCTGCCAGGCTCATGATGGCAGCTGCACCCTTCCAACCTGCTCCCAGCCACCTGTGCCCACTGCACGGTGTCCCAAAGCAGTGCTGCTCCCAGCAGCATCACCAAACACTGCAAGCAGAGCATGCTCCAAACCTCTCTCATCAGCCAGAGCTGAGGAATACAAAACTGTAGACAGTGAGTATTTTGAGAAAATGCCTAATGGAAGTTACCCAGGGAGGTGGATCTGACTTTATAACAAAGAGACGTGTACCAATTTGAGTTCGAGTCCAATTCCCAGAATGGCATTATCTGTGTAGTGTTAATTCTTGATTATTCAAAAGATTGCTAACTGTTCATATCTGCACAAATGTGTTCATGCTTCATTCATTCCAAGTCAATAATAATGGATTCTTACTATTGATTATACATGAGCCTTTTTGTCCCACCATAATGAAATTTTAATGTTGATGGTCCCCAAACTATTATTTCAACCTAATAACAGTGAGGCTTGACAATTACCTCGCTCTGCGAATTGCAGATAGAACTAATAAGGTCATTCTTAATAACTTTTTGTTTACCTGACATTTGGTAATTTTATAGTTATTATGTATTATTTTAAAGCCAGACGAGTGTTTTGCAAAGAAATGTTGTCTCCCCGTGGAATAAAATACAATTCTGCCAGGAGAAAGCCTTTCCCTTGCCTGCTCCCTGACCTGCAGTGCAGCACTTGCTGCCATTTACCTGAGGCCCAAGGCAGAGAAGCAGTTCCATGGCTGCTGTTAAAAAACATGATGGCAAAAGAAAAAAAAAGGAAAAGGCAAGAAGCTTAACATTTTGGAAAAAACAGTAAGGAAAACCTTAATCTAAGAAACGGCAAGGATAGGCCATCTAGTGACAAAGCTTTAGCCTGATTTAGGGAGCTGGAGGGTTGCAATCACAGCACTGCTGTGGGACTGTCCTCAGGAGATTTCTCCCCTTTCCTGGGATAACTGAGCATCACCTGCATGCCACAGCCAGGGAGCAGACAGAGATTTCTGTTCCCAGACAGATCTCGTCCCCTCCTGTCACTGCTCAGTGCCAGCTGTCCCCTCCCTGCATCCCTGCCCTGCTGAGGGCAGCCCCCCTGCCATCACACCCTGCTCCTGCAGCAGCACAAGGGCCTCAAAACCAAACCCTTGCCTCCTCAGAGCACACCTTTCCCTCCAAAACCAGGCTGTTTCCAGCACTTGTAACACCTTTTGAAGAAGTGCTGTCAGCCACATGCTGTGCCCAAGGTGCCCTCCCCAAGGGGAGCTCCTGTGTCTCCACAGAACTTTCCAGACTAGGGCAGACCCCTTAGGCAGCCCAGGAAGCAAATGCCAGGCCCCAAAAATAGGGTTTTCCGCCCAAAAGGAACAATATTGGTCCTGGGGTACATTTGGTGAGGGGATGTGGGAGTAACTAGCAGAAAGGAGACCACTGGAAGGTCTCAGCAGCAACTCCATCCTGGGCAAAGGAGCACCAGCCTTGGGGGAGAGAACAAGAGCTTCAGGAGGGCTCCCAGGCCAGCCAGGCACAGAAAGAACAAACAATCAAATGGGATTTGAAGGATGTTATTGGAGTAAAGCCGTGTGTAAAAGCAGTCTCGATATCAGTAGGTTAACCATGTGTGTGAGCACAGAAACAACCTGAGCTGAGGGACCCTCCCAGAGCTGGGTTTTCACACAGCACACCCCTCTGACACAGCTTGGAATTCTGCTACCAAAAAACCTCCACACTCATGGCTACAGACCTGCCTGTGAAGCAAGGACAAAGTCCTAAATGATATTTCAGTTTAGAAATTATTATATTGGATGCAACAGCCTTTTCTGCTTGTTTTGGTCCCTCTGCTGATGGCTGAATCCAGGAATGTGGCTACAAAATCATTTGGGGAATGGTGAAAGATTCTGGTGAGAAAACTGGCAGATGGAATTCTCTAATTCCATGCATTTTCCAAGGAAATGGCCCCACATGCCTGAAGGAAGCAGCTGTGCCTGCCCTCTTCACCATGGCAGTGACAGTTCCCTGGCCTTCCCCTGGTGCTCAAGATCAACATCAGAGAAGGAGCATTAACACCTTTAATAAATACAAGTTCCACAGCAGGAGGAAGAAGAAAAGAATAAGCAATAATAATCACCAAAAAGATATATATCAAGGCTAAGACCTTTTGCTGTCCAGTCTCTTGCAGGCCATTTCTTGATTAACTAGATTTTTTTAGTACTATGAAGATCCAGAATACAACAGGGATACAAATGCTGAGAGCAGCTATTCACAATCATTACAATCTGCCTCCAATTACTACATTCCCTAGACATGCTGGAATAGTCAGGGTTTGGTTCAAAGTAACATTCAGTCCATGGCAGGAAATTTTACATGGTTAAAGAACGAAATTCAGAAGGGAAAAAGCAAATATTGAGTCTGTCTCTGGGCTTACTGGGCAGTTGCATCCACTTCCACTGCTTCAATGTGTGGCACTGGTTATTGAAATGACAAGGCAAGGTTTACTTCTCCCCAGACTCTGGGTTTTTTCATTGCTTTGTTTTCCAATGCCTCTTTCACACTTTCATTGAAGTGTTTGAAACCTAGGCAGTAACCACTGTGAGGATGCTGCACCCACCATTATATTCTGAAATTCCTACCAAAGAATTTTTAGCTTCCTTGGCTAAAATTTTGCAAAAAATACTTAGAGAAAAAAAAACATCCACCCATATAAATAAGTCTAGCGTAAATCTACTTTTGCTGTTAATTAAATGTTCCTGACTTCAAAAACGCTTCTTTTCCACTCCCTGAAGAACAAAACAAATGTGTTTATCTTTCTACAACAGAAACTTGAAAGGTTTTTCCCGCAGATTCTATGATCAGCCTTGATTTTGCAGGAAGCCTCAGTTCTGCTAGAGCAGCTGCAAAGTTGCAGCCGTTCAAGCACTGGCACTTGCCTTGGCACCCAATTTTCCAGGCATGCCAAGGGAACAAAGTCACACAGGTACATTCCCAGGACAGAAATCATCCACACACATCTTCGGAATAAAGGATTGAACAGGAAATAGTTTAAATTTCAAGGTTCCTCTTTATTTTCTAATTAGGGAAAGCTGTCCAAAGCTCTTATTTCAGGCTTTTTAGAGCCTTTTTTGCTGTTGTCTACAAACTTTCCCCAGGTCTAGCATTCCTAAGGCTGCTGGCAAGAATTTAAGTGCATTGTGATAAGACACCATACTGCTCAAAATCACCCAGACTTGTCTCAAAAATGAGGTGAGAGTTTTTGAAGACAAGAGACAATGCCTCAGTTTGTGATGCTGCAGATCAGCACAAAGAAGGAGAAATGTTTCCTACATATGGAAATTAGTGTTATATTCCTGATAATATTTCTGATATTTCCTCACCTCTCCAACTCATCTCTTCTCTTGCCCATGAATAATGCAGGTTTTGCCATTGCTGGTCATGTTGTGTTCAGGGCAAGAAGGGAAAGGAAGCAGAATTGTCCCAAAAAATGAACTCAAGAGCTCCTGGTTTCCAAAGAGAAGAATACAAACTAATGCTGAAAAAAAAAAAAAACAAAACCTAAAATCAAACAGCAAAAATAAAATTAAAAAAAAAAAAAAGAAAAACCAAAATGAAACATAAATAAACCCAAACAAATGCAAAAAAAAAGGGAAAAATAAAAGCAAATAGAAAAAAAAAATAAAGCCCTCACACCACACAGCAGAAACATTAAGTTAAGTTTAAATTAAGTTAAATTAGATTTAAGTTAAGTTAGGAAGCAGCAAGTCAGTGTTTGCCATACAGGAAATACTTCATTTTTCATGGGGAAAACTTTATTTCACATTTCTAAAGAATATAAACAAAATTAAAAAAAAAAAAGAAAAGAAAAACGAGCTTGCTGAATGTTACTCTCACTACAATCTGTGAAAGTTGTAACATACACAAATTGTAGACAGGTCTTTATATATGTGCAACATCATGGACAAAAGAATTACAAAAGTCCCTCAAGTCGTGTATTGGTGTCTGATTGCTGAACCCTTTTATCCTAAATTATTTTGGAACTGTGCTGAAAGATTTTTTTCTTGTTTGTTTTTAAAAGCTCTTTGCAATAAATTCCAGAGCTTCCAGGAGCATCATTTCATGCAAAATTACAGCTACTGAGACTCCATTTACCATACATGAGAGATCAATATATAAATAAAAGTGAAATCACAGCTGGTAATTATTACCATTGACAGAACAAATGGAAAGGAAGAGGAAACACCACCATTCAACCAATACCAATGCCATGAAGGAGCAAAAATCACTTCCAACAACCATTAAACATGCAGTGGACAAGATATGCACAGTGCTTATAGGAACAGAGTCCAGCACATCAAATCTGCTCCGACTGTAATGACAGCAAAGTGCCTCAGACACTGCCTGATCAATAGCTCTGCTCTCCTTCCAAAGCAGACTAATTCAAAATAAATATTCCCTCTTTAAAGACAAAATAAGAAGAAAAAAAAAAAAAAAAAGTGCACTCATGAAACTCAGGGGAACAAGTTTCCTTCACAGCATTTGCACGAGGGGAAATCTGCTGCTGCTCTTATTAGAGTCCCTAATTAAAGGCTCACACATTCCCATGTCGAATTAACAAGGTACATTTTGCTCCTCCTAAAAGCTGTCCAAAAAATTCTAAAATTCTAAAAGCTGTGTGAAAAAATTCTCGCTTTACTGGTTACACGGGCTTTGCAAGAATTATAAAATTGTCTTGGGCTTGGGTAGAAGCCCAATCTGCCAGAGATGTGCAGCACCCACTGCCTGCTCACACTCCATCCTCTCCTCACTTTGCAACCTCTGCTCTAACAACCTCCAAACACTGGGAAAATGTCATTAGAGTATCCACAGCTCCTTTAAAGATGCAAAATTCATGTCGCCTCCTGCATTTTTAGGGAAATGTACATGCTTGTATGCAAAAAACCCCAAAAAAACAACAAAAAAAAAAACCCCAAAGTGAATTAACACTGAGAAATTCTGATATTAGTGGTGCTAATAGAAACCAGAGCTCAAATTTCAGCTGGCCTTCTGCAGCATAGTTCTTGAGGATCTGAGGTTTTGGCCTCACTGCAAGACTGCACATTAATTTACTTAATTTACTTTACAGTTGGCCTGTAACACTGTATTTTAGTCATTTATATAGCACTTTGAGCAAAGTATCAGGAAAGGATAATAGAAGGACAGAGCCATAAAATGAGGTATAACAATCAGCAATGTCAAAAATGGTGAGCCAATGACTGGTGGCCCTAAGGGACAACAAAATATTAAGCTCACATGGAAAGCCATCAAATCTATGAGTGAAATACTGTTAAGAAGTTGGGTTAAGATTCATTAAAACAAAAAATTAAGGCACAAAGAGCAACAGAGTGATGAAAGGAGAAAGACCCAAATGATTGGGTTAAAAAGTTTGGTATACAATTTACACGTAGCAGTTAATGGAATTTGAAAAAAAAAATCAAAGAATAAAAGGAAAAATCCCAAGATGAAGAATAAGAAAATCTATTACAGTTTGGACAGTTGTTTGGATAGAAAAGCAGAAATTGTCATTAAGATATAAACTTTAAAAAAAAAAAAACAAAAAAAAAAACCCCAAGAGTGTCTTAGAGCTCAGACAATGCATTGGATGTTCAGCTTCAGACCTGCATGACCATGGTCATGTCATACTCATCTTTGGCTTACAAGAGAGAGATGTTCATGTTTCCATTCCAATGGACATTTAGATCATAAGACAGCTCTGAGTGTGCATTCACATATTACCACAGCAGCAGCTGTTGCCCAAGCCTCATTTTAGGTGAGACAGTTTTGGAGCAAATACATAGAAATTGTCTAAAAAGTGAGAAGGATTTGAAATGCGTGAAGGAAGGGGGAACACTAAATAAATAGATTTGTTTAAAGATAGTTGAGGAAATGTGTGTCTGAATTGCAATGGAAATAACACTGACTTAAGATTTGAAAAATCAGGCACTGACCTTCTAAAAGCAACACATGTGAGCTAATAAAGAGAGTTGTTGTGTGGCATTCCATCCAAGTGAAATTCTACCAGACTTTTGTTTCCTTGGAAGCTACTTTTAGACGAAGCAAAGTTTGAAAACTTGACTGTGGTGTTTTATTTATGGAGACATATCCTTAACAAGAACTGACAGGTTACAAAGATGCACATCCCCATCCCTTGACTCCTCTCTGAGCATCAGCTCCACCAACCTCCAAAGTTTTTAAAGAATCCTCCCTCCCCTCTCACAGGGATATCCCTCAGTTCAGCAACAAGCAGGTTTGCCATTTTAATACATTTTATGAACTTTAGCAAGCACATTCTTTAAACCTGGACAAATCCTCCTCTACTCAGCACACCATTACCACACCCCTGATTGCTGTTAAAGCCTTGCTAGCTATTAAGGAAGATACTAAGAAAAAGAAATCACTAAGGTGGCTCGGGAAGAACAGGTATCAGGCTGCCTGTAAGACTCCCAAACTGGCTGACAGTGTTATTTGCCAGCACAAATTATCTCTAAGTAGTTCTGCACATCTGCAATTTTTAATACCCACTTCTCCCCCCGCCCCTTCATCCTTATTCCCATTAGGAATAGCCCAGATTCTTTAATTGACAAGAGACTGCCCACAGTTTGACATTTTTATGTTAAACTAACAGTCACATTACTTTTTCATTTTTAAAAGGTACTATTCTTGATCAGCGCCAACACACATATTATTGAGTGCCTTTCAAGGATGGCATTTAAATATTGCTAATGGAATTTCTTTGTAATCAGTCCCAGAGAGTTTAACTCTATCACAAAGCAAAGCCTTCCTAGCATCTGCCATCGACTCAAATAACAGAAGATTCATAGCTAACTCTCACTTCAGTTTTTTGTAAACATGATAAAACAAGAAAGTGACTTTTCAAAAGAAAGCTTGTGAGTGGTGCTCTGGTAAATCTCCTCAGGATATGAGCAGTGTTTGAGGAACCTCTGAAGCCTTTCCTGAACATGGTAATTAAAATAACAATTATGCAAGGAACTCAAACCCGTTTGGAATTCTCGTCTGTTGTCAGACTCTTCCCTTTGTTGACAGCGATAACTCTATTATTAACCTTGCAACAAATTCACACTGCAGCACTAACAAAAGTGGGTTTCAGGCTTATATTCTTTTCCTCTCACTTTTCAAATTAATCTTCTTATTACTCACTCTCGAAGACAGCATTTTATTGAAATAAATTCTGGACAAGGACAGGTTGGTGGGTTTATTGTAGAAAAGAGCCAACCCTCTTCTCTTAATCTGCTTTTATTCAAGAAGAGATGAATGTTTTTTTAACACTTCAAGAATCTGTTGGCCTAGTTTGCATTAAGTAGGAAATCACTGGCTTCATTTGGGGTAACATTAGTCCAGGGGTAACAGAGCAGAGTAACAAGGTTGGCTGTACCCTTCTCAAGGAAGAAATCCAACATTTCCCTGCTTGATTCCTTCATACATGGCACCTTGAATGAATTCATGGTGAATTGGACCCTCTCTCCATCCATGCAACAGAGAGCAGATCTGGTGCCAGTTCCAAAATGCAAGTTTTAAATCCAGGGAAAATTTATGCAGTATTTTTCTTCTTTCCCTCCAATAATTTCTGCATGAAAGTCAAACTGCCTTACAAAGAAGTTCCCATGCTGTGATTTTGAGAGCTGTCTCCTCATGGCTGGTGTGAGCTCAGCCTCCACAGAGCATGTCCTGACAAGCCAGATGAGCTGTCCCTGTCCATGGCCACATCAGCTACAGCAGGGAAAGGAAAGGAAACTCCTTTTTGCCTCTTTAGAAACCTTCTCACAATTCTTTACAAGCTGGCCTGACAACATCCAGCCCTCGACAAAAGGTATCTCATCCAACCCAAGAGTGAAGTTTGGTTTTCTTTTTCGTCTGTGCCTACTCAATTTATCCATCAGGTTATTCCTCAGATAGAAATACGTTTCTTTTATGAATTTTCAAACATTTGAATATTTTTGGTCAGCTTAAAACATCACCATAGTCAGGTCCACAGGTCACCCAAGGGAGCAAAAGGAATTGACATGCAACCAAAATCTCAGATGTACACAAACACAGCCCTTGTTAAATACAGGCATTGCAATTTTTTTGCCATGTGGCATCACCTCAATTGGAGAAGGGCAAAAAAAATTTCCCAGTAGCCAGAAGACAGAGACTGACTCAAAGCCCACAGAATTCCTGTGACCACAGAAGTATTAAAGACCTATAGCTAAGCTGCTCCCTGGCTAGCACTGTCACATTAGTTCCAGAAATTCTGCCAATATTGTGTAATTCCCACAGGAAAACTAATGGAAAGCTATTCAAAATGAGAATCTTTCCTGCAGGTGGGAAGATATTTCTTCAATCTGAGGGTTAATTGCATCTCAGCTGTGACCTGGAGCACCCTTATTATTTAAGTGTATGGCCTCCCAGGAGCACAGAAATCATGCTAAGTTATGGTGCATTTTTACTGTGGGAAATGACTGCTAGATGCTAGCATTGAAACTCCTGTACTCTTATTTGTGACACAAAGAGCACTTGGAAACAAGTTTCTCTCTTTTCCAAGCACAAAAAGCTTGCTCATTGACTCCCTCCAGCTCTTTTCCTTCCTGCACAATTTTCTCTGAGTTAGGTGGCATTTCAACCATTTAAAAGCACAAGTTTTACTGTGTTTAACAATAATATCTTAGAAGAATATCTCCTGGAGCCAGGGGCCAGATCCTGCTCTCAGTTACACCCAGAGATGGTGGTGGCTGCACCAAGCAACTCCAGGAGCACTCAGCTGAGTGCAGAATCTGTACTTGGAGGAACCAACCCCAGCCAGTATAATGGGCCACCCATGCTTTAATTGCTACTGATTGATTGATTTTTTTTTTTTTTTTTTTTTTAGAAATTGGGCTGCAAACTCTGTTCTGGGTTCTAACTCCAGCCACCCTCCAGAAAGGCAATTCAAGCAAGAACAAAAAGACACGATACTCTAAACCTTGCTGGTTGCCAGCTCAGTGAACCAAAGCAAATCTATGTCATAGCAATTATACTTACACTGTAAATCTGGGCAATAGCTCTTCAGGTGGTATAAATTGGCATTAGCTCATTACAATCAAGGAATCCTTATTGATTTATGTGAGGTAAGGCTCTTGCATGAATTTTCTATCTGTTGCCAACCCAAACCTACCTCCAAACCTGAATCGACCCAGGAACAGTGCACTTCTGGAATGTCTATAATTCCTCTTCACTGGGTAATTTTTATTGCTAAGAGCTGAAAGTTTGGCCAATGACATTCATTTTCTGATGACTAAAATCTATGCAAGGAGCAGGTGACCATAACTTCAGGTGTCTTCACAACACCAGCCTGAATTGTAAGAGCAAATTACATCATTTCAGGCAAAGCTGTATCAATGTTTCTGATTTAAATGTTGATTTTTCAGGAGTCTGAAATCTATCCATGAGCTTTCCTTGATGCTGGAACTCAACCCCCAAAGCTGGCATTTTGCTTACTTATTTTGAGAAAGCAATGGCTTTCACATGCTTCCACCCAAGCAGGCAGTAACCCATCAAAAGCACTTTTTCTTTGCTCCTCTACAAATTAGGAGCAGCCATTCCATATTCCAAATCTGAACTATTCAGCTCCTGGGACTGAAGACATGCCAGTGGCATCTGAGCATGAAGTCCTCTCGAGTCAAAATTTCAGCAGGCTGACCCCATGAGCCAGAGGTACTTTTCCAATTACTTCCAGCAGCATTTTAGATATGAAACTTTCCCGGGTAGCTCATTTACTGCACACACAGAACTTTTGCACGTACCAACAGATTATTTTCTCTCCTAAAAATACATCTTGAAATATTCACTTTAAATACATACACTACCAGACTGTGTACATGTACCCAGGGCAGAAGACATCTTTCTACTTTAGTGTACCCTGCTAATCACATACCATCTGGTAATATATTATGTATTCAAAGATACACATAATATATCAAAACACATACTGTAGGCATATTATGGTGTGAGGAAAGAAGGAATATATCACATGTAGTCACACAAGTGTAAATAACTTCTCATCCAAGAGAGCAGAACAGCTTTAAAGTACAATGACATTTTGAAAGATCTGCATTCTATCTAGAAATGAGAAATTTTTAAATGAGCCTGAGCACTCAGTGGTGCATTAATTAAAGACTTCATCTGATATCCATAAAAGTAATTGGAAAGACCTGCTGACTTTACCCATCTCTGAATTGGGCCCAGTAGCACATTAATTGAGGGCAAGTTTACAACTGCAGCAAGCTGAAATTAGTTCTCAGGACAGTAAATCGTGGTTTCATGCATTAAATAGCGATGTGCAGTTAATTTTACTTCTAGAAAGACCTCAGTTAAAAAAACATGCATTTCAAAGCTACTCAGTGTTTGATGTTTTAGCACTCAGAAACAAAAAAGCTTTATTATATTGGTAGATTTCTACTACACCAGTGAGCAGCCAGTGGTCTCCTGACAGACAATTCTATGTGCTAAATTATTTCTATCCACAGCTAAAAAATGAAAAGTAGTACCTGTTGCTTTATTTCTTTCACAAACAACACCTATGATTTTTTTAATCTGTGGGTTTTAAACTCTGTTCTGCAGTGATTTAACTCCCATCTCCTTTGATTCTCACACAGGGGTTGGACAGACTCAATTCACCACCACTGTACCTTCTGCTGCTCCCACCAGATCTTCATTAATATGCAAAGGACAGAATTTATTCAGCTGTGTAGGATTTTGTTTTCCATTGCATTTTCATTGCCACTTGTTCACCTCTTATTCAAAGAGAAGAATGTTTCATGCTTACATATAAATACAGTATAACAACTTCTCGAAGTCACACAGGGCTCCAGTAGCACCAAGCACAAACCAAGCAATTTGAAGGTTTTTTTAAAGAGAAATAGAGCAACTGATACTGGGATGAGCAACTCCAAGGGCACCTGCAGTAGAGGGAATCTGCAATTTCCCACTGAAATCTCAGCCTTTAGATTTGTTTTTCCTGTGACACTGCAGATTGCTCTGGAGCTCACTGGCACAGATAACAACAAAAGATCCCTGAAGAAACTACATTTATTTCTGATGGGGAGATAGAAGGGCAAGGGCACAAACACATCAGTATGTTCTAACCTCTGGAACCAGGATTGAAGAAAACATGTGCCACACATGTACCAAACTTTATTTCCCAGGCATTCACTTCTACCTGTCTTGCTGGGAAACAGCTTTTTGCCTAACCTAGCTTTCAAGTGACCTCCTTGAGACAGCATAGAGGGGCTGATCTTTAGAGGTGTCTGAGCAGTCCCAAGAGCACAGTTTCTTTTCAGATTTCCCACTGAAGCTGAACTTCAAGCATCTTAAATCACTTCAAACAATCTAAGTCTTTTTAATTCCTTTTACATTGCAGCTTATTTCTTACAGCAGAGTTTCATTTCATCTTCACACCAACAACCCATGCAAATGCTGTTTGCAATTCCAACATGAAGGGTTAAAAATCACCAGCTAAACCAGCACAATATTTTTGTAGAGCAGCTGGGAGAACAACAGAAGATAAAAAAGCACAGCAACCCTGTTCTATTTTAGTGACATAGAGGACTGATCTAACTGTACCCATTTATACCTGGACTATTTCTGTTCATGGGTTCAGTTTTAGATAAAATTTGAGTTAGGGAAATGCAGTTGCACTAGCTGGTGAACCTTTAAAGAATATAACTAATGTGTATTAGCTCTTTGAGAAAGTCACTTTGTCCCAGTGTTCATTTCCTTCTCCTCCTTCCCCATTCCATTTGCATCCTTACCTATCACCATCTGCAGATTCAGTTGTTCAGAGACCAAATTTTGATTCCTATATATTCCAGACTTCAGCATCTCTAACTACAAGCAAGACACTCCTGCACTCTGCAGGTTGCTGGTTTTCTTGGTAATTACTGTTCCATTGACATCCCCGAGGGGGGAAAAATATCTGCTGTAGCCCCATTAGCAGATGTCTTCTGATATTACTGCAACTCCCATCTCCCCCAAGGTGCTCTTGCTACAGCTGACCCTGTATTTTCTGATATAATTTGTGATCTTTTTCCTATCAGAAACATCACAGAAATGTGTTTGTACATGCAGCTCGCTCATCTCTAACCCAGGTCTCTAACTTGTGCTCAAGCTGCCAGAGTCTGAAGTCTGGTTTTACTCTCCAGATTTCCCTATATCCTTCATTTCTTCCATAAACCTTTGCCAAAATAAACCTTTCTGCAACTTTTGACTTAATGTCACAGCTTAGAATGTTGCTTACAAGGAGTTCAGAGCATACAACAGCCTCCCTGGAGCACAGGGGAACTCATTCTTTTTTAATTCTATTTCTTCCCTCAGCAACATTCCAGATTCTCCACCCTTAGGAAACAAACAAACAAACAAAAAACTAAAACAAAAAAAGAAAACACAAAAACAACCAACCAACAAAAATTGCTACCTTTGATTTCAGGTAAGAAATACAATTAATTTCTTTTTTCTTTCAAGTGCTGTTTTCCTTACTTACAGCTTTCTATTATCCCCATAGCTCATTCTTAGAAGATTGCCACAATGTTGGGCAGGGATGGTGGAGTGGGAAACCTGAAAATGGGCCTGACTTGGTAGAACTGCAAGACAGCAGCCATCAGTGCAGGAATGCCAATCACACAACCTGTTTACAAAGGGCATTTTTAGGGGTCTAGGTGTTTGTGTTTTCTACTTGTCAAACAGCTTAGACATAGGTGTACTCAATATCCTAAATTTAATATATCTTTAAGGTCATTCTTTCAATCTCTTCTCTATATTGAGAATCTCCACAGGCATCAAGTGCTGCTAATTCACAACTAACACAAGGTTCCTAAATCTTGCTGGGGGAAAAGTACAGTACTTTTATTCACTAGTATATTCCAAAGTACATTAGTTAAAGCTCACCCACATCCTACAGAGTTGAAAAATTGCAGCCCAGTAAGTCAGTATTCAAAACAGCTGCAATAAAGGATTTACAGTAGGAGGTTGTTTCAGTACTGAAGGTGAATACACTGTAGGAATGAAGCTAAACAGGTGCTCCTAAAAACTGGAAAGAACAAAGTTGGTGAAGGTCCCAGATGTGGAAGAGGCTGAAAATATCTCCACATGAGGGAAAAGGGTTTTGACTGAGGGAGGGGCACCACCTCTGCCTGCTGAACAGGCTTCCCAAAGAAGCTGTGGATGCTCCATATCTGGGCATGTTCAAGGCCAGGCTGGATGGAGCTCTGAGCAGCCTGGCCTGGTGGAACAAGATGATCTTTAAGGTCCCTTCCAGCCCTGGTCATTCACTGACTCCATAAAACTGCTTTAGGACTGCAGAATGTCCAATGCCAGAAAGCAGGGAAGTGGCAACCATGGTGGTGAGAGGATCGTGGCAAATCCTGGTGCAGTAAGTTTAAGACACAAGTCTGCCCAATTTTTCATCTGCAAGATACATTCACTGCATATAAATTCCTCACTCAGTGCTGGCAGCATGTATTTAGTCCAGTTCTTTGAGAACTCAGTCCCTAATCTGTATGCAGACTGCTTTTGTTCTGAGCCTTTCTTCATGTTCTCCCTCTCTTCTTAATTAACAGAAAACACTTATGAATATTAAAGAAGAAATTAACAACAGTGTAAATAATTTCTGGATGTTTGTAGATTCCAAATTTAGTTTCTAATTAACCCCCGCTGATTTCAAAAAATATGTTGAAGAAAAAGATATCATTTCAAAATTTCCCTTGTGTTTAAAAGAAGGAAAATGAAATAAGGTAAGACTGCAGAGCAGCAGTTTGGCATTGCAGACACCAGCATCACGTGTTAGTCTGATGCTTCTGGTTTCAGCACAACAATCCACATGCTGCCTCCTTCACTTCACAAGCAAAATGTGGGGGATTTGGCCAAACACTGCACAGCTATGATAACACAAGCCCATCTTCTGCAGAGTTAAAAGGATCCAGGCTCTTTGAATTCTGCTGGATAAAACCAGCACATGGGAACTGGTCAGCAGAATCCCACATTGCAACCACTGACCACAGCTAACACCAGATGTACCTAAAGAAGATGCTCAAAGCCTTGACACAGCTCCTACAGAATCCACCTTTGTATGGGCACACCTCTTTGTCACCCAAGCCCTGTGGCTGTGGGGATTTTGTTTTAGTTTGTAGAAGTCTTCTCACAGCAAATCTGTATGTTCTTGCTAGCCATTTTCAACATCCAGTCTTGACAGCACATCCCAGCAATCTACTCTCCTTCAAGTCCTGTCAGCAGGCAAGGGTACTCCTAAAAAAGAAGTTCCTCTGGATTGAAGGAAATTCCTGATCATGTGTTTTTAAATTGGCTTATTTTTCCAATATTTTGGCATTCACATAACCCAAAAGTGCACATCTCGTGGTGAATCCCTACCACACTCCCAGGCAGGCACCTGTCTCATACCACTAAGAGTGATTTACCTTTGCCTCTTTTCCATCTCTTGGAAAGATACAACAGCAGAGAAATGTCCCACCACTGATCTGTGTGCAGCAAGCCCTGTTGAGTCAGTGGGAGTTCTGCATGTGAAACAACTCAAGACAGATATTCCAAGAAATTTAATTTAAAGATGCCTCAGGGGTGCTTTCAATTGCACTTCCCAGATCATACAATGGGGTAGATCCTCTCCCTTGTGCTTAACACCCATTAGCATTGAGTTTTCTGTGTTCACTGGGAGGAGAACATGTCCTGGTGCTGCTGAAGGAATTCCTGGCTCTCTCACCAGCACCACTGATCCCCTCTGCCTCCTCACCCAGCCACTGTGCACACATGTGCTGAAGAAATAAAATATTCCATTCAGCACCCAGCCTGAAAGTTGCACAACAGGCAGGAATCTCTAAAATGGAAATCACCTTCAGCCTGAGAGATGCTGATGGGTCTTGCTACCCTTGTAACAGCTGAGTGGTAGTAAATTCACAAAAGGTGACACATAAAAAAAGATATTATATTTGAAATACTATTCCTAGGTACAAATTTTCAAGGAAAAAACCCAGTACAAGACTGTTGAGTCTATACAAGCACTTCCACCCACATTTAACCCATTTTATATAAAGGAGGAAAAGTAATTTGTTTTGCACCATCTCTTGGCTTTAAGTTTATTTTTTTAATTCCCTTTTATCCTAAGAGGGCAGTTACATAGCAGTATTGAAACATCATGCACTTTAACAAGAAAATGGATTGACTGCACAATTGCCAACACAGAGACACAAATCTGCAGAACCTACTGCAGCTGGGATACATAAAGAGACCAGGAGAAGCCAAACTGGAGGTGAGAAAGCAACCAGAAGCAGAAGAAATAGTGCCCTCAGCACACTGAAATAGTTTTCCAGAGGAGCTGGGAGCAGAGGAAGAGCTCAGTAGCACATTTGAGGAAGAAATGAAAAAAAAAAGACTAAATCCCTAGAAAGACAGCATCCAATGAGAAACACAAAGCTCCATGGGAAGTGTCCCCAGAGAATTCCCACCCACACAAAGTCTACCCTGTTGTGTGTGTGAGCAATGCTGTGAGCCCATTTCCTCACACCCAAACTGCAAAGGGCCACAGGGGAACAGGATCCCATGGGAATTTTCCTCCATCCCATACTCGAGGCACACCCGAGGGACCCCTGCCACCCCTCCCCAAGAGAGGAGGAAAGCAAGAGCTAGGGCTGGAAGAGGGCATGCTCTTCTCTCTGTCCATCACAGCATTTACCACCACAGTCATCAGCATAATCAATTTTTATCAAATTTGCCATTTTCTTTGGCATTCACTCACTGGCAGCAGCTACAAGCCTGGTCCAGGGAAGTAGCACAAGTTGTTTTGTGCCAGCAGAGCAGCCCGAGGAGAGGCAAGGAGAGCAGTCACTCACACACCTTGGTTTTTGTTTTTGCCTCACCAATGGCTCTGCCCTGCCTTGGGTCTGGCTACAGCTCTTGTTGCTCCTCAGGAGCTGAGCACACCCTGAAAATTCAGTGCCCAGTAAAACAAACCAAGCAGCAGCCAGGTAAGAGAAGTACAGTCAGTCATCTTCCCAGGCAAGATGGTTTTCATGCTAGCTAGGCCATTAGCAATCTTCAGTCCCTACACATCAGAAGTTAATCCTGCCTCAGGCAGCATTAACTCACACATTAGCTCTGTAATGTAACAGCACAGTGCTGGAAAAGAGTCATCTGCTACAAATATTTTCCCACATGACTCCACTCACTCCCCCAATTACTGCATTTCCTATTCTCTTTTGAAGGGATCTTTTGGATGTGGCTTTACCTCCTAGGCTGGGATTATCACAGCAATACCCCACGAAGGTGTTTTCACCCTGTGCACATAACTTGGAGCCTGGTTTTGTGGTGTCTCCAACAGCACCCACTCAGTGGGGCACAGGGAAAGGGTGATGGGGCACCCAGCCAAGGCTGCTGCCCACCAAACTGCAAAAACTCGGAATATTCCTCTGAAAAGCCTTCCCAGGCACTTTGCTGCCAGCACTGGGGTCATCCTAGAGGTGCTATGTGTTTGTAGAAACGTACACAGATCAAAGCATCCTGATTTTCAGGACAAGTAATGATTTATTAAAAACCGCATACTAAATGTCTAATATATAAACTATTTATAAACCAGCAAGGGAGCAGAAGCTTTACTGTTTTACTTGCAAACTCTTCATGCCAAAACTGCAAAACAAGTACTTTAAGAACAACATGGATTGATTTCAATTTGTGTATATCGAGCCAACTTCAATGGCTCTGGTTTTATATGCACAAATTCTTGTGTTTATGAATAATAAATACTTTTTTCTGCCTAAATAATCAGAAAGAGAATCTATATCTTTTGCTGTCCTAAAAAAAAGTCTATTTCATAAAGATACTATCTTAAAATAGTTAAGCCAACAGTCCTTTTAAATTATATATTTAGATAACACTTACAGAAATATCACAGGAAAAGAAAGCATTTATACAAATTAATGCAAGAGTGTTACTTGGATAAGAAAACCAAAATTGTTGTAAATAGGCTCCAGAAACTGTTTCACAGGAAAGTCACTAATGAAATCCTTGGAGAGCCAGGCAATCTTTGGTTCAACAATTCAACTTCAGGTTCTTTTTTTTTCTGTTCACATTTTCAGATGTTCCCCCAAGGTGCCTGCGCTCTAAAAATACTTTTATGGTAAGACAAGTTCAAACACAACTTAAAAGAAAACGTATTGTATGTCATTTTGATACGGTGAGGTTGTCACCTTATTGTTCAGCAGCATTCCTGGCACATGGACTCTAAAGAGCCAAGTGGGCATTAAACTGAAACAAAGTTATCCAAGTGAAGGTGATAAAACCTCTTTTGGTTTTTAGGTCTCCTGAGCTGCCCTCCGGTTGTTGAAGCCCTGTAAAATCCTTTTTCCATGCAATCTAAGCAGGGTATCTCCACCCAAGGCTGGCTCCTGTAAAAATCTCAGGTCCCCTCCCATCGAGGCACCGTTTGTTGCAAGGCACACAAAACCCAAACTGCGGGTACCAGAGGAGAACAGAGCCGGCATCCTGCCCTCCCCTCCGTGTCAGTGTCTCCATCCCACAGCTGTGAGTCACCCCAGCAGGGCTCACACCCTGCTCAACCCAAAGGACTCCATTTCCCCTCTGCCTCCCTAATTATGGTTTTTTAAACGGCCTCATTACGAGCAGATAGGTTGGTATTTCAGCAGAGAATAAGAGAATAAAGCACCTAGCATAACTCTTAAGTGTGATCTATGCACTGCTGAAAGGTAACTCCAGCACAGCACCAGAACAGTCCATCCATCCCACAAAGTGCTCCTGGCCTCCATTATCACTGGGATCAGCTACAGCACTTTTAGTTGAAGAGTAATGTCCTTGTGTTGATGCCTTGCAATTTGATGGGATTTCCGTTCATTAGGAGCAGTAAAAGAACCACTTTTTATTCATTAAATTATTCTAAGTGACAGGAAAAAAACGTTTCTTAAGACGAGCATATGCACAGCTGCATTTTTTTCTCATGCAGTTGGGATCACCCCTCTCAGCACATTAATATTGTATTAGAGAATGTAGATCACTTTTTCATTCTTAATTGGTACTTAAAAATTTCTCTCTAGTGAAAATACTGATTGATTTGGTGTTTAAATGAACTTGTTCGTTGCAACTGCAAATATCCTGAATACTAAGTAATTTAAAATAACTTGTCATAGTAAAAAGATAGATTGACCGTGCTTAGAAAAAAAGGGCAATTAAAATTAAAATTCTAACGTCATAGCTACTAACCAAATAACATTATAAAGGAAATCTGTAATAAGCCTGCCATAGTCACGTTCCATTTTTGTGCACTGCCAGCTTCAAAAGGTAAAAAAAATTACAGAACTGCTAGAGAAAGTGATCAGGCTATTAATGATAATGAAGTTTTCATTATATTTGCTTTTTTATTTCTGAGTCTTTTTAGTTTTCATATTTGAAGTGGTTTCTCTACATCCACAAGAGCTACTATTTTAGGTGCTTTTTTTAAAAAAAACCAAAAACACAAGAAGGAAAGCGCAGGGAATCCTGACCTGATCACGTTATCTAACACTAAAATTTTTAAAAAGAAAGAAAGTTTGGAATGGGCAATGAGTGAAGAGTTGGTTGCATAAACTTGCAGAGAAACTGGAAATTCCCACATTCTGCATTCAGCTTGGATGAAGTACATTGAGAAAGAGCCCCACAGACACCCTCCAGGTGAGCATTAGAAGGAACAGAAGTTACCTGTGGGTGATCTTGCCCGGCTGGCAGGGGACTGAGGACAGCAGGTGGGCAGGGACAGAGTCAAAGCCGAGCAGGAGAGCACAGGCAGCTCCAGGGCTGAGCTCCTGCCAGGTTCTGGCCCCTCTCCTGGGCTCTTCATCTCTGCTTCCCACAGCCCTGCAGGTCTAAAACCAAAGGTTTGATTGCCCAAAGAGGATAAAACCCCACTAACGCCTCTTTATGGGCTGGGCAAGGAGCCCAGGGCAACAGCCAGCACCTGGGGGAAAGCAGCTGGGTCCTGCAGCACTCCACAGCTCTGTGCTCTGGGCATGCACTAATGCATCCTCATCTAAATATCATGTATTGCCTTCAAAGACAAAGCTTTTGATCTAATGGAGGTTCTCTGAAGACCCAATTGAAAAGGCAAAAAGCAAGCTCATTGATACACTACAAACTGGTGGTCCTTTTTACTTTTGTTTAATGTAGTCTAATCCAATTTATCTTCTGCATACAGATTATTCAAAGTATTTGCCCAATAGAAGAATAGATAGTCTTTATTTAACAGCCCTTGCAGGTTTCTTTAAATTTTTGTGTGCCTCATTCAAAGTCTACTAAATCAGGAATAAATGTGTAACAGTCAATAATTTGTATATTGCTGTTTTTGTTTTCTCAGTGTAAAGTGTCTTTTAAAAGTCTCCAACTTTCAGGCCATGCTGAAATCCCTGCTTTTCAAGTGAGCTTAAAACAAGATTTTACCTTTGAAAGCCAAGGTTATATGTCAGTATTAAATTTTTATCATCCTTTTGCAGGAATGAGTTTATTCTTAATGTGGTTCAGTGTTCTGCAATGTTTTTTCATCCTCTGTTCTGCTCAGGAGCATTGTTGATTGTTTCATCAGCAGTGGTCACAACTCAGGAGAAGAGGGTTTGGGCAAGTCAATTAACATTGCTGTAGAGCAGAGCCCAGGAGAGGAATGGACATATGGCCTGCAATGATGTGCAATTTGCTATTTTTTAATTTCTTGGTAAATAGAGTGAGCTAGAGGACATTCTTGGTCACATTAAGATGAAAGACCAACTACAGAGCCTTACTAATCTGGCCTCACTTAAAATTCATAGATGCTTTACATGTCAAGCAACCTAACCTCTTAAAAATGTACAGGAATGAGATTTAAAAAAATGGGATTCTTTTGCTATTCCAAATATTTGCTTTCATTATACATTCATTAGACTGGGAGAAGTGCTAGAGGGCAGAATTTGGGCGAAGTGTTTAATGTTTATTAAAAAAATCCTTTGCTAGACACAAAAGTGTCTTAATAGGTCATCAAATTCACATCATTGTGCTGCTACAGACTGACCCATGTTTATTTCCTCATATGCATCCAATCAATTTTTACAGCTGCTCTCAAATAGTCAATTAAGAGTTCTATTAATAGTAATGAATCAGTAGCTCCAGCAGGCAGGAAATATCTGCTGGCATTTCCTTGTTGATTTTTTTTTTTTCCACAGTGAAAAAGACGAGTGCTTTTGAAGAGATGGGCACTCAGAAACACAGGCTTTACAGGGCACCAGGACAGGTCAGCATCCCAGCCTGCAAACCTGCTGGGCACCCCTCCTGACAGGACTCCAGTGGCTCCATCTTGCCTGGAGGAGTCAAAAGGATGCACAGACACTCACAAAATCCCATTGAGTCCTGAGGAGAGAAGAGAGGATAAACTGCTGGAGCAGTGAACCAACACCTTTTTTTGTTCTGTTTCAGTTACCAATCAAAGCAGAAGCCAAGAAGGGAATGAGTGCAGACAAAGCCAAGCAGGTTCAGCTCAGAGCAGTCTGAGGACCTTCCACAATTTGCCAGGCCAAAGCAAAAAAGTTTCCACATTTTACTTAGCAGGTGCACCCAGTGGGTGAAGTAGAGCACAGAGCAAGCAGGACCTATCCACAGTGGGTGTGCTGCAGGAATAAAGCAATGCTGTTGGCAGTAGGGAATATTTCCTTTCCATTTTTCCAAGCATGTAAACTCCCATAACTTGGACTGCATTAATTCCATGCGGTGCCTTTTAAATCTGTGTAGGCAGTTTTGGGCTTTTTCCTCACTGTGAGGCACTGCCACAGGTTGAACTGAGAAGTTGTGGATGCCCCATCCCTGGAGGAGCTCCAGGCCAGGTTGGATGGGCCTTTGAGCATCCTGGTTTAGTGAAAGGTGTCCCTTCCCATGGCAGGAAGAACTGGATGATCTTTAAGGGCCATTCCAGCCTAATCCATTCTATGATTCTTTCAGTGGAGCTTTTTTAACCAGGCAGCCAATCTCACTGTTTACATATGCATCCTCTTCCTCACAGTGCTCTTAAAGACAGAAAAAATAAATCCGGGTTTTGACCTTTTTGGCTTTCTTATGCTCTCTTTCTTTTTATGAAATTGCTCCTTCTCAGGAGTTAGCAGGGAAGGCCATTGATCAAAAAGCCACAACAGCAAGATAGGACACGACAGTGGTTCTGGCAGCTGGAATGTAAAATGAATCTGTCTGTCTCTAGGAGGCCAATTCAAAACCAGGTTAACAGTACCTGAAATTCATCACTATCTAATGTCTTTGTGAGATGAGACTGATGTCAGTTTAATTTAATAGGCCAGGCTGAAAAATGCGACAGTTCAATAATTGATTCATGAGTGGATTAGACATCGCTGCCTCAGGGGTGGCAGCATGCACCAAAGGGTGGGGATGATGGCTGGGGCACTAACAGCACGAGCTGCCTTTTTTAGTCCAGTCTCCAAGCCTTGCAGAGGTGGGCAGGCAGGCCCATGATGGGACACACCTTGGAAATTAAAGCACAGCCCACATTTCCTGTCAGGAGAGCAAAGGGGAAGCTGGTGCTGGAGATGTCTGTAGTGTACACCCTGCTGGGAATACACCAAGGACTACAAGGTACAGAGCTGTCAGCCAGGTGCTTTCTGCAAGGCCTGAAATTCACTGAATAAATAAAGGGAGAAAAGGGGGATGAGAGTCATTTCATCTCTTTCAAAGATGTTCTTGCTGGCTTTCCTCATTCCAGACAGGTGCAGTCTCCTTTCTTTATCAGAGACCTGTAATGGCAGTCACCCTGGTGCTGCTGCTTCCATTTCCTTCTCTTTCACCTCACACTCTCCTTTCTTTGACAGTAGGTACTAATGTGCCATCTACTCCAAAACATTTCCTAGTTAATGCTAAGAAGCCTCCAACAGCTCCCTAACACAGTCTTCAACAGTCACACTTATGGCCACCCTATTCCTGTATCTTTATAATTAGCAAACCAAACTTATGGAAACTTTTATTTGCAGGCTCTGATTTGGATATGGTAATGTTTGCACAATACTTTTCTATTTGTCTTGGAAATTGTAAGCATACTCATGAAAACCTATGATGCACTGCTTCACAGTATCAACATGAAAGATATATTCACCTTTATCACATATTTTTGTTAAAGATTAATTCAAAATTTGCCAGAAAACAGTAGTTAGTCAAATAAACACTGTGTCATTTATAGTGCTCCTTAATATGTTTAACTTGGACAGAGAAACAAAGAAATTCCAACAGTTAAAAAAATCCTCACTAAAGATAGGAGAGTGGTACAAGGTAAGTGTTGTAGAGCTCATGGCCGTGTAGGAGTTAGCAAAACAAACTTCCAGCTTTGAAAAGCAGACATTTTACATGGAAAACAGGCAGGAACTTCAGGAATCTTACAGTACTATCTGTTTGTAAAAAGACATTTCCAAGGTCTCCGTTACAGAAACGTGGAATTTTATGTGTTGGGAAGAGCCCCTGAGATCAGAGAGTCCAAGCTGTGACCAAACACGGCCGTGTCAACCAGCCCATGGCACTGAGTGCCACATCCATCGTTCCCTGAACCCCTCCAGGGACTCCAGCACCTCCCTGGGCAGCTCATTCCAGTGTCTGACAGCCCTTCCCCAGCACTCCTAACAACAGCTGCCAGTGCAGGTTTGGGTACAAGAAGCTGCCTTGTCCAGAGGAACCCAGAGAATCCTGTCTGCATGTCAAGGCTCCCACCTTAACATTGCTGTTGCAATCAAAAGAAGGAAAATGGCAGCTTTAAAACTTATTCTTCAGAGGACATTAGTGTTTCTTATATGAATATAAACCTTATGTAAGTGGATGAGGGACAGGGAAAAGAAGTGGGAGAAATTCATGAGCTTATTCTGCTTTTTATTAAAGTAAGAGCAAAAAAGTAATCAGACTTGGGCAATCCTGAAGCATAAAGGTCCAATGTACTCAAGATAACCAAAGTATAAAAATGATCCATAACCATTATAAAAACCCTATTCTCTTTTAAAATATGCCTAGCCATTATCTCAGTTCTTTCTTCCTGGAAACAAAGCTGGCATCAGACTCAAATATGGATTAAGCTTTAACATCAGACAACGTATAAACAATAGTCATTCATTAACCCCTATGGCTGTAATGAACCAGAACGTACCAGGTATTGATTACTGAACAGAAACTTCTAAATATACAAACCCAGAATCTGTGTTGGAAACAGCACAGAAACCACACAGTAGGTATGGTATAGATGAAAAAAAAAAAAAAATCACTGGTCTGCTCCACAAAGCAGGAGGTAAAATGTTGCCATTTTCATTTCCATCATACTTTATTACAGACAATTATGACATACCTATGTGCCCATAAATGAAGAGCTGCTATATCTAGACTTGGATTTACTGCTATAATTGAGCCAGAGCATTTTAAAGCCACCACGACTGTTACTATGATTTTACCGACCTCAGTGCTTACATTACATCAGTGCCTTAGGCTCAAGCCAGCTCGGGTTGCAACAAGTGCTCTGCAAACCCTTAGAAAATGACAATTCCTGCTCCTCAAAGCCCGTAGTGTTAAGCCTAGTTAGGCAACACCATGAGGTTTAATGGCTTTTAGGCTCCAGCTCCTTTTAAGCTTGCTGGCAATGCCTTGGTCTTTCCCTCCTTGCACATTGGAACACTTTTTTTACAGGAGCACGTTAAGCTTTCCTGCTGAGAACATTGTCCAAAGGAAAACAGTCTGTTGCCCAAAACATGCAAGAGCAAGCCCAGGGGTTGGTTAGAGAAGTAAACCCTGAAATTAATCTCATGTGGTGATCCACCCTGTCTTTAAACTGCAGAGGACAGACCCTGAGATCCTCCCCCCTTGTGAACTGTCAGCATTTCACAGGAGTCCTTGGTGCATCTGTGAGCTCACCCAGGCCAGGATCTGCCTCGACACATCTCAGGTTAAAGAAGAGACTGAACAGGGCTCAGGCAAAGGCATTTTATACCTGTAATGGTACAGAAAAATATCTGTGCTTGACAATACTTAGTCAAGAGCAGTGAGAGGTTTCCCTGCCCTCCTACATGTACACAGTGCTTATCCTCCTAGCAAAGTAACAATCCACACATCATTTGTGCTTACAAAAGCTCTCCAGCTTAAATAGTGCTGGGTAGAAAGTGCAGATTAAGAGAATTTTCAGGGCACTTCTCTCCCTCCTTTACATGGACACGTACACCCCTGGGCACTGCTCAGGACTAAGAAAATCAAACACTTGTAGAGACTTCTAAATTTCAGCTTACCTGTGAGGCCAATTCTTTCTCATAACAACTGAGTATTTACTGCATTGTACTACACAGAGGTCTAGTCAGGCCACAAGAACCTTTTTGGTGTATGTGATGTCACACATTTCCACTTTCTCTCGTGTGGGTTTATATACTAAAATTAATTTCTACTTCTGTTGAAACCAAGGATGCAGGAAATATATTTCGCACAAGTGGAGAACTAAAAATGAAAACAAAATGAAAAGCACTGTAGAAAAGTTAAAAAAAAAATCAGAATCATTTTACAAAACCAGAGGAATAAAATATGGTCAGTATAATCACAACACAGCCATTCTGTAAAGGAAATATTTTCCTGATGCCTTGGCCTCATGTCAATGGCTCCATCTTAGGTCTTGGTTATTTTTAAAGCCGACTTTAAACAGTAAATAAGGATGGAGGTGGGGAAGAGAAAGAGAAAAAAAAAATCAGACTCCTCTTAGGAAAATAAGACTTAATTAAAAAGTCTGCCATTGCTTTGCACTTAATTAGGACTAACACAGCTGTTAATAAGCTTCTGATTGATAGTAAACTTGATGTCTGCACAGAAAACTACTTACTTGCTTCAAAGATGCTGATAGTTTCATACAGAAAAAAGATTCTGTTTTGTAATTGTGCATAATGTTAATATTTGAAACATCCTTAAGGGTGATTGTACCTATTAAAATTTCATATGTGAAATGAGAAATAAATGAATTGGTGTTGCATTTTTAAAGGATCAGATTACTGTTGATTAAAGCTTTGTCTACACTTGAAATTTCCCAGTAGAACAGCTCTACTGGTGGTTGTAATAATAGGAGAACAAGCAGAGATAGGCTGGCAGCAACTGCTATTAGAATTACAATGTCATACAGACCTGATCTTTAATGGGTTATACAAGGCTGGGGGTATAATGTGGCTGCCAACCTCACTGCTCCTACTGGGGGTGAAACAGGGAAAAAAATGGAGCAAAAAGCCAGCACAGATGCAGTTGGGAAGTTGGTGTTTGTCAGCAGAGCTGGGGTACAGATTGGAGTATTTATCCAGAATGTTTCCACAAAGGCTCACCCTGCCTGAGAAATTAAATATCAAACAATAGTAAGTGAAGGGGAAGTTGAAGGACAGAGCAAGAGAGCAAAAGATGAGCAAAATAATTTGGAATAAAAGGAAGGAAGCATTTGGGAATGGTAAACTTCATAGCAATAGCAGGGAAGAGAAACAGGCCTCTAGAGAAAAAGAGAAATAAGAAAATCCCACGCAATCTACTTTTAATTTTTCAATATCACTCCTCCATGTAACAAATACAGAGAAGAGACTAAAATAAGCTCTGAGGGTTGAAAGGGAAACACAGAGAAAAGCCACATCAAAAGGAGAAACAAGAAAGAGATTTGTGGAAGAAAAAAAGAAATCTTTTGACAAATGAAAAAAAAAAATCAACGGAGGAAATGAAGGTATTGAAAAGGAGTGAAAAAAGAGGATAAAGGGGAAAAAGGGGATAAGGAAGAAAAAGGAAAAATACATGAAGCTTACTGTAAGAGCTCTGTTTTGTTTAAGAAGAGGTTTAATGCTAGGAATCACTGACAGAAAGTTTCTTCTCAAGCTTTTGGGAAGCTGATGTTCTACTCTTCTGCAGCTCCTGCACAAGCTCAACCATTTAGCACCTGTCCCTGTCACTGTGCAGGGCTTAGGAGCAGCAAAGAAAACACAGGAACAAACTTCCTTTATGCAGGGGAAGAGAAGGAAGAAAAAGCTCTTTATTTCAAATCTGGTCCTACTTTTTACAATAGGCTTCGTAGGACAGAGACAAAGCACTAGCTTGTTGGTCCAGAGAAAGTAACATCTTTTTTTTAGACTTTCTTATATATCTAGCAGGTGTTTATTTTTGTTTTTAATTATTTTTTTAATGTTTACATTAGAGAAGAGCAGCTGGCTTGGGAAAAAACCCTAGCTGAGCCCGTGAAAGTTGGAGTGGAAAAATCCTCACAAGAGGTTTTTTGTGGGCCTGACAGCCACATCCAACTGTTCCCATCCTGGCAGTGTCACCTACATCATAATTCCTCATTGTCTCCTTTGCCTGGCACAGGTCACCTGTGGGCAGGTGACAGGTCCCAGCCATGGACCTGCCAGGCTGCTGCCTTGTCTCCTGTGAGCCCCAGGGATGCTGCACTGCACCAAGCCTGCTGATACAGCACCAGGCACACGTGAGATGTACACAGGGGAACCAGGGTGTGCACCTGGGCTGTGGCAAAAAAAAAAAAAACCACAGTGAGGAGTTGTGGGAACAGAATTGTACTGAACCAAAGCAGGACAGCACACAGAATAAATCCTGGAGCGTGGAGGAAATGAGAAGTCACAACAAGATCAAGTGGGGTCAAAGTTAATTCTGTTAATTCAGGAGCCAGTCACCAAAGCTGTGCTCTAACCAAGATAACTTAAAATAAAGAGATGGGAAACGATTTAACACTTCAGGACAGGAGAATGTACCCATGAAAAGCAAATACCTCACTCTCTAAAGGCAAATCACACCCACTGTGCTCCACTAGTGCTGTAAAAATGACTTAACCCTTCCATGTGAAGCTCATTTCCAAGCTCCCTTGGTTCAAAAGAGCAGGGGTGGGGCAAAACCTCAGAGTGTCTGCTGAGATTCTGAAAATTTCATCTCTCTTCCAAAAAAAAAAAAAAAAAAAAATGCACTTGACAACAGAACAGCAGCACTGGGCAGCACTGTGGCCCAGGTGTGCAGGTGCAGTGATGGGGCAGGAGAGCCACGGGGTGGGGCTGGGGATGCAGCCACGGTGGCAAGGATGGGTCCAGGGGTGCCCCCGGAGGGACTCCCACAAAATGAAAGGAATGAGCAGTGTCAGCTGCCAGCCGACAGGACAGTTACCCCGGCCACACTCTGGGCTGCCACACTGGTGTCACCAGAACTGGGGACACACACATTCACAGAGCTGGGGAATTACAGCTTGGAAATTCTTCTCAGGCCTGGATTTCTCCTGACTCTCAGCTCCATTCCCAGGCTGACAAGCTGACTGCAGCTTCAGTTAGGGAGGAGTCTCCCAGGGTGACAACATGGTGACAAACAGAGTGGAATTCATCACCAACATTAACCCCTGGTGTCTTTCCCGTGGGACACATCCTGAGGTGCTGTCCCAAGGATGTTTTTCCCAATTGTCCCATGAGCTCCTGTCCTGTCCTGGCTGCACTGACACACTTTAAATCCGGGCTGGCTGTACAATAAATTGGCCTTTTTTCCCTCTTTTTTGCTGTCCTTTCTCTCCCTTTGCAGTGCAGTAATCACAGAGAACCAGAAAGCAGCTGGGACCCAGTGAAAGGTTTGAAGCACATCCAATAAAAACAGGGTGACTGTTAGAACTCATAGCTGAAGATGACTCTGCTGCTGAGTGGGTGCACAACAAAAAGAGAAAAAAAGGACAAATTTCTGCTTAAAGTGAAAAATCTTACTGAATTGTGTCAGAAAAATATAGAAATCTGTGGCTTAGACCTACTGCATTTTGTAGCACACACCTTTTTACTCCTCAACAGGCTTGACTTTGTTCTGATCTGAAAATCAGAAACTAGATCAATCCTCCCAAAAGGAGCCTGATTATACATACAGCTACATTCTACAGTGAGAATGAGAGGGATATTTTACCCTTTCAATATTATATGCTATCAAAAAGCTCTTTCTTAGTTTACTGTAAATAAAATCTCTCCAAGTGTTCACATATGTACAGTAAAGATTTTGGCACTGTAATAGAAATACTTCTCAACTAAATAAAATAAAGGTTGTAATGACTGTAAGAGGAATTTCAATATTATTTTGGAGATTAGAAGGTATTTAAATAGTTGGTATTTCCTCAAACTGATATTCCCAGCAAAATTTCTTGAATAAGCAATAAATCAGATTGCACATTTATTTAAGGAAATGTTTTCAACCAAAAGTGTGCATAATTTGCTCACACCATGTGCCACAATGCCAGTTTACTGGCAAGACCTGTCCTTAGAGAATGGCTTTTTCTTTAGAACAGTAAATCACATTGTAATTTACACTTACGTATAATAAACCTAAGCCAAATGGTAGCTCATGCTTTGAAAATGAAGATTAATTAACTTGTAAAGGCCATTACTCTAACACCTGTTTTATTTGGAGTTTAATCAACACACCAGAATTTCAGTAGCGAGAACCCCAGAATTCTATTGTGCTTTAAAGAACATCACTTATTTGTGCAGTTCAATGTAAGTCCTGCTCAAAAATAAGCAATTGAAAGCAACCTAAAATAGCAGTAACAAATTCCATGGACTGAAGCACTTGTGTTAAAATGACTCAAGCAAATTTATAAGCAATTTCCTAGGATATTCTCTGAGTGTGAAGCACGCAGTTATCAGGAATCCTTATTGCAGATTCTGGCCTCATCACACAGAGGTCCCCACACCCATAATGTTTGTAACAAAAGTAAAGGAAGTAAAAGCAAGTAAAACACAACAAAATGGATTTGTGAAAGAAAATTGCCTACCTGGCAGGGTGTCTATTAGTACGAAACAAATAAATTACATACATTTTAGACAATTCTATGATTTGTACTCTGGCAAAAATACAATCAGTGGATGTCCTCTTACAGGTTAGGAGTTCACGCTGCTGTAAGATTTTCTTCAGTGCTAATGGAAAACTAAAGCTTTCTGATTAAAGGGTTCAGAGGAGCAAAGAGAGAAAACACTTCAGGATATATTTGTCCATCTTTATATAGTTTGCTCATTTTGGCACAAGTAATAGTTGTTTACTCTTGAGTTGTTCAAAGTCGATGGATGTGCTATGATTTCTGTCGGACTGGGAGTGGGACAGCAGACTTCAGGTGACTTTTATTTCCCAGTTTCTGGATGGAAGACACCGAGAACATGTAAAATTCTACCTTTTTTTCTTGGAAATACTGATTCTGCCCTGAATTTTCTACAAGAGATACTGATCTATCTTCAGGGGAGTGCAATTAAAAAAAACCAAAACAAAGACTACAACATTATAAATACACTAAACAGGTGGGAAGAATACAGATATGAATGAAGAACCATAACAGAGAACAATTACAAAATAATATTCTAATGTAATTCTACTCTAATATATATATCATAAAATATGCAAAACCAAGATCATGCAGAAATAAAAGAATTATAACAGATAACTTTAAATCTCTCCTACAGTACACAGAAGACAAGCTTCTTGTCTTTAAATTTTAAATCCAATCTTTGAGGCAAAACTTTTTTTGCTTTAACAAATGTAAACGACCTTCTTCTTGATTTTCATCTTCACTAACTAGATGTCTTTATCAAAATTGTACATATTACCTCATCACAATATTCCAATACAATAGAAAATGCTATCTTCATATTATAAAAACAAGAGATGAGGACTTGTATCTTCATCTCCCATTAAAAAAAAATATATTCTTTGGTACCTCTGGTCTCTTCTGTGGCTAAAATTCACCCAAGACAGGATCAGTGGTCTTCTTGGGAAGAAGTTCAACTTTTAGCCATTAGATTTATCTCTCCAAAGAACAAGAAAAAGGTAACAAAACAGCTCAATATTCCTTGGCACAGATCTGTAATTGATAAGAATCAGTGATTTAAGTAATAATCATAATAATGATTTATACCTGCTGAGATGGTAAGATGTTCTCCTCAGGACAATGACAATTTCTTGACTTTCAAAAATGTTCTCTGAACACTCCTGCTAACTCAAATATTCCATAGTATTATTAAATAATATATTGAATATATAATGAGATATTATTATTATTAAATAATATTTAATATTATTATTTTCTACAAGGAAAGTAGTCTGACATTTTTAAAGCTGAAAACCCCACTCCTAAATACACAGTTAGAAACTCAAGTTTCTAAACACCCTGGTCACCTCTTATTGAAAATACTGGCTCAAACAAGAGAGGGAAAACAAATAAAATTGTCCACTTAGGGGAAAGTAATCCAAAGCAGGATTGCTCAGGATGATCCAGCTGGCACTTAGAGTTACCAGTCAGGAAAACAATCTTGGAGTCACCAGTTTGGTGAGAAGGTGACTGAGGAGGGATGTGACTGGGATTTTACTCAGTGCTGAGTGTGAGCTTTTTTTGCCACATCCTGTACTCCTAGAAATAAGGTCTGTCTGATGAATAGACTGGGAGATAATTTTAAAGCAGAAAAGACAAAAATATTTATTTACTCGTTAAATAGTGCATTTCTGGATCTTACAGCCATGGGCAGCTGCAGAGGCAGATGGCATCAGCATATTCAACAAGAAATCAGAGATATTCACTGACAACAGGGCCAGGATGAATGCTAACAGGATTATGTTGGAATGTATCTTCTCACAACCTTAAGGATAATGCTGAATACTGGGGGACCAAATGAAAGGAAACATCCAGGCTTGGTGCTACATGGGAGGAAATAGCCAGGCTTGACTATTCTCCCCAAAAAGAATTTCCTGTCATCACTGTCAGGGACAGCACTGACATAGATGATCTCACCCCATTAGTAATTTCTTACCTTCTAGGGCTGTTTTCTATTTTGATATGTCTTCCTACTTAAAAGAGCCATCACCATCTCCACTTCCTCAGGGACCATTTCTAAGAGTACTTATCAGTGCTTTGGGGAAAGGAATTCTAGCTTTTTCTGTAAAAACAGAAAGAAAACCCAAAGAGTCAGACAATGACCGAGATTTTCCACTATCCCTGCTTCTCTCTGTTTCCATAACTATCCACATTTCTTTAGGTTACTGAGCAAATAAATGTGCCTAGACAACACTCCCATTTTATTGAGCCTAATGCATAATGGGTAGTGCAATAATCTATGGATACTGAAGGAATAATTATTTTTAAACTGGGCAGGTATCTGTCCTCTCAGATCACACTGAATAAGCTGAAATCATTTTGGTTTTATTACCTTGGCTATTCAGTAAAGCTGGTAATTACATATCTGAAAGTTTGGAAAGACAAGCACACGCTACATGCAAAGTTTATACACAACTCTGGAAACTAGAATTGTCTTGTTACTTATTTTTAAGAGATAATATTTGGCAATAATATTATTAATCTTCTGGCACTCTTTGAGCACTTCACTAGCAGCAGGGATATATTCTTCTAATGCTAATTAACAATATATAGTAACTAGGTAGTTTATCTAGACTGTACAGACTATTAAACTGCAACACAGCTAATATAATTATTTTTCTGAGGTCACAGATGAGACAGTTTCTAAAGCTCTCTCATCCATCTCATTAAAGTGACAACTCTCATTTCAAACTATTTGTTTTCTGTCACATGAGGACTGGTATTTAGAAAGCATTTCTTTTGTTTGAAACAGAGAGCAAAGTCACTTATGTAGCAAATGGCCGAGGCACAAACACTCAGAGCCATTAGAAAGGTGGGTTTGGATTGTGCAGAACAACCTCATGTGCTGCACAAGCCGATTTACATCTGCAATTATGACAACTGTGGGCATAACTGATGACACACATTTTAACTACCTCCTTTGCATGAGCAATTATGTAGTTAAATGTGCAGCGTGCAGTGAATTGCACCCACAAAAACCAGAGGCTGAGATTAGGCCTTTTTAAAAGAGCTAGGCCTTGCAAAGTGCCAGATAATTGTATACCCCATAAAAGAGAAGAGGGGGTTTATTTCATGACAGTTTTTAAGAAAATGGGACCATTTAAGTTAATTATCTGTGCTGGCTCATTTGAACACCTGTTGGGTTTAATTCATCAGCACCTGGTGCCAACTGTGGATAACAGGCTTGGGGGGGGGTCACTAATTGACAGATTATGTTGTTTCTGTTTCTTTTTTAAAAAATTTTACCTTTTTTTTTTCTACTCAATTTTTAGTAAGCAAACTTTAGCAGGATTCAAGACAAAAATGCAAGATAACCAGCTGCTCTTGGAGAATGCTGTAAAGCATTTTGTCCACGAACACATGTAACACACAAAGGTTGAAGCCTGTTGAGCACCCATATTCTGTTTATCTCACTGACATATACACCAATTTTAAAACACCAAGGAGAAGGACTGGTTGAAGTGATCATTTGCAAGATCTGTTAAATGCATTAGTCTGGAATATTTTAAATAGACATCTTAGGGGTCAATAATGCAGTTATCAATTCGGGGGAAAAAGTTTAGCTAACACCAAGACTAGGAAACAGAGCTGGGAAATTTTTGATTTATGGTAATTGGACATTGAGGATACATTAATCATTCCCCTGAAAGAATTAAAATGTTGTCGAGCCAAACAGAAAAACCTTCAAATTAGTTATGATACACAGTAAATGGAAGAATAAGAGTCTGAAAATAATAGAAATACCTCTGATATTATTGGAAAGTTGAGAGAGACAGAGAAAAGTCTTGATGCATAGAGAAGTCTTAGAGTCTAAAAACAAGCCCAATGTAACTATGGAATTAAAAACAATAAACTGGCTCTGCTCCAAACTGCTCAGAACTGCCAGGGTATAGAGGTGCAGCTGCACAAAAAGATCCAAATCCAGAGAGCTGAGAAAATTTAAGATGGGGAATTGAAAGTTCTAAGCAGATTTCTTCTCAGAATTGTTAGGCATCCTTAGGGATCTCAGTACATAATTGAGTCAAATTTTTCAAGTCCTCACATACTTTTGGAAATGTGCTTAAATAATTTGCAGAACAGATATACAAACATTTTGCTGAAGGGGAGTTGCAGTTCAGACACAAGAGGATTTGAGCTTTAAGCATTTGGCTTCCTTGTAAAAGTCAATCTGAAAAGAAACGAGAAATCTCACATGCTGTACATGTAAATTTTATATTTTAGAGTCTTGCTTTTTCCTCTTCAGTCAAGCATACTCACATACCTGTAAATTTCACCAAAAATCACAGCAATAATACAGAATTCTAAATCACACTTCACAATCAATGTGCTCAAAAGTTCATCTGATAGAAATAAAAATCAACACAGGAGAAGGAAAATAAATTAAAACCATCCCACTATCTGAAAGGAAACACCAACTTCCATTAAACCAGAACTAAGAAAATATCAAATTCTCAGAGTGAGAAGTGAAGAAAATTAGGTAGAATATTCTTATAGTCGAAGTATATCACAAGCCATACAATGTATAGGTAGGAAATGGAATAGAGATTATTTTTTAAATGTAGCTTAAAGTAATTGGAAATTATAATATCAAATCTAAGTATATGTATCCATAAAGATATTTATTGCAAAATTAGATTTACTCTATGTTTCACAAATATTATACTCATTGGGTACATAATGTTCTGTTCAGATAATGCAGAAATATCATACAGTGGTAATACAGTCTCTGTGTTTCTTACAAACTTAAAAATATTCTGCTGTCCTGTCATCTATATGGCTCTTACTTTTCAGCAAAAAGTAAAAAGTTAAACATGTCTGGAAAAGTTTTAACTGCTACAGAGATCAGAATAATCAAAACTTGTAACAGGACTGATTAATTAGTATTTCTGCTAAATAATTAATCATCAACCCTTTGCATAGCCCCCGGCCAAAACTCTATATGGACTCAAACTGACAACACACAAACCTCCAGAGGTTTCCACTAACTTGAATTGAGCTTGAGGTCAGTTGTTTAGCTGTAAGAACATGGGAACTTTTAGATTAAAAATTTTATTGTTAAAGTATTGTTCTGGAATATAAAATTGGTGCACCTATGTTTGAAATGCCAGCTTTAATCATACAGAATGACTTGTGACTTCATAAATTTTTGGTACAGATGGTAGGGATTTCCTGGTGGGAGACTGTGGTGCCAAATGCATTTTTCTCCTGTGCAGAAGCTCATGTGTCACATGGCTCCAAGGGGTTAATTTTTTTACACGCAGAATTCTCGACATGATAATGCACTTTCATGTTCCCCATCTGGCTATTGTAAAATCACAGAGGCTGTGAAGGCACGAGCATGAAGTAGAAACTGCTGTCCTGATTTTCCATGGTACTGAGTATCTGCAACTCCTGCTGAAGTGAGGAGGGAGCCACAGGTGTCCCATGGCTCTGAAAACCAGGTCGTTTTTTGGGGTAACTTCAGGAGCATTTCTTTAAGAATTTGGCATAGTGAGACTTTTCACTTTGAAGGTCACTTGAAGCACCCATTTCTTATTTTTATGCTCCTCTAAAAACCTGGCTTTTGCAAGAAATGTAAAAACATTCAACATGAAATATATGTGAAAACCAGAAGCATCCTAGGAGAATGCCAATAAAGCAACTGGGGGCTTTGGATGGAATGTGCAGATGGAATGTAGAAGGAATGGAACAGGAGAAGACTCTGCTTCACCACCTGCCTACTGAAAGTGAGGAGTAAATTTTTATAGGAGTGAGTTGGGTGAGTTGGTGCTTGGGTGCCATTGGGGTTAAACCATGACATGTCCTTTTTGGTGCCTGGGGTTTGACTAATAAACAACACTGGCTGATCACCTACAGGAAAGGCTGAAGCAAGAAGCCAAAATCATTGCCTGAAGCTCTGTCTCATCCAGAAAATTTTCCTTTAAGGAAGCAGTTAAAACTGTTAGATCATCTGGAGGTACAAATGGCTTCAGTGTATTGCCAGAGCTCATTTCTGATGGGTTCTGACCCAAGGATGGCCCCAGAGTGCATCTCCTGGTTTGAGGGAATTCTGTCATCAGCCTACCCTGATCACCTCTCAACATTTAGAAACCATTTGATGAAAAAATCTAAAATATCGTTCTGCATTGAAACTAACGTTTAAAGTTGTTGCACATTTACTGTAGAAGTGCAAATGGAAACCAACTAATGCAGACTTGCATTTGTAGGTATTTTGTAGATAAGATAGCTAGTCTGCTACCTAGCTCATAAAAGAAGATTATTGCAAATTAAAATATACTGTCTGAAATGTTGTGTAGCATAGAGAGAAGGAATAGTTTACCACGAACTATAGGAAGGTCTTGCTACATGCAATGATGTTCATATGGAAATTAATCTCAAGCTCCATGAATAGACATGGTGAGAAGCCATGAAATCACATATGGTGGCAGTTTTCCATATCTTCATTTTCATGAAGCAAAGACAGTGTGGCACTCATAGTATGGCAGGGATGAAAATTGCCTCATTTTCCAGGCCACTGTAGATTAACACATTTGGTTGTGGCTATTCTCCCACACACAAGAATGCAATGAAACCTTGGGGGGAAAAACCTTTCTGTTCAGCTCTACTCAATTAGCAGGAAGGAAGAAAGCTGCAGGCTAGTCCAGAATGGCTCTTTTGTATAGGAAGGTGTAAGGAAAAACCAGTGCTCCATCTTGAATAGAAAGAGCTATTTATGCTCTACATACCAGGACACTGCAGTGATTCACAGACTTTTCTCTTCCTAAATGGTACAGAAGCCAGACAGGGAAGAAATTCAGGTTTGCTATCATGGGTTATCTTTAAGTAGCAGCTATGTCCATTCCCCTCTCCTTTAATTTCAACTAGAAAATAGCACAAGTGTTCCATGAGACAGCAGAAAGTTCAATATTCTCACAGTGACAGAAGCTGCAGCCCAGCCAACAAGCTGGGAACTCTCAGGTTCCCTTCCAGCACTAATTTCTCTTGCCTTCAGAATGGCCCTGTAGCTCAAAGTTGTTGGGTTTTTGTTTGGTCGGTTTTTTGTTTGGTTTCTGTTTTGTTGGGGTTTTTATAAATTAAAAATAGAAAAGGAAAAAAAGAAGTTTTAGCATTGAATTAATCAAACCTGACCCACACTCATACTTCCATATTATGTCAAAAATTATGGGAAGCCAGGTAAATCTGGTTTGGGCAAGCAAAACAGTGTAAAGAGGTTAACTTAGTTAACAGGTTTTTCAGAAGTCCATGGGATACAAGCAAAACATGCTAATGGATTTGTGAGCTTTGGATCAGACCCCTAACAGGGGTTATGTTGCTTAGACTGCATTTTTTAAAATTTTCCAACCTGCTGGGTTCCACTGAGGCAATACAGCAACTTTTTGTACCATAAAAGTAAGAGCTACAATACAAGGGAAAGAAACTGCATCTCTTCAAAATTCAGCTACTCAATGGTTATCAGGCAATTCATTAGCTGTGATTTGGTGAACAGCATCAACTTTCAGAGGTGGTTTCAAAACTTGTTCTTCTAGTTCCTAGTTCTTCTAGAAACTAACAACTTTAAACCTTTTATTTCTACTAATAACAAGACACATTTTCAACAGTGTTTTAATGCAGCAGAGACCTTTCTTCTTATGGTGCTATGAAATTAGTTCACAATATCATTTATGTCAATTTATTTTTAACATCAATTTCGTTTTTCAGAAAAAATATACTACTTAAAAGTAAGAAAAATATCACAAATACTGTCATTGTGGAATTCATTGCAATGTAGTCAACATTTATTCTGTGAGAGCATTGTGTACTTACCAGCTTTGGTAACTGTTTCCCAGACCAAATTTTTCAAAGCAGAGGTCTTCCCTTCTTATTAGTTCAAAAGCTTATCTTCCAAGCTTGCTATAAAAGGTAGAAGAAAATTAGGATCAGTGAATGAATACCTACTATTTTTCACAGCTAAGGCAAAGACTGTGTATTATGGGATCACTCTGAAATCAAAAAGTTGGCAGAACTGGGAAAACTTCAGAGAACTCTACAGAAGTGACTCAAGTTCTAAAAATGTGTCTCTCAGAGAGATTTAAAGGAAAGAGATTATGAGGTTAAGAGGTGATTTAATCTTTATTACTAGGTATCCACAGAGGTAAAAGGTAATTGCTATTATATGGATTTTTAAGTAGTAGCCAAAGGTTTACCAAGAAACAACTGAAGTACCAGCTAGGAAATATTAAAGTGAACACACAGAGTATTTTTCTACTCCCTAATTCACCCATCCAAATCCCTGGGCTAACTTGCTGCCATTGTGTGCAGTGTTTCTATCTCAGAAATAATATTTACTGCAAACCCTGTGTACTTAGCATTTCTTTTGATTCCATGTCCAAGTAATATCTTCCATCAAACAATTCAACAATTCTGTACCAACAACCAATCCATTGCAGGGATAAGAACCATCAGTAGCTCATAGGCCAATGTTTTTAGACTAGAGAATTAACAGCACTCACAAGAACTGAAAGAGCAGCCACAAGACAAGGCAGACAACCCTAACCCGAACCCTAACCCTAACCCTAAACTTAACCCTAAACCTAACCCTAAACTTAACCCTAACCCTAACCCTAACACTAACCCTAACCCTAAAATTAACCCTAACCCTAACCTTAACCCAAATAACCCTAACCCTAAGCCTAAACCAACTAACCAAAACCCTAACCCTAACCCAAATAACCCTAACCTTAACGCAAACAAACCAAACCCTAAACATAAGGCAACTAACCATAACCCTAACAGAAATAGCCCTAACACTAACCCAAATAACCATAACCCTAAACCTAACCTAACTAACCATAACCCTAACCCGAACACTAACCCTAACCCAAACCCTAGCACAAACCCTAACCCTAACGCTAACCTTAACCCTAACCCTAACCCAAATTACCCTAGACCTAACCCTAACCCAACTGACACTAACCCTAAACCCAACCCTAAACCAACTACCCATAACACTAACCCTAACTCTAACCTTAACCCAAATAACCCTAACCCTAAGCCTAAACCAACTAACCATAACCCTAACCCTAACCCGAGCCCAAATAACCCTAGCCCTAACCCTAACCCAAATAACACTAACCTTAAACCTAACCCTAAACCAACTAGCCCTAACATTAACCCTAACCTTAACCCAAATAACCCTAACCCTAAGCCTAAACCAACTAACCATAACTCTAACCCTACCCTAACCCAAATAACCCTAACCTTATCGCAAATACACCTAACCCTAACCACAATGCAACTAACCATAACCCTAACAGAAATAGCCCTAACACTAACCCAAATAACCATAACCCTAACCCTAACCTAACTAACCATAACCCTAACACAAGCCCTAACCCTAACCCTAAACCTAACCCTAGGCCAAATAACCCTAACCCTAACCCAAATAACCCTAGCCCTAGCCCTAACCCTAACCCAAATAACATTAACCCTAAACCTAACCCTAAACCAACTAGCCCTAACATTAACCCTAACCTTAACCCAAATAACCCTAACCCTAAGCCTAAACCAACTAACCATAACCCTAACCCTACTCTAACCCTAACCCAAATAACCCTAACGCAAATAAACCTAACCCTAACCATAACACAACTAACCATAACCCTAACAGAAATACTGCACTGGAGTCCCTTTCAGTTGTATTTCTAATACCAGGGTTTAGTTCAAACAAAAGTCATGGATGCATTATAAGAACCACTGGATAGTTTTATTTTGTAGATTTTTTTATATAAGTCAGATTAGTCATACATAGTAGGTGCTTGTATCCCTAAAGTCAACTCTACTGATGCTCAGAACTCAGCTCTAAATTCTTAAAAATCTATTAAATGTGTTGAATTCTCAGTCTAGGGTGCTATTCTTCATAGAGTAAGAGTAATTCAAAGCAACTCTGATTCATAGAAAATTACACAAGTCTAGAATAGCCTTTTGCTGCTCCAAAAGACATATTTTTCACAAGAAAAAAATAAAGCAGAAAATACTGGGAGAAACAAAGCATGATTTACAATTCTTCATTCTTTGCCATTTAGATGCATCTCCTTTACCTACAGTGGGACTTTTGCCTTGTTTGGCCTCATCCAAAGTTATTTATCAATAGAAATAGGATAATAAAAAAGAAATGTCAGAAAAACGTGAAGATTTACCCATAAATGTCCATATTCAGAGTACATATGTTCATTAAAAATATACCTCAGCTGCAATCTTGTCCTGTATTTATTTTCATTTATTTTGAGTTGAATATTTGAATAAATGTGGTATCTGTATGTTCAGTTTAATCTTCGTGTCATCTGCTTCATTTGCACTGACTATTCTTAACGATGTAGAAATAACTAAATTAATAAAATGAAACATCTATTAAACTAAAAACAATTTTTTTTATTCCTATAGAAAAAAAGAACTTTCAATATCAGACACTTGGTACTCAGTTTCTGTGCCTTTGTACCACCACGAGTATTAACCAGAAACATCAACTCTAAATGATTATTAGAGAATGTACTTTGAAAGTAAGTATTGATCTGTCTAATCATGTAGAATGGAAAACCATATCATGGGGTCTGTGTTTTCAATCAAAACTAACTAAGATTAAATTCCTAATAGATTTTACATCATACTATTCATGCACAACTGATTTGCAAGAATTACGTAGCAAATATTTGTGAGAAACTCATACTCCTTGTTGTGGCCATCTAAAACAAACAAACAAACAAACAAAGAAGCTAACTTCATCAAATCAATTATTTGCAACAAATCATTTTTTTTAGTTCTATTCCCAAAACACAGAAGTAGGTACTGAAAAATGTAGCTTTCACATCTTGGTGAAGAATGCCTGTCACTTTATATCAAAGCAAAATACTGTGTTGTTTCATTCACATGGCTTTAATTTTTAAGGTAAAACATAAAATTAAATATTTTAGTGCATTTTACCCAAAACTTTTAATCTCAAAATGTCTTTGACAAAAGTTGCTATTTTCTTTTATCTTCCAGTTCTCCTTCCCAATCTCCCTCGGGACTTAAATCCACATGGAATTCAATTTAAGGAAGAGAAAAGGGGCAGAATGCATTCATTTCAGGACATGATATCCTAAGCATTGGCTGGTGACAATGCCCATTATTCTGCTATGCACAGATAGGACTAAATTCTCTCCAGACTAAGGCAGTGACAGACAACAGATAACTTCAGCTGAAGAAATCAAGTTAAGCAGGTGAAACGTATCACATGGCACCTCGAAAATCTGTGAAGAAATTTTCTGTGCCTTTAGAAAGGGAGCAAGAATTACCACGCTTTCTTAATAGGTTTCCTATTGCTGTAATGCAGGAAGTAATTTATTAGGCATCCCAGGCTCCTTCTGCTGCACAAAGGTTTTTGAGAACTACTGTGGGGGCCAGAGCATACCTGGAAGAATGAGGAAGAAAATCCAATAGTGCAGATTGCCCAGGAAAAAGAATCCCCTGACCCTTTCCTATTAGGGAGCAGCACATGGGCCACACTCTCAGGGCATGGCAGGCAGCAGGATAATCCTTCAATGTGCTGGCACATTTTTGAATTTCAATGGATTTTCTTGTTGCTGTGGATGCCTCTATGAGTGTGTGTTAAGGTGGGAATGAAATGGGAAGTGCAGAGTGCGCCTTAAATTGCACATAAAAATCCAGCAGGCTGGGCTTGCCCCACCTTGCAGAGGAAACTCTGTGCATTAACAGAGTTCTGGAGTCACCTCGGGGCTTGTGTCCCCCATCCAGGTGCAGCCAGAGCCTGTGGTGGCAATGAGAGCCCTGGCACCAATGTGGAAGATGCCACCTGCATGGTCAGGGCAGCCAGGGCAGCCAGGAATTCAGCAGGGAAGCATCAGCTGGAGCCAGGGAGGGTCGAGGCAGTGCTGGTAGCAATAATGCCTCTAACAGTTTCCTTCAGCCCATTAGAGGAGCACCAGGAGCACGAGCTATTATTCAGGGTGGGAAGAAAAGCAATTTGCAAAAGCAGAATTAAAATCAGAAGATGATCTTATGGGTTTTGTATTACTGTTTCCAAATTAAGCAATAAAAAGGAGTGTGAATTGCATTCTATTAATTCATACACGGTGTTTTCATTCTTGGGTAGTCAACACAACAAGGGGTGAATTAATGCTACTTTGTTCTGACACTGTTGTGATTACAAAATGCTAATTTTAAGAAATATTTATATTGCTAATTAAGGAAGAAGGTCAGAAGTTCTAAGCTCCAGCAGCAATCAGCACAGTTCACTGCTCTGAATTTTACAAGTTCTGAGCTGTGAATTGTGCTGATTGCAGGCACAGCTCTGGATTCTTATTAACCAGTCCAACCACTCCAGTTCTACCAAACATTTTATAATATATTCTACTGTGTTGTACAAATCCTACTACTATGATGCACACATTAATATCATGAAGTACAACAATAAAACTCAATCTGTATCAGCATAAATTGTACACATGGATTTTAGAAATAAAGAAATGAATGAAAAAGAAAAGCTATGAGCACTTCGTTGTGCTGACACAAGAAGAAAAGTGTGCTAATTGCACAGAAAAGAAGCTGAGGAACCAAACTAAAGTGAAAAAAAAAAGCAGCAAACTAAGAAAATCCAGAAAAGAGGAGGTTGTGAAACTGTGTCTGTATCCACATGCCCATGTACGAAATCTGAGGTTACAAAAGAACTCAGCTGAATGCAACAAAAGCAAAACAATCACAGAACAGAAATAATAACCAATGAAATCATGGTTGTGGTGCCCTAAAAATTGGCATTAAAGCATAATCTGGTGGCAACTGGGAGAAGAAAAAACACAAAGTGGGGGGAAAACCCATGCAAATGCATTATGACAGAAAAACATCCCTGTAAAAAAATGTGACATTTCAGTTGCATCATATGCACAGTAATTTACATCCTTTAGAACAATTCATTTTCAATTACTGTGCTACCTTTTCATATTTTTTAGCTAGCATAGGCAGGTCAAGATTTTTCAGAGAGGAATAATTGCTTTGTAGCTACGACAAACGTTCTAAATGAGGAAAAATTTCAATATAAATATCCATGTATTCTTACAGACATAAAGTTTCATTTCTTCCTCTTATAGCAGCAAACCAATAAACTTCCAAGACATACAGTTTACCTGTACAGGGAGAGCTGGTAGCCCTGGAACATCTCAGTGACAGAGTTATCACAGTCAGAGGTGGAGAAGAAAAGCCTTTATTTTACCCTGATTGCACAGTTCATGCAATCCACGTCAGAATTGGACCAATAATCTGTAAATCAACTATTCAGCCCTCATTTATAGATCCAGACAACAAGAGGCCCAAACTCTCAGTTTGATTTTATGGTGTTTCACTGCAATATTCTGTTATTTCCAGACTATTTAGTGGTCCATAAATCAAATAGTCAATTTTTAATACTGAATTGTATCTTTTACCTCATTTTGCACAGAAGTTTTTATTGTTTACATACAAGCAATTATAAAAGCTCGCTCTTTTGTGAAGATTTAGCACGCAGGCTTATTTTTTATTTCAGTGCAAAATTGTAAGTACTTGTATTATAAATGGGTCTGTACATTTTATATTACTTTTACAAGCTACTTACAGCATGTACATAATGACACCTGTGCTCCAAATGTCACACTGTTGGCTGTAGTCACAGGCACTGATAACTTCATGGGCTGCCAACCAAGCAGAAAAAATAGTATTAATAATAGAAAAAAAAAAACTTTTAAATGCTTGAACACAAAGCATGAAGAATGTGCTGATGTGGTATAATTTATTCCCATATGTAAAGAGGAACCAACAGCAGATGTTTAAATGAATAATGTACAGACCTTAACAATTCATGCTGATGTGTCCTCACTTTTATCATTTGCCTGTTAAGGGGGTGGTGACATTGTGACATTAGCTGTGTGATTAAACTTAGTACTCTTCTTCTCCACAGTAAGTTATGAAAGCAGCATTCAGAACACACTGACTTAAACTGCAGGACATCACACAAACTTGGTTTTCTACCAGGCATAAGGGCAGCACATAAGAACACGGGGTTTCTGCAAAACACAGAGCCTCTGTTTTCTTCAACACGTCAGATGATGAACTAAATCTGTGCCAAAATACTCTCAAATAAAAAATTTTCAAACCCACTATTTCAGACCTAGATTAAAATTCACAAATTTGAACCTATTCCCTGCTCACTTTATATTAATTCAGTCACATGGCAGAAAGACACTGGTGTGGGGCCACCTCAGTGAGATTTTATCTGCTGCATCATGGGAGATGTGGTTGAGTTCACAGCAAGATCTGTGGTTTTTAATTCCAGAATCAAAGCAGGTGACATACTTAGTCCCAGCAAGGAACAAAATATAAAAACCTTCACGCAATGGAAGGGGAGGTTGACAGTGAATATTTTACTTGGTGTTGTCCCACCAAATCAGAAGAGCCTGTTGAACTGTGATCTCAGATGTTTTTGTCTTAGGTAGGCACCAAGATTCAAATATCTATTTATTATGACAGGATCTTGAAAAGGTTAACTTAATAGCTCGATAATACCACAACTGGTAAAGAAAATTTTAAAGGAAATTCTAACCATTAATATTGTCAAACTGGCCAAACATGCCATAGGGACTAATTTTTAATCAATCATTATAATAACATTTTAAACTATCAGTAATTCATGCTATTAACATACTGGGAAAACTTACAACATTATATATATTTATAGCCTTAAATACATATCCTACACAAAATAAAATTACCAACTCAGGAAGCTGATATTATTTTTATATCTTTTCTTTATTCCTAATCCAGTCTGATTAAATTTTGAATTTCTATGAGTCTCACACAGAACGAGGGAGGATACAAAAAATCCAAATTAGACCAAAAGGAAAACATAAGCATAGAGGGGCAAAATCAGAAAGAAAAAATGAGGAGCAACTAGCAAGGGATGTAACTCAAAATGAAATAATCTATAAGAATATGAGTGGTGGGAAGACAGTGAATAAAGACATCGGTGTTGTATTCAACCAAGAATGCAACTGATTGATGATGCTTAGAAGGCAAATGTATTTAATGTCTTCTTGCATCAATTTTAACCAAAATGTCAAGTGCAAGCAGTGGATAGTCCAATCAATATCAATGACAAAGGGGCAAGACCTCAGTCTTTCACAGGGAAGAGAAAGGTCAGCAAGTACTTGAGTTGGAAATTCTAAAATCAGCCATAAGCAATAAAATTCATTCTGGAGTACTTTAAAAGTGACAGGACTTTTCAGAGCTATTAGCTCTTCAAGAACCATTAGTGGAGGGCAGATAAAATACTTGAAAACTGAAAAAAGCAATCATGGTATCTATCTGAAAGAGAGTAAAAAAGCTGGCAACCAAGAATTATAGAAGTATCCCATTAATTTTAACTCCCAGGGAAATACTGGAATTAATAGGCACCTAGAAGAAAACAAAGAGCCAACAGATAATATGCACCTGTTAGGAGCAAATCCCCAAGCAGAGAGGCTGACAGGCTTTGGGGTTACAAGAGGAACATAAAATATCACACATCTCCATTTTAATAAGGATTTTGATACCGTTTTCATTAAATTCTTTTGTAAACCAAATTATTGTGTTTGACGTAATAATTTAATACATTAAAATATCACAGGAGCAATTCACAGGTCCGTACAAAATGCTTCTAAGAAAACGTTTGCAAGTGGTTTGTTGTCAAAGTGGGAGGCTGTGTCAAGGTCCTGTAGGTCTCTTGTTCTTTAAAGAGGACAGACAACAAGACAGAAGTGAAACAACAGATTGCTGTCAATAGGAATGTGCTTACCTGTTCTTCATATCTGTGCTGGATAGAGGAGGAAATAATAGTCTGAAAATGTGAGCTGCAGTTCCACCCTTTTCCTTTTCCTTTCCCCATGCACAGGATCCCACCACCTCCTTAAGGTCAGCTGGAGAAATGATGTGGCTGCAGGTGACTTAACTGAAACTTTATAATGAAAAAAGTGATTAGATCACGGCCTGCAGGTATAAGTTTAAGCTGATTGTCAAACTGAAGGTTCAGGGCAGGCAGCAGGAAAAATTTCTAGGGGGATAATGAAGCATCAGAGCAGAGTGCCTGGGAAGATGATGGGGTCCCATTACTGGAGGTCTTTAAGTACACTTTGCACAAATACTCATCAGAAATGACCTCAGTACAGCTCCTTCTTCCTTTGGACACAGGAATAAATCAAACTCAAGGCCCCTTGCAGTGATGAGACTCTGTGTTTCTGTCATGATTGGTAAATTGGAAAGAAATTTTATCTTGTACAGCCCCCTCACTTAAAGAGTATTTAATGCTGCTAGTATTTAATAAATCAGAATGTTGGAAGGACTAATTATCTTCCCCCAAAAATGATTTCGTTTTTGCTTCAGTTTGTTATGAGCAAGCTGTGAAATCTGCTGCTATAAACTGTTGAGGAACAGACTCCACAGAATTTAAAAAAGGAATGCTATGTTAGATAATGGAGGGATGTGATAGCATGAAGTATAAATCAGAAAAGGCTACAAATCTTTATGTTATGGAATGCAAAGTTTTCATTACCTAAATAGACAAGGGAAAAGCCCTGAAAAGCATCATAATCACCTCCTTTTGTGGTCTTGGGTGTTTTTCAACTTCCATTTCAACGTCAAGTATTAATGAGTCCCATACACTGGGGTAAGCACATTTTTGGGATGGAAATTGCCTAAAAAAAAAATATATATATATATATTGCTTATTATTTATTCCCACTGTTTAGCTGGAGATTCTTATCGTTTTCTGCAGAGGACATTTCAAAGGGTGGGAAAAAATGCTGCCTTTTTTTTAAAAACAAGATAGGGTTTTATCCTGTATGTAAAGCCTCATTCAAGTGTAACACATGGAGAAGTCAAATTCTTCACATATTTTTGTACTTTATACTTTTCATATCAGAGTCTGTGAGACAATACACACATCTGAAGATATCAGTGAGTTCAGGAAGGAATGTCCTGATACTGAGAGGTGGCTTGAAAAAGAAGGTCTTCCTATGAATATAAACAAAATTTCATCTCAGCCCCAGGCCAGAATGCACCTGTGCCATGTACTCGTGTGCCACATGGAAGAACCTCTTCCACCAGCCACATTTGGATTTGTCCCAAAATTCTGGCTGCATATCCTGCCCAAAACCAGGAAATCATAAAGATCCAGGAAATCTTTCTCCCAGCCAAAAATAGGAAGGTGTGAACCTTAGCCTGACATGTAACATTATCTCCCTCAAGCCTGACAGTCTGAAGTACTGAAATGTTGGTTTTAGCTGGTTTTTTTTTTAATCTCACATTGTGTGATGGACTTCTCCTTTCCTGTAGTCACTTTAATTGCTGCTGGCCACACCAGCTTTGAGGCTTGGTTCTGTGTTTTCAACTTCTCCCATTGAAGTTGTTCAGGAGTTATTCTCCTCTAAAATGAGAGGAACAAGCAAAGTGAGGGAAGATCTGACCTCATTCACAGGATGGAACATTGAAAAAGTGCTTGCACCTTGCAGGAGAGAGGACAGAGTGTGCTGGCTGCTGCTCCAAAGGGGTACAGAAAGCAAGGCCATGGAAAAAGAACAGCTGCCCACGGTGCTTTCTATTGATGGAATGGTGACTTGAATGACAGGATGGAAAAGCTGTGGAAAAGACAGAAAATTTAGCAATGTCTTACCTACCTCTGGTATTTTCAGGAAGAAAGGCACAACTGCCCCCAAAAAGGTACAGAGAAATCCACAATGATGTTTCTTAAAATGAGCAGGAGAGTGTATAAAAATAGACAGGTCTAAAAATCAGAAGACAGAAAACAGAAGAGTTTTTCAGACTGGATTTCTCCATTATGAATTACTGAGTTGTCCATTTCAGTGTCTAAAATGTTTCCCAGCCTGAAATCTTCTATCCCAGGTAGTAAATTCCTGATCCAACAATTCAGCTGTACATGATGATGCCTACATTTTAACAAGAGCTGCCACTAAAATAGCAAATTAGTGATGCACAATTAACACATTATTTATAAAGCATCAAAGATTATTTTCTTCAATACAAAACAAGAAGTTAGCATATGGAACATTGTGTTTAGGTAGCAAATATTTACTAATATTAAAAGAATCCTATAATACACTTGCATTTCAATCAAGATACCATCTAGATAGGCTTTTTTCTGAATTGCTAACAGATTTACTTTAAATTGAAAACATTCTTAATTTAAATATTAATTACATCTCACAGCATCTGCTGGCTTCCTGTAACTAATGGCTTGGGACTATGCAAATGTAGATCTGGATGAACAAGGTATGGTTACTTTAAGGAATTTTTTTTTTAATTGACTGAGAAATGTACTTACTGTTAAAAAAATAATACTCTTTTCAACAGTGGCTCTTAGCTTCCAAATGATTTTTTTCCCTAATAACACAATTTAGTAAAATCATTTCAAAAAAATAGGTATTCAGAGTTGGGTCTCCCAGTAATATCTGGATATTGAAAATGGTTCCTGAAGCCAAACTGCTGCAATTGTCATCTTACCTTTATGTTTAATTTCACTTCATTTACTTCATTGATGTCACTGCTTTTAACTAAAATGTTTTCCAGTTTAGATCTCTGTGAACAATACCTGCCAAGGGAGAGCAAGAAATAAAATGTTATCAGTTACAGTGAACATTTTCTGACAGAAACATTTTAAAATCTTTTGATTAATTCCTATGAGCAGTTCCCAATGCATTTTACTCTAAACTAGTGGCAGCCTAACAAAAACCACCTTCCTCACTTCTTCCAGGGAGTCATATAAAAATTTCCAATTTTGAAACCTCATTCCTCACCACAATCTTGTAAGAAAGGCAAAAGTTCATGATGGTTTGGTCCTTTAAAATCAGATCTTCTGACATCTTCTAACCAAAAATGTAGATTGTATCTTGTCTGTTTTACCAAATTTGCCCATCTTTTCATACCTGAAATTCATTTTTATACACCAAACCAGTCAAGGGGTTTTGCCCTTTCAATGAGGGCCCAGAAGGAACAAGGCCTCATAATAATAACAATAATAATAATTATTATTATTATTATTATAAAGGCACCATTCCATTATGCCATGTATCTCTCTGGAAAAAAGAGGTAAAGGAAGGGTTCCTAAAAGCACTATGTTGTAACAAAGAGATTAATCATTTATTTGCAAAAAAACCTCAGGAATTTCCCTACTGATTTATAGAAATTTCACAGGTGCTCTCTCAGAAACTAGACAAAGTGAGTGGGTAGTGAGTGTGTAAATGCTGCTGGTAAATAAAACAAGCAAACAAAAAGAAACAAAGCCACCATCAATGATGCCTATGGCTTGTGAATTGCAAAAACTGTTCATAACTGAGAATCTACATATTAAAAACTGTTCTTAATGAAGTGGCAGTTCCTGAATTTAATACTGAAAAACCCCCCCAGCTTCCCAAGCATATTTTCTTCGAAAAGTGTCATTTAAACAAACTTTCTCATGCATTTTCATAAACATTTTCAGTTGCTAGGGCTGACTATCCAATATCACTTGACACTGTTTTTGCAGTTGTGACCAACATCTATGGCTACACATCTCCATTTTCCTTGCTGAGACTTTGGGTGTCCTGCTCCCACTCCCATTTTCCACATAAGTCACAAAGGCAAATAGTTGGTTGCATATTCAGATATTTCTAATTTAGGGTGATAATTACTTTATACCCATATATATGAATATAAAGAAATGCATATGTAGAAGAGCTCCTGGAAAGGGAATCCATTTATGTTGCTTTCCAAAATGATGCATTTAATTCTGAAATTTCAGTTTCTGTGCTTTTTACAATTTTCTTTTCAGATGTACATGTAACAAACTCCTCCAACAAAAGCTTTTAAAGTTTCCAACGGAACAATTTTAAAGCCTTCAGTATGAAAGAGAGGATTATGATACAGGATAAATATGTCTCCATCAATGTTAACTACTGCAGGAATGATAAGAAAAGAGATATCAATGAGGGTGAACTACCAAGAAATTAAAGACAATCAACTTCAAATCCAGCTTCAGTCTCAGTTTTTTGACCTGCTACCTTTATAATGGTATTACCATTTACACACTTTTCTCCATCTGAAGGGTGCCATAATTGAAAGACATCAAGATAAAAGTGAGTGGGAGGAAAATCAGAGAATTGCCCATCACATGCAAACACTGACTCCAAAAACAAAAGCTTTATTTTCAAAACACAATGCCTTTAAAGCTTGTAAACTTAATCTAACATGTGTTAGGCTATTTGTAGGATTAATAAATCCTTTAGAGCATTATTTCTATGTCATCAGTTTAGACAGAGGTAAGAAAATATATCTACTGGAGACACTCAGACAAACCTTCTGCAAGAACTGGCTCAATCTTCAGGCATGATATCACTTATGAATATCACCATCATGTCACAAACATGACAACTTTTCAAAAAAGTATGTAATTAATCTCATTTATTACATGATGTAATTATTACATAAGGTACCTTATTACATTAGGTAAAATAAAATACCTCAAGGTGTTAAATGTCTTCAAAAATAAAGCTTAAAAATAAACTTTTTAAAAGTTCAGTATTTCAGGTTAATTTGTTCAACTTATCTTCTGATGAATGGATTCTTTTAGGCTGTGAAATTTTGTGCTGTGGAATTCCTGGCCTTCCTACTGGATGGATGGAACTACTGCCTGTGTTTCCAGGAATTTCTTGGAAACCAGCACTTTCTCTAACCATTGAAAATAATGTCAAGTTGTCTTTTAGGGGCAAGAGTTGAAAAATATTTCCTGTGGAAGAGATTTTACTCTTTCCTTGACCATATTTTCTAATTTATTGGGAAATACAATCTTTATTTTGGAGAGATGAGCGCTGGTAATGTAGAAGATGAAAAAATACCCAGTCTTGAAAACATACCTCAAAAATTCACAGCAAAGAAAATTTGGCCCAATTCCAGTCTCCTTAGCTCCTCTCATGTTGGATCCTCTTGCCACACACCTCCAAGCCACGTGTGTTCTTTGTGGCAACGAGGACAAAAAAAAAAAATAATAAAAATCCAGCATTGCTTGGTTCCAATGAATCTGAGCACGTGGCTCATTTTATGGTCTTCAGTGCCTTCAGACATCTGTTCAACTTGATATAGTCTGTGCCCAAATTAAATTAAAACACTGAGACTGGCAGGAATGTGTCCACTGCTCAAAGAAGTGGAATAAAAGCTGAGAGGTGAGGGGCTGGGAGGAACACAAAAGAATTGTTGTTGTACCTACAGCTGTCTGCCATGCTGACAAGGCTCTGGGTTGGCATAGCTGGTTTGGACAGCAGATCTGCAAAAACAAAAAACACACAGACAAAAAATGGTCCTTCAGCTTTTTTAGCTACAGAATCGCTGGGTGCATTCAGAGATGGAAAAAGCGAACGGTTTTTTTTCCACCAGACAGTACAAAAGTATAATAGATTTTTCCTTCAAAGCAAATGGTATACAACACATTTTAAGAGGATTTCAAAATACTTCAATAAACCTGGGAAGCTGTTGATCTGGAGCATCCAATAAAAATGAGCTTTTGCTTCTAACTGACATCGTGTGAGGACATCCTTCAGCAGTGCTGCCAAAACAGGGACAGCAAAAGCAAGGAATTCTGCACGTTCCTGCAATTCCCTGAGAGCTGATTTGCACGGGATTCCTCCGAGTCTACTTTCCTCAAAAAAGAAGCTGCACAAAAAGGCTGGGAGGGAGCTAAAATGCACCAAGGAAGGAAAGCTTAGCTAAACATTTCCAGGCAAGAAGAGAGACAGAGACAACAGAGGAGAAGCAACCCCTGGAAGTGTTGGGGGATTGAAGCCTTTAACTCCTGGAATGCCATCAAGTTGCCTGTAGCTGTGGAAAGGTTTTAACTCTTTAAGTGCAGCAGAAATAAGATGCACAGCTACATGGTTGTTTTTTATGACAGGAAGAAAGAGCCAAGTTTATTCAGAAACACACTTGGTTTTATAGCATGACTGCAACTCCCAGAGTAGAGAAAAGGAGATTGGTTCAGAGAGAAGACACCCCATTGCCAGGGCCTGGGCACACACCACAACAGGGGTTTGATTTTGTTATTAATTCCTTTTTATTCTGACCAAATTATCCCCCTGGGAGAAATTCTCCCTAGCCTTGAGCTGGAGCAGCTCATGGGCTGGGAACAGAGCTGAGAAGCTCCAGCCTGGAATATTTCTCAGGCTGTAACTTTCTTACTTTCTCAAGATGTGTCCCACAGGTCGCCCAGATTTATAAAAGAGACTCGTTCTAGCATTGCAAAGGGGGTGAGGCACAGGAAACTGCCTGCAGCTGGCCCAGCTCCTGCAGGACAGGGATCAGAGTGCCAAAATTTGGGGTCATGCTGGAAGGGGGACTGCAGTCCCTGGGGACCACGAGGGTGGTGGCACTTGAGACACAGGGAGACACCAGTGAGCTCGAAGAAGGATCCAAGGTGCCAGAAAACAGAAAACCTTGGCTCCAGCTGGGAGTGCACAAGCTGCAGTGGCACAGAAAACAAGGGCCAGGTTTTCAGCTGCATTCTGCAAAATCTCCTCTGCTCCATTGCCTCTGATGCACCTCAGAGATAATCTCAGATGTCACTTGAACATCCTTCAGCCCTCTGGTTCCACCCTAGCCCCTCATTTCCCAGATCTAGGGCTTTCCCATTTGAATGACAGATGACTTATTAGAAAACAATAGTACAAAATACTTACATGGAGACAAAAACTACTTAAGAGAATGTTCTTTTCTGATAGAGTGCTTTTATCATGAGATGATTTCTAATCTCACTCAATAGCCTACGTTTTGCAATTTACATGAAACGTGATTAATACCCCATTTCCATATTTAAGTCTCTGACAATATTAATACATTTGGTCCTACTATCTAAGAAATTTTTAACTGTAATATGATAAAGTTATTACAGTTCTCGATTCTCTGAAATGTACCAGGAAAAAAAAAATGTGATAACTAGCACAAAAAAGAGATAAGCTTAATGATACGTAGAAATCTTTTTGTTCTCTTGAAGATGTTCTGAAAACTTTAAAAGAGGGCTAAAATCCTGAACTTATTTTACATTTTGCTTCTGAACAAAATGTTTGCATTAAAAAATTCTGACCAGAGTAAAGTCTTCTGTTGATAAATCAATAAACTGAAGGATATGGGTTTTCTCTTTAATACTATCAATATGACAATTCAAGAAAAAGGAGGTATAACTTTTTTACAAACACCTTTTAAACCCTTTGTCTAGGCACAAGAAAACACTACTAGTTAAAAATAAATAAATCAATAAAGGCATAAATAAGGGAGGGGCATACAGCTCTTTTAATTCAGATTACTGCCAATATAGAAAATTAAAAAGTAAAAAAGAAAAAAAAATACAGATTTTACATTAGCTTTTGATTAAGATTTCCTATTCATGAAGTTTTAATCCCCTCATGAGAGTCATGTGGTCTTTCTCAGACCCTTGTGGGTGTCAGAACCACAGGGCAAGACACCAGGCAAAGCCTACCCCATTCTCTGTGTACCTAACAGATTATTTTGCAAGCTATTATTAATCCCTGAAACGAGAAGCTATAACATATTTAATTAACCAATTAAAGAATGAGCAAATGGTGTGGCAGACTGCCCCATGGATAGATAAAAATCTCAAACACTCCAGCAGAGAATTATCTGCCTTAACCACCCGAGGTAACTGTGATAAAAGCACATTTTATACACCTAAAAGTTGTAGAGGAGGAGCAGATTAATACCTGTCTCTTTTTAATATCATGGGACACAAACAGGGAAAGAGAGGAGGAATTGTTCTGTGACAGCTTTCAGCACCTGGAGGCATTTCCCTGTCATTTATCTGCAGTCTGCTTTCTTTTCCTTTGTCAATCGACAAAGAACAATTCGAATTCACTTTTCTCTCCCAACCCACAGGTGTTTGTAGGTGCTTTTGACCAACGTTAAAACTGTGAGGGATCCCAGGAGCTGAGGGCTCACACTGACATATTTAAACACAGTGTCCATCAAGGATAAAGAATGGCCACACTGGGAAATCCCACTCTGAACTTTCTGCTGCTGGAAGGTGGGACCTATGTGGCCAGGATATCAGAATGACATTTTAGAGCTTCTTTTGTTTCAATTCCTCCATGATTTTTAGCATCTGCAATACCTAAACTTGATTTTTTTAAAAAACAGAGAAAACCAGAATGCTGGGGTTCAACCCCTGCTGATTGTTCACTTCTACTTTTGTCATATCTGCTTTTAAATTGAGCTAGAAATTAAATCTTCTCTAAGCTCCTTTGGGAGAAGTTACATCACCCTCCTGCTAGGATTTTCCTTATCTGTTAAATTAAGATAACGTCAATTATCACAATTAACGTTCTAAAATATTATTACATGGCAAATGATTCGTACAGGCAGACAAGCAAGAGCTATGAATGCACACTGAGGCCTCATCCTACAACTTTACTTATAAAATAGCAGCACCTAGAACAGAAAAAAAACGGGGCCAGGACCTCATTTCAGCTTGCAAAAAGTTAAAACTCGACACAAAAGGCCTGAGATAGAAACCATATAAATAGTTGATCCTATTAGTTAATAAATTAATGTATAACCATTTGTGAGTAATATGTTTTTACCCTCAGTTTTAACGAAAAGGATGTAATTCCCTGAAAATAAAAGGTGAAATTTAAAGAAGCCTGTGAGAAATTCTTAGAAAGAAAAGGGTTCATTCCTCAAAAACCAGCAGAAAAATTCTGCAAAATACATATAAAATCTTAGAAAGCAGAGGGCAAGTTACTTGAACGTGCAGGAGAAAATACCTAGGCAGCACAGAGAAAATTTCTTGAAGGCAGAGAAGAATTCCTTGAATGCACAAGGAAAATTTTCTAGAACATGCAAAGTAAATTCCTACAAAGTACAGAGCAGAAGTCTATGGAGGATACCTGCCTAGAGGGGAGATTCCTCAGACAGCACAAAGAAAATTCACAAAAACTGAGAGGTTAAATTCATAGAAAGCACAGACAGAGAATTACTGAAAACCAGAGATAAATTCCTGGAAACCAAAGAGGAAATTTCCAGAAGGCACATGAGCAATTCCTGTAAATTGTGGGGAAATTATCATGATGTAGCATAGGGGAAAAAACAACAACAACAAAGGGGAAAAAAAAATCCTGTAAAGTGATGAGGAAATACAAGTAGAAAGCAGAATCTGGCATTTCCTAGAAAGCACAGTGCAAATGCCTGGAAAGCTGAGAGGTGAATTCCTAGAAAGCAGGCTAGGAATTCCTAAAAAGCACCTGAACACTTTGCTAAAGGTTCCTGAGCCCTGTGTGTCCTGTACAGCACTGCAGCCCTGGACACAGCTAAAATCCTGCTTACACTCGTGTCCCAAACACCCCCCCTTGTACCAGGAAAAAACAGCTCAAAAACCACTTTCATTCCCCTCCTGATTTTATTTAACATTTCTGTGTTATCCCTAAATTACACTGAGGATGCATAAAAGATACAGTGAACCAGTTTATGATCAGAAATTACAGACACTGCTTACTACTTGATCACCAATTATGAGTAGCAGTCAATAATTACTAACAGAGATATCTCTAACACCTTAATCCATTAGCATCTTTTACTTGGAGTTTTAAAATACTGAAATAGGAGATTTTGAGAAGCATGAGAAACCAAGGGGCACAGGATTCCCATTAAATTTCTTTGGTCAGTAAAATAAAGGAGGAAAAAAAATCATATGAGGCTCAGCATCAAATTAACTTGTCTTATTATATTATAAGAAAAAAATGAAAGGTCTGCTGTGGAGAGTTTGGTTTGCCAGTCTGAAAAGCCTCCAGAGTTAAGAAAAATCCTTCACTAAATAGGAAACATTCACGTCTGTGCCACTGAAGACATCTGTGCTATAAAATCTGCTGTGAACAAGCTACAATTTCTATTCTGTACAATCCTGACACCTTAGTCCCTGTTATAAAGAGATCTCCCATTGACAGCATCAGAGGGGGGAAAACGACTGTGGGATTAAATCCTACATTTCTCTGGTTTTTATTTATGGCCACTTACCAACACCAACCCCTTTCCACCTCTAGAACATGTCAAATTACTCCATCCAACCACAGACACTCAAATATATTCATATCAGCTTCAAACTGACTATAGAGTCAGTGAGAAGGTTCATGAATAAAGAGGAATTCTAGCGACAGGGCACAGGAATCTTAAAGTAACTCGAACTGGCTGGAAAACAAGGGAAAATCAACCCTTGTGTGCATTTAGCACAAAGACCTTGAGTCGTCAGTACAAACAGAGAGACACACAGCAATTCTAACACCTGGCCAGCAGCAAACACTCTTCGAGTTAAGAAAGTTGTCACAAAGAGGTGGGGAAAGTCACCCACACTTTTCTTTTTTTCTTTCTTTCTTTAGTGAGTTCTGACAGCAGAGCCACAAGTGTGATTAAATAAATGCGGATTTCAGTTCCCCTGAAATGTTTATGGCAATTCCAGTGGAGACAGTGGAGTCACTCTACATTGACTCTCAGGTCAGTGAGATCAGGATCAAACCCCAAGTCACTAAAATCAACGGAGCACAGCATCTGCTAATACCACTGCCCAAAAAAATCACAATAAGCCTCAGGCATGCTATTATCAGATTACACGATTTCACTGTCAGGCTGAGGAGTTTGAAAAGCAACTACAAACTGTGGAGGATTTAATTTTCACAGGCAAAGGATCTCTTCTTTCAATTAAAAGGACAAGATCATGTTGTTTCTTCAAAGATAAAACTTAGTTTTGTTCTTCACTTGTAAAAATTGTAGATAAAAACATTCTTGCCCAGTATTTTATGAGATAAAACATTCTTATCTGTGGCTGGAATGTGAAGAACAGGAAAGTTTGATTTCATTTGAGAATGGCAGAGAGTGTTTGCCATGCAGAACCACAGAGATTACAAGACTACAATTACAGGTGACATAACACTGTGAAGAGATTCTGCAAATTGCAGAACCAGTGGCCACAAGTTTATTTAGTTCTTAGTGAGAGTAAGAAATAAAAACAGATTCAACCTTCCAGCGTCAGACTGAGGCTTGTTCTCTCAATAAAGATTAATGGGATTATAAAAATTATGGCTCACAAAAATTCTTAGAAAGTGGATGTGTTATGGTATATACACCCAATACTTCTAGAAATCTGGCAAAGACCTTTCTTTAACCCCACCAACGCTGGGAATTTTTACAAGTTTTTAACATTTTCATATTCTAATGGCATTTTACTTTCCACAATCTTCCTAACTTCCTCCCTTCATTCTGTGCATTTCAGAGTGCTGGGCTAATTACTCTTAGTAAAGTAGACACAAAACTTCACGGTTTTCCAGAGGAAACAGAAAATCAACAAATATACCATCTTGAATAATTTGAAACAGCCTTTTTTAGATTGCTTGCAGTTGCTAGTTAGTAAAATTTAGCAAATCAGAGGTCAAGTTTGCAGTTTTTGGCAAAATAAAACCCACAAGCACAGACTAAAGGGGACATCGTTTTTCACAGCTCTGAATCAAGATTCCTGGCTGCCTTTCTGCACTCACAGTTGTCCTACTCCTATCTTGGCAGAAATACAGGGTGAATGTTCACACTCACCGAGTGCCAAGGCAGCCTGCAACGCTTAAAAACCAGAACTGGCATTCTTGTCAGCAAAAGGAATTTATTCTGACTTCAGCAAAACCGGGCCAGCCACTGGGACCCAATTCAGTGGCCACCCCTGACCACTGCACCTGCAGCTCTCAGAGAAGGATCCCAAACATGCAGCAAACCCCCAGGACTGGGAGACAGCAAATGAAATATGTGGGAAAAGCTCCGAGTTTGGCAGCCTAGAACAGGCAAACAGCAGCTCAGACAAGCAAAATGCAATTAATGGTTTCCTGCTGGGTTGTGTTTTACATTCCTCCCTGTGCTCAGGAACTGGAATGCCCAGCCTGAAGCTGTGGCTGAAAAATGTCTGAGTGCTGGCACCCACATCCCAGGCCATCCTGTCTGACATTGTGACATTGCTGTAATCTGTTTGGCAGCTATCAGCACACAGGCCTGTCAAAAGGATGCTCCATTCAGTATCATTTCAGGCTTATCAGCAAATTAATGAAAATCTTTAGGTAAGGCAAACCTACAGTATATAACAACAACCAGTGTTGTATGCAGCTACAGAAAACCCTGCCATTAATACTTTTTTGGTGTATATGAATAAAACACTATTTTTAAACCATAAAGAAAGCCCAGACCACCAAAACTTAGGGTAACCTGAGATATACACTTACAAAATATACAGGTACACCTATGAATATAAATAATTTCACATCCAGAATAAGTGTCCTTACCATTCAATTACATACTCTTTTTTTTTTCCAAGTTTTTGGCATTGATGTATTTTGCCTCTGTCATGCTGCATAGCCATGGGAGTGATCAAGGATTATGTTAGAGGAGATAAAATATCAGAAGCCATTGCTGTCATTTATTAGATCCAGTTCTAACATCTCATGGAGCTGGGCATACCATCAGCTGCTGATAATTTTCATTTAATATTGAATGGTATTTAATATTACTGAAAGAAAACATTGCATTTATTAATAGGAAAACAAATCTCCCCCCTAACTTTTTCTGTAAGATTTTTTTAAAGCTAATTCTTCCTTTTTTTTTTCCCCCCCACAAACTAAGTTTAGCTCTGAAATTGTCTTTCATCTCCTGAGACGTGATCCTACATCTGCTCTGCAGGTAGAATTTTATGTGAAGTACACCACAAGATAAAAGACAAATCCTTAAGTTCAAATCACCAGAAATGCTTCTGCCTAAAAAAGTCAAATGCAAAGAAACACCTTCATACAAGAAATATAGTTGATTGTATGTACACATAATTTCACTGAAAAATGCACTGAAAATATTCAATTTTTATTGCCTATTTCAATGTGTTTTTTGATGCATATCTTTATGTTGCTATACATTTAAAAAATACAAAATCCTAAATTACTTTTTTATCTTTCATTTTGTTCAAATGTCTCACAACTTAAGCCTATTGTATTACAAGGCTCTTCAGGAGACTTAAATAGTATTAAAATACTCTCTTCAATTTGAAGGGCAAAATACCTGGAAAATTAAGGTCACAAAATGTTTCAGCACCTAATGGAGTATGGATTTCTGCTTGGAGTACTTCAACCAGAAACCTCAGTAATCTTAAATCTGTCTCTGCTAGACATAATAAGTTTTAAATGTTTGAATGAATTTCAGGGTATATTTTGTATACCCTGTAATATCTGAGCAGGGCACAAAGCATTAAGTACAGAATGCTCAGCTGCCATAGAGGAGAAAAATCATTCAAATCAAAAGCACTCTTACAGGGCATTAGGAATAGACAGCTGCATTAATACATTTTGAACCAGCAAATACAACGTTAATTTCTTGCACTAATGTTTAAATATACATAAACACCACTGAAATAATGGGACATGGGGTTATTAAAGCTTGGCATCCTTAAAAGGTGTGCAAAGAAATACACATAAATACACAAAAATACACATAAATACACAAAAAATAATCTGCATCTGGCACTTATTGCTTGACTTCTTGGATGGTTCTGATGTCATTGATTATTTCCTAAGGCTGCCCAAGGCAGATAACTCAGAGCATAACACAGAACAGCCTAAAACATCTTCAGGCAAGGAATATTTTACAGTGTGCTGCAATAGATTTATTTCTTTTTTTAATACCTGACCTCTTGTGGTCAACATCAGCCAAGAAAAGCCAGCACAGTAATATTCAGCCCCCAGGAGAGCCAGCAGAGCTGGCAGGGCAGGCTCTGTGCTGCTGCAGCCTCCCAGAATGTTCTCAGCAGCTCATGGGGCCAGCAAGGAGCAGATTTCAGAGCTGTGACCAGGAATTCCTCTATCATTCCAGCTGCCAGATAAAGGGTCTGTCTCAATCTCCTGGCTAGCAATAAAACCAAGCCTTTATAAAATAATCTGAGATGCCAAGTGTGGAGAAATTAATTGCCAGTGATGACTTGCTCAGCTGCACAGCAGAGCCCCCACCTGCATTAATCCAATTGTCCATAAAAATAAAAGGGAGAGGACAGGAGTTGCCTTTGCCTAATCTGAACCAAACTTCATGGAAAAGAAGAATTCTGCCGAGGTATTTACATCGATTACATTAACAATCCTCCTGAAACCTGCATACAAAGCAGGAAAAAATAATTCCACCAAAGGAACATGATGTTGCTCATAAAAACTCAAATAAGCAGAAAGTGTTCCTCACTTTCTCACATCAAAGGTTCACAATGCCACAAAAAAGCCTAAGTGACCCTGAAGAGTTTGTAAGATTCTTATGCAGGGGTGCACAGCAGACATGGTTTTTCCAAAGCAAAATGCAAAATGAATGAATCTCTCAAAATCTCTACAAGAACAGAGGTATTGGTACCACTTCTCTCAATTGTCTTCCCCACACAGAGCAGCTGTGAGAGCCCATTACCACTGAACTAGTCTAAAAACACTGAAATAAAGTCCTAAAAATCCAGAGTATTCTATATAACCCTGCCCAAGGCAAAGGTGATTCAAAACCATGGCACCGTGGTCTGTAGACACCTGGTATTTCATTGAATGCTGCAAAAATCCATGACATGCATTAAGAATGACAAAATAACACGTGTAATGTGTGAATCTTGGTAGGTATTGAGAATTCCAGCAGAGGAACCTGCATGCACCACCATTCTGTTTTCATACAGGGAATATCTACAAAAATCTTCATTTTGTTGGTTTGGGGTTTTTTTTTTGTCATTCAATCAGGGTAGGATGATAGCATTAAAATTAAAATTAGGAGCAATGCATTGAATTTGATGCCAAAATTATGGGGTGATTACAAGCAAGATTTTTAGCAGTCATTAAACACCCACTCCAGAATGGTCCAACTGCAGTTACTCAGATACTTCATTAAAAATTCACAAATGTAAACTCCAAAACTAAATGTTTAAGATAAAATAAACTCAGCTTCCACCAGCCACTCACAAATGCCTAGAATCGATTTGTTAAACGTTTTGAATCATCTACTGCATCATTTAATTCACCCACAAGGTGGCATCTTTATTCTACATTTCCTTTTATAATAGCCTAGAGAGGATCAAGCTACCCTTTATAAAAGGTGCTGTGACCTCGGATGGAAATTGGAGGCCACTGTACAAAGACCTATTAGAATTTAAATTCAGAAATCATCAATATTTCTCCCTTCCAGATCAAATGTTTACTGATTTTATCTTTGAGATGGGGATCAATTTGTGAGTCATGGCATCCAGTTCAACACTTTTCCCACAGCGAATATAAAAAGAGAAAGTGCTTTAGACATGACTGCAGAAAAATCTCTTGGTATTCTCAGTATTAAAGCTTTCATAATGAAAACTCTGTAACATGTATAAAGCTAGCTTAAACATGTAAAGCCAGCCTTAAACCTGTCTGATACCAATCAAAACAGTTCAGTCATTCAGTTCTTACACACAAAAATCTCAATTTTAAAAGCTATCTAAGGTTTACCACTGAAAAATTAAATCCAGCATCAGCTAAACATGGACCTGCCAAAAAAAACCATTCTATACTGCATGAAGTTACATACCAGTACATAGATTACATAGGTAAACAGCTATGTCATTATATATTTAAAATTAATTATAAAATTGCAGGTAATTACAGATTTCACCGGTCTCTGAAAATGCCCTGAAGGTAGCACTAATTAAAAATTATTTTTCTACATGATAGTAAGGCAGATTTTAATGCAAAGTCACAAATGAGCTAATTGTATTAAATAGAAGGAAAAGGTAAGCAACCAAACATGTCTTTCACCCTAAAAATCATGTTAACCCTGCTGTCTTGTTTTCAGGGCTGTCCTTTTGTGTTTGGTTTTCTGCCACAATCAAATGTATGTATTCCCTAATTCCATACTTTGTTATCATGACCTGGGAAGGGACCAATTTCTCTTTTACATTAAATAAAAAAAGTTCCCAGGAGCACACGTGGCTGAGTGCACACAAACACATGCTCAGCTATCTTCTCTATGCAAAAATCTCAAAATAACATCTATAATCTCAAAGGTTGGCTCTCAAAGATTGGAAAGGGGGGGAAAGGGTACAGAAAACTGTTCCTAGGATCTTCCAGAGTATATCACATTTGTGCATTTCACTTAAGATATTCCTTCAAAATGAAAACTCAGTGGTACTAAATTAAACATCATTCATTTTTACTGCCATCAACATGCAGTTTGAACAGTTGTAAAGTGCAGAAATCTATCCAAATTTAAGAATACAAACAGGGGCATGTGAATTATGTGCACTGTTGTAAGATAGTTATTTACTGAAATGTCAAGAGTAAAAGTTAATTCTTACTGCTACTTTACTTTTCCCATCTACTAGAACTGAATATTCCTCCTTAAAGCTTGCCTGCCATAAAAATTAATGCACTTATTCCCAACTGCTTCAACTGGAAGATCCCTAAAAGTTTTTCAGTTTTAGCACAAGCTATTGCAGAATTTTTGCACAGACTGCTGTACAAAGAATATGAAGTGATTTCCACAGTTAAAAAAAAAAATAAATGTATATAAATGAAATAAGATATGAAGGTAAAATCCACCCTCCTACATAAATATTTATCTTAGTAGGCATTGGGTTTTGGAAACAGAATAGCCTCCAATAAAATATATGTACCTGTTGTGATGGCTTATTAAAGATTTGTTCTAATATAATTCCCTACCTCTCCTCTAAACTTCTAGTTTGCAGACAATAAATGAAAAGAGAAATAATGTAAAAAATCCAACCCTGTAACCTTGCTATACCTACACACTAAAAACGTGAGAAATTAGACAAGTTCAAATCAAGGCTTTTCTGCCTTGGGTAAGGAAGGAGATGAAAACATTGTTTCAGTGTAAAGCAACCAACAAACAATGAAACAACAAAATAAAAACATCCCACAAATGAAAAGTCCATTTGGTTGGTTTTCTGGTAGGTACAGGAGCATGAAAAAAATAGCAGCTGTGCTGTAATTTCATAAATAATAACTTCAGTTTTATAATTGATTATTTTAAGAAAATTTTGGGGGGAAAAAACCAATATCTGGCAAATTTATGAGCTGGACTAAAATGAGAACAGAAGAAAGGAGTTTTGTTATGTGGGCATTTGCCCCATATGTCCAACCATAGTCAACAGAGAGGGGGTTATTTGAAAGAAGAACTTTACTGAATTTATTTTTCTTAACTACACACGAGTTCAACTCCTGAAGTATTTTAAGGTGGACTTGAAACCCTTCTGCTACCATAAAAGAAGATGAGGGTTGCAATGTGATGCATGTAGCTACCACAAATCAAGGAAAGATAAATAATGAAGGCCCTTCAAAGCTGAAGGAAAACTCTTTTTGCCACAGAGATAAACAAGTGTAGTAAGTAGTTAATCAGGGCAATGGTCTGGCTTGAAAACTGATCTATGTTACATAGGAGTGTAACAAAATATTCTGTATTTTACTGGCACCAAACACGGGTAAGGACAATAGTCCCCTCACCCTTCCACTGGAGCTTCTACCTGGCACAATCCAAATGATCAAGTCCAATTCCAAGCAGTGCAGGCAGCCACACAAAGGACTCTTACTTCGAAAAAAATCCACAAAACAATTTATTCCAAACTCCATTAAACACTCTGTCCACGCTGTTTCAATGCCATTTCTGTGTTTGGTCTCTTGCCCAGAGCTCTGAGTGCAGGTGTCCCCAATTTCAGTGATGGATCCAAAGTGGATCCATCCATCCTGGATGCACTTCTGAGTATTAATGCATAACAGCATCATTTGTTAGCTGCTGCTAATTAGTACCTCTAATGAAAAATGCTAGACACAAAATAGGCTGCTTCTCCAGGTGAAGACTTTTCAATGTCTAGAGAAATTAAGTGGTGTACAAAACCTGCAGTTTTCCTCCCAACTGTATTAAATATTAGGCTATCAGGAATACTTCTCACACACACACACACACAAAAATTATTATTGTTTCCCCTCCTATCAAATTGAAAGCACATACAAATTCCCATTTCTGTTCTGTTGAAGTATTAAAAAAAAAACAAAAAAAACCCTCTTCTTTTTGACAGTTATTTCTCATGCAAAGAATGGAGATCAGAAGATTCCACATGACTTGTGGACCAAAGCTAACCTTGAAAATACATTATACATATTTACACAAGCTGTAAGACTTCCAAACCAATTTTTTCTAGGTAGTTTAAAAATTATAGAATGATAGAACAGGTGTCTTCTTTGCTGTCCCCTCAATATTGCCAAACAGCACATGGAACATGTACCTTGATAAGAACTATATCCAAGAATCATAAAAACCACTTGTTTTCAATTCACCTGAGTATCTGCTCATGGCTAAAGAGATCACAAACATTCTCAGCAGCACTTTTAATAAATAATCACTTTATTTTTAAAAAGAAATCTTACTTTTTTCCTGATTAGGATGGCCTTGCTAAGTAGATACAAAAATAATTATTTAGAGGACGTGTTTACTCTGAAGGAGCAATAAATGTTCTTTCAAAAACTGTTCTACATGCAGAGAGTTTAAATTTCATGCCATGTGATGTTCTAATAAGGCATATCTGCAAAATACAGAAATGCTCTTCCATTGCTGAGCCAATGGGGAGCAAAGAAAAACTCTTTGAACCCTCAGTTAAAATTTTAGAGAATAGAAGAAACAAGGTATGCAGGTGTGCATATTAAATGTCACACTATGATACTGCAGTTTTATAAGAGTATTAATTTATTAAATATTTAATTTACATATTTTTCAGTATTAATTACCATTGCACCAGTGTCAGGCACTTCTTCAACAATCTTCTTCTGAGTTAAGAAGTTAAAAGCCTTTGATACATGGCAACCTGATGGACAGAAAATTTAAATGAGCCTGGTCTTACTTCACCAAATTTAGGGAGTTTATTAAAATTACATGAAGTGAAATCATTCTCCAGTGCCAACAGGAGAACTCTACCACCATTGCAGGCATCCATGACAAGTTAAATTTCAAGCACTCTCTCACAGAAATCTAAGGTGATCCTCTCCAAAATAGAGTGATGAGGAGGAGCACATTTCAAGTCGAACATGACAGAACTTACAGACAACTTACAAATAACGAAAATTTCTTGGATTTGAGAGATCATGCTTTCTCAGGCATTCCTAGAAAGATAATTTATACCTTGTGATGGTTCAGAAAAAAAAAAAATAAAAAGCCCAGGCAAAAACTACGGGATCTGATCCATCTCCTAGACAAATGACCAAGATTTATTTACTTGAATATGCATTAAAATACAAAATTATCAAATATTTAAATCCTAAAGTTACTGATATTTTGTGTGCTTGTGTTGCAGCTCAGTTTCTATGGCCAGCACAACAAAACCTCAGTTTTGGTTGGCATGTGAGCACACTGACAACTTTTAATGTTAAAAAAGGTGAAACTGTCAAAGACGACTTTGCACAAGACCAAAGTATTCTTGTCCAGCATTCGAGGCTGCTCCACTGTGTGCTTGGCACGGCAGGTTGGAACTGCACTAACACAAGATTCAGCATTGGGAATCTCAGGAACCTGCAATTTCAGCAACCTCTCATTCATCTACTGATCCTCCAAAATATTTGGGATTTACTTTAAACTAAGAAATGTTATTACCAACATTCAAATATACAGTACTCCACTGTGCAGCCAGCAATAGCTATGGAAATATGAACTACAAAAAAGTGGCATAACACAAATTATCTGGAAGCAATTAGTATTTGCTAGTTTTAAACCCGACTGAGTGCTGTAATGCCAAAAGTACAGAAAACACCAGAGGAGCCTGTCCTTTAAAAGATATTTGCATAAGAAATGGCAGTGGGAAAAACTTTACACTCCACCTCCCTCCCTCCTTAAGTATCTCATTCCACCAAGTATATCAGCAAAGCTGCCACGAGCAGATGCTAACACTGTAATTAATTCTCAGGACCCTTTTGTTTTACTACAGGGAACAAACGTGAAATAGTTGGGTGAACTAAATTGAGCATCAAGTACATTCAGTTGCTGATGGCAAATTGATTTTTTCACAGCAGGCTATCAGTACCATTTCAGACAAGCATTTCATTAAGACACAGCATACATAACTCCTTATAACTTTGAACTACCTTCAGCACAGCATCAGCATCAAAGAACAATCAAGTCTTTGAGACTATTCTTAAAATAAAAAATGGCCGCTTGACACCATGTTCTGCAGACAGAGGAAAACGAAAATCAAGCTCCAAAAGCTTGCTTGTGCAGCATTTAAGTTTGCTACCAACATAACTGGCATGAACCCTTGCGTGGCAATTTCTGTATGAATCTCCCAGCTTTTTTCTTAAAAACACCTGATGTCAGTTCTAGATGAAAACCCACACAATACCTGTTTTTTTTCCAAGTGACTTGTCACAGCAGTGCTCATCTGACAATTAGGCAGTGAGGACAGCTGACTTGGCAGCACAGCACGACATGGAGAAATATTCTCCCTGGTGCCTGGCAAGCAGGTAGGTCATTGCTCTGCACCCTTCCTGAAGCTCGTTGTGATGATGGAAGAACTAATCAAGCAATATAAAAAAAAAAAAAAAAAAAAAAAAAAAAAAAGAACATTCTGAGCAATGCTATTGACACAGTCTAAACCCCAAAATTAATTCTCTCCAACTCATCCCACCAGAAGGTCTTCTACAAGCTATAGCAGCACCTGAGTCAAAGCAGGAGCCTGGGAGGAATCTGGGCAGGGTAAATGAAAAGTGAGATCAAAACAAAAAATACAGAAAACACTATTGTCACAAACTGATCCTGAATTTTCGCATCTACTTAGACAGTCAAATATGCCAGTCATTCAGTTTGGTTCTCATTTGGGTTCAGCAGTGACTAAAGCTGTTCCAAATTAGTAAAACTTCAAACTAACAAACAGTTCGTGCTGAATTCCTATTCAAGGAAAGAAAAAAAGATTTAAGTTAGTATTTCCTCCAAGTTCAGTTCAATTAGCTGCACTTACATAAAAAACATGGGTGAAATGCTGCCTTGTTTGGTGTGTTTGCCTTGACCTTTCAGACAGGGTTACTGAGCCTCAACTTAATGAGAATTTTTAGTTAAAAGCTCAGCCTTGGAATGCTTTCCAGCTTGCTACCAGAAGTGATGCTGAACTCTCTGCAGCAGCAGCAGCCACCAAATTATTTCCCTCTTCTGTTCTCTTCCTGTCCTATCCATCCCATGGAATCTTATCTCACACGTGCCAAAATTTCCTGTTCCCTCCTCCATCCCCACTCTGCCCTCACCTCACCTCACCTGGCACTCAGCTGCATTTTCTGGGCTCCACACATTCATTTCTGTGATGCCTCTTTTCCCCCACAGCTCCTCCTTTAGCTCTGTCTCTGATCCAATATTTCCCAGAGCTTCATTCCTTTTTGTTCTCTTTCACCTTCTTGGTATTCTCTCTAAAATCACCCAAATTCCAAACCCAGTGGGAGATATCAGAAATATTGGTCCTCTTTGTTGGACCAGTCTAAGCCTGAACCTGCAAAGATTTAGCAGAGTTCACAGTCCCACACCAAAATGAGTGACAGGTAGTAAATACTTTTAAAATGATCAGCTGTAAAATAATTATTTGAAACGTTCCTTTATGTAAAGCATAAGTATTTAGTTTAAGAGGCCCAAATTATGACCTGCTGGCAGATCACAGCTGATTTTTTTTTATCATTTCAGGGGGATTTAATTTTTCAGAGTTGGCATAAAAAAATATTTAAATTTTTAACAGAGAGTTTTAGATGGCTTGTTTTGTTCATTTTAACTCAAGCTAATTATTCTGTGTACTTGACTGTTTTTTAAAAATGCAAATTGGATGCACAAAAATATGTCAATATGGGGAAATTCATTACTTTTTCCATATGAAGCAGTTCAGGCAAATATCTAACTGTATACAAAAACTCAAAAAATGCAACTAATAAATCACAACCAGAGTTTCCTCAGTTCTGTTACAGTTGCTTAAGATGATGAAACAAAACACTTACATTAATTGGTTGCTCCTTGTTCTTTCTACACGCTGTTTTCCCTGAGAGATTTCAAATGATAAGTAACTGGAAATTAGGAAGAGAATTAGTCCATTATTCTGCAGCAATGACACAATGATTAATTATATTAACTTACTGCCCCTTCTGCTTTCAAACCCTACAGTCATAAAATTAGTTTTGTTCAATATTCCAGAAGGGAAATGAAAATTAAATTTACACAATTTAACAAAGTCCTGCAGGAAAGCCATACTCATCAAAGATAGTAGATGGATGGATCCTCTAATTCACAATAATATGCAGATGGCACAGCTACCCCTTACAGAGCAATGTGCAGATAAGGAAGCTTCCCAAATGGCTCAGAAAAAGAAACTGTGAAAGGACATGGGTGGCAATAGATCAGGCAGGTCTGAGCTTGTGCATCCTCCTGGAAAACACTCAAAAACTTTTCACTGTAATTCCCCCTATACTTAATAATGATAATTTCTTTTATCCAGTTCTTTTTAAACCAAGTAATATTTTAAACACCTTGAGCATTTTCTATGCCCTAGTGAATATGAAATAAATGAAAGGCTATTAGGGTCTAGGGAGGCAGATGGTGAATTAAAATCACTGCCACACCAACCCAAATCCCCACAACTCCCATCTTTCTGGTAAATAATGCCTTTCAGGAAGAGCACATTACTTTTGAGGAACAATGTTTCTGCCACAATTTCAATGCTGGAAAACACTCAGATGCAATCCTACCTTCTCACTGCATGTCTTCTGCATGACATAATGTTACATAATTCAAAAATGTTTGCTTCTCGTTAACTGATTCTTTTTTTCTCTAGAAGTATGGATAATATCAGAAATCTGGAACACTAAGCACGTATCTTAACCCCAGAACAGCTCTGCAACAGAGCCAGACTCTGCAGCTAACCCTTGTGCCTGAGCCCTGACATGGACACTGTTTACTGGTTTCAGAATATCCAAATAAACTGACTGCAAACCATTATTTCTGTCCTTAAATGAATAATACAAAACAAAGCAAAGCTTCCATGTGAAGAATGCAAGGGCTTTATAGGATCAAGGGCTGCACAAGTATGGAGAAGATTTGATGAAGGAATCTGAATGTTTGTACTGCAATACAATCAGGACATAGCTACATTATTGGGGAAGAGGGGGGAAAGTAGCAGAAATGTTAAAAGAGTTATTTATGTCTTGATTTAAAAAGGTTTCTATTTAAAACTTTTAAAAAGGTTTAAAAAGGCTCATATTGCCAATGCACTGTACTTCAGTCAAGTAACTCTTACATGGCCTTTTCTGTATATAAACTGGATTATTATGGGAAACAGAGAAAGTTAGCAATGCACATTACCCAATAATAATTTTATCAAAATTAAACCCTGTACTTTATTGCAAACTCAGTTCATAGCAAAAACAGACAGACTGTTGAATAAGAGAGAACACCAAAATCTTCATCTGATACACCAGAAAAACCTAGATACTTACAATTAATAAATTGTAAGATAAATTAACTCTCTACTTTTTAACTCATGTAAAACAAACACCATGACCCACAAATCATCTTTGACATGCAAATAAACTCAGAACCATCCAGGAAATCCACCCAAGGTTCACGAGGGCTGGAGGCACAAGGCTGTCCCTGCACACATCCTGGAGGTGAATCCATGCCTGGTGCTGTGTATTTGTACATCCTGAAAAGTGGAAGGGTAGGAGCTACTGCATGGGCTGCCTGTAACAGACACCTTAATCCTTGGCACTGGAATTATTAAGACCTAGATAAGTCCATTTTTTTGAAAAAAACCCCAACAGAACAGTACTCTTAAATAGAGATGTTTCTAATAAATGTAAGTACTATTCTTCAATGATAGCATTCATTAGGAGTATGGCATATAATGTACTTCAACTAATTACTAATTCCGTTTATTTTCCCAAAGTTAATCACCACTGGAGAGGCAGCAAACATCACATCAATGCTTGTGCCTGCAGCCAGTTCCCAGCCCGAGGGGCAGCACCTCTGGGATCAGCACATTAAAAGCTACCTTCATGCAGTAGCTATCCATTTCCTTTTCTAAATCTTCCAATATTCTTTCCATGCCAAAAATAATATCGTTTTTCTTTCATAGATACCAATGCCTGAAGTACCTGATTGAAATATACTTGATTTTCCAGTTAAAAAAAAAATTAAAAGGTTCTATTTTTAAAAAGTGCTTTTATTCTGCTCATTAAACATTATGAAACAGGAATCTGAAGGTGCTGCAATCTCCCTCAGTTACCTCAGGGCACTCAGCTCATGCTCACCCCAGTGGCCTCTCCCACTGAGTTTTTAAGAGCTTGGCATCTCCTACCAAACCCACTATTGACTCCCCAGGTTTGCTTCAGAAAGAATTAGTCTAAAAAAGAGAAATTTAAAAAGCCAGGCTTAAAGACATTCTCCCCAGTTCTTGATATCACCATATTACACAGGACTTTGAAACCAGTGTAATTAAAAAAAGATAGGACACCTTGCCAAAAATTCCTGTTAGATCTCAGATATTCACTCATTTAGGAACTGAGCTGTTTTACCTGGGACTCAGGTAAAAGATGTATCCATTTCTCCAGGTAGATTATTATGCATTCCTTGTAAGCCAGCATAGCTGACACTATTTTTTTCCTGAAGAAAGATTATGAAATTCCTAGATGTAAAGACAAGGGGATGTATTTGTCAGCCCTGGAATAACCTGAAAACTGGTGGCTCCTGTGGTGATTTACAAAGAAAATGGGGTTTTCCCTGTTTTGCATACTATTTCATGGCATTCCAACTAAAATTTGACCACTTGTGCTCTCATTTCTTTAGGTTTATTGACTTTTTTTCCTTGCATGGGGTGAGCTTCAGGGAGGAGTCCCCATTTACAATTTTACTGTGACTCAGGCACAGCACCTCCAATTCTGTTCCTGCCTTGTGACCACAAGTACCAATGCTAAGAGAGCTTTTGCAAAGGCTTATTTAATAAAAAGCAATGCCTTTCAGGCAAAAAGGCAATTTAGAAAAAAAAAGGGAAAAAAGAAGTGAGTTATAAGTATACTTCAATTCCTCAACATTTGCTATCCCTGAGAGTTTGGGAAGAGCCCTACTACTTAAGCCATCTCTCTCTTGCCCTTCCAGGCATCCTTTCTAAATTACTTCCGTTTCAGTCTGAGAAAAAAATACATCACAGCAAGTGTAGCCTGAGGTGACAGCGAGTGACTCAGGTACCTCTGAGAAAAGGCCACTTCCAGTAGAAGAGGTCACACATAACATGCCAGCTACATCAAAAAAAATTGCTTGTTTGACCACTGTGGCTTGTGAATCAAGAGCAACACGGGCTCCTCTAAGACCCCCACGCTGCAGATTCATGTTCCAATCCACAGCTGCCAAACGAGTGCATTATTCCTGGCATGCTGTCCCAGCCCAGGAAAGCAGAGCCAGCTCACACAGCCCCCTGACAGCCACCCGGGGCAGGAGTGGGAGGATGGGAGGTTTAGGCAAACCTCCTGGTGCCTCTTGGGCACCCACACTGTCGGGCTTATTCTCCTTTAAAAAGCCAAGCAAGTTAATAGTCGCTATAAAGTTATTTATTGCAGAAGCACATCAGTCTCAAAAGCAAAAACAAAGCAAAGCAATGGCAAAACTGCAGTGGCAAAATGCAATGGTAAAATGCACATGGCATAAAGCCATGGCACAGAGCACCAGCTCTCCCTGATTCACGTTCTTTTATAGAAACTTTCCAACTAGCTAAGACACAAACTCAGACCACTATTCCTTAACCTATTAGAATTCTGGTTTCTTAGCACACCAGGCTACCTATAGACTACGTTCATGGCCTATCTTGTTCTAACTGAAAAATGTCAGCAATATTCTTAACTCTGACTCTATTATGTCTGAAGCCAGGTTCTTGGAGCCTCTAAGAAAACACGAGCATGTTTTTAAACCTTCACTAGAACATGTACTACTTCTCAGGCATCTATGACCTTTTACTCACTAAAAGCACTTAAAACTTACTCCATTTACTTCCTTACTTATTCACTCCATCTATTCACTTACTCATTCCATTCAAAGACTTTAATTCAACCCCTGCACTCTGATTTCTCTCTGAAGAAATCAGAGAGACTCCTGACTGACTGACTCCAACAGGACTCCACACGGACAGGGATGTGTCATCTAACCCAAGCAGGGCTGTTCCCAGGGGAATTTGCTCCAGCTGTCTGCTGGCTAGCTGCCTCTGGGGCTCAACTGCACATGTACAATTTGCAGGGCTCTTTCACAACCTCTCCTCAGATCTGAGGATACAGCCATTTCGATAGAACTTTTTCCAGCCCTTCTGCTGGTTGCTGCCAGCCTGCCCGTGCTGTAATTTACCTTTGTTTTGTCTGGGTTGAGCTGACCTGCCTCGTACAGGTCCGTTCTTTGTTTATTCCATTGGTAGCCTGCACAGAGGAGACACACTGAATTGTCTCCGTGTCCTTCCACTGAAAGGTTCGAGTCGAAATTGTCTGTGTACTTTGCCAGAAACTTAGGATCAACAAAAGTAAACAGTCCTGTCAAATAAAGGACATCAGTTAATAGGTGAAAAAGAATTCAGTATTATGACAAAAAGACAACAATAGTGAGGCTAAAAGACAAAACACATCAAAATCTCACACAGAAAACGATACTTTCTCATTCCCTTCATTTTCTAGTTCAAAATATTAAGCACAAGTAAAAGCCAAACATGAAGAAAGGAACCACTGTGAAAGCTGCTGTGCTCCTGTCAGTCAGTACAAGACAATTTTGACCTTCACGCCAGAATATTAAGCCAAAGTTCTTGAAAGAAAGCATTGTTTCAAAAGCCAGGCATTTTCTCAAGGGTGAGAAATGCCTGTTAAAGGCTAGGCTGAAACCCCTGAGGTCAGATTACATTTGACATGTGACATCTAAACTTCTTTATCTGAAAGGGGAATTTAGAAAGTTCTGACTGCTCTGTGCTACTTAGCTGTGCTTTGAACAGAATCCAGCATAAGTGTGCACTAACCAAAAGTCCATGGGAAAGCTTTAGATAGGGCTTTAGATATCCCTGCTCTTTATCTAAATATTTATCCTGTGATGTGTGAGTACACCTGCTTCTCTCCTTTGGGCCCAAAGAGAGTTTTCTCTGTTTTGGATAAGTCTGGCATGAAATACACAACAGATAAAGTGCCACCAGCCACCCTGCCCCAGGAACACCTGAGGAAATGGGTTCCCTGAAATGAAGAATGATGTCTTTTATCATACAGATGTGTGATTCTAGTAAGAGCCTAAATATGGATGCACAGAAGCTTTTACTTAGGCACAATATGCAGAATAGGCTTAGTAAGTGCCAGTATCTTTAATTGCCCTGACAGTGATAATTTGGTTTTATGAGCTGCAGTGTCCCTGACAGCAGGTGAAATTTGGGAAGCATGGTTTGGGCAGAGACACCCAGCAATAAATGGTGGATGAAAGACCAGACATGACCCAGCAGAGTGAGCTCTCAGCCCAGGAACCCAGCCCTGTTCTGGGCTGCATGCAGAGCAGTGTGGCAGCAGGTGAGGGAGGGGATTGTGCCCCTCTGCTCTGCTGAGACCCCACCTGCAGTGCTGCACCAGCACAGCAAGGACACAGAGCTGCTGGAGCAAGTCCAGAGGAGGCCACCAAATTTATCTGAGGAATGGAGAACCTCTCCTATGAGGAAAGGCTGAGACAGTTTGTAGGGACACATCTTGAGAAAGCAAGAAAATTACAGCCTGAGAAATATTCCAGGCTGGAGCTTCTCAGCTCTATTCCCAGCTCATGAGCTGGCCCAGCTCAAGGCTCGGGAGAATTTCTCCCAGGGTAATATCTTGGTCAAAATAAAAAGGAATTAATAACAAAGATAGAACACCTGTTGTGGTACATGACCAGGCCCTGGGAATGTCTTCTCTCTAAACCAATCCTTTTTCTACTCTTGGAATTACGAGTCACGCTATAAAACCAAGTGTGTTCCTGAATAAACTTGTCCCTTTCTTTCCTATCATAAAAGAAAACCATGTAGATGTGCATTTTATTTCCACCACACTTAAAGGGTTAAAACCCCTTTCCACTGCTACAAGAGCTGTGTTTGCTCAGTCTGGAGAAGAGGAAGCTCCAGGGTGAACTAATTGCAGCCTACTCATACCTGAAGGGAGCTACCAGAGAGACAGAGGAGAACTCATTACAGGAGCACGCAGTGGCAGGACAAGGAAGAATGATTTTAAACTGAGAGTAGGCTTATATTGGATATCAGGAAGAAATTCTTCCCTCTAAGGGGGGTGAGGCTCGGGCACAGGTTGTTCAGAGCAGCCGTGGATGCTCCATCCTTTGGTGTTCAGGCCCTGAGCAGCCTGGTCCTGTCCCTACACCTGCCAGGGGAATGGAAACTCGGTGACCTTTAAGGTCCCTCCCAAACCGAATCGTTCCATAATTCTCTGAAACACTTAAGGATTTATTTTTTTTTTTTTTTAACCAACCCGGCTCCTCAGATCCTGAGAAGCGCTGCACTCATTCATTTCTCAGTGCAAGTTCATCTGCGCAGCAAAGGGCGGCACCTCAGGGAAACATCAAGGTGTCACCTGCCCCTCCGACACCGATTTCATGGTCCCTGCAGCAATCGGGATCCTGGAGCTCCATCTGCTGGAGCCGCGGGACCGGCCGGGATGAGGCGGAGCCGGGATGAGCGGACCCTGCCCGGGATGAGCGGACCCTGAACCGGGATGAGAGGAACCTGCCCCGGGATGAGAGGAACCTGCCCCGGGATGAGCGGACCCTGAACTGGGATGAGCGGATCCTGAACCGGGACACGCTCGGGATGAGCGGATTCTGCCCCGGGATGAGCGGACCCTGAACTGGGATGAGCGGATCCCGTCCCTGGATGAGCGGATTCTGCCCCGGGATGAGCGGACCCTGCCCGGGATCA